>NC_142013.1:116024766-116364365 GCF_049901735.1 Notechis scutatus
AAGCTACTCCTACCTCAAAATGGACGGCACCACCACAGTGGCCTCGAGGCAGCCTCTGATTGCCAGGTTCAATGAGGTGAGGGGCGCAGGGTGGTAAGGCCTGAGAGGCCCGGCCCTCAGCCGGAGTTGCGCAGGGGTTTGGTCAGGGTTAGCCACAAGCGAGCCCAGCCAGCTGGATGCTCAGAGCTGCGAGGTTTGCTGGCTCCGTTTTCACTCCAAATGCCCCCAACGCGGGTCCCTCTTCCAGGGAACGCTCTGGGTTTCCTCTTCTGGGTCATCCTCTCTAGCGAGAGCCCTCGGCCTCGGGTGCCGCTTCACAGGCCCCTCTAAGTGGGTTACAGGACTGGAACAGTGGGCAATAAATTGACAGGGCCCGGGACCGTCGTTGGCCCCGTCTCCCAATTGAAGAAGGAAGGAAGGCCGGCCCTCCATCCCTCGAAAGGCAGCGGGGAGGTGGGTCTTTGAAAACGTTTCCTAAGGATGCTTTGTCTTGCAAATCACCACAGGATGTCTCCATATTTGTCTTTCTCCTTACTACTCGAGTTGGTGGGCTTGGGATCAACCTGACAGGCGCAGACCGGGTGATCATCTACGACCCTGACTGGAACCCCAGCACAGACACTCAGGTGGGTCCCTGTTTCCATTGAGTCCAGGGGGGCCTGCAGGGAGCCACCCCCACCCCCCACCCCAGCCTCACTCCCAGGGGGAAAGCGGCCCTTCGCCTGCTCTGCGCCCTGGGAAAGAGGTGGCGCTTCGGAGGGGGTTAGCAAGGAGAGCAAGCTTTCCAAGGGCTGGGGGGCCCCCAGAGGAAGTGGGGAGGAGCCTCCAGAGCAGCCTGGGAGGCAGCGTTGGACCCCAGCAGCTGCCCGCCTCGTCCTCCTGGGCCGCCTGGAAAGCAAAGCCGGCCTTGGTGTTTTAGGCCCGGGAACGTGCCTGGAGGATCGGCCAGACCAGAGACGTGACCGTGTATCGGCTTCTCACTGCAGGGACCATTGAGGAAAAGATCTACCACAGGTGAGCGGGAGGTGGCTGGCAGCCTCCTCGGCCTCCCGTCTGCCAGGGGGGTCGCTCTGGGGATCTGGACCCGGATGCTTTTCTTCCTTTGGGCCCCCTCTGCCTTCCTTGGCAGGGAGGATCGAGGGCTCGGTAACGGATCCCATCGGTTGCCATCGCATTGCCTTTCTGGGTTACGTTGCGGTCGACGAAAACCGGTGATTGAAAACTGAGGGTAACTCTGAATTGAAGCACAACTAGCAGGTGGTCACTTTTACCGAAATTATTTATCCTGTTCCGTTCCATTCCTTAAACATTTTCTAAGCCTTGAGGTCTTTATGCATAGTGGAATTGCCCGTGTGTGTGTGAGAGAGAGATTAGGTAGAGCAGGAAACGTGGGCCGTTCCTGATCACAAAGCATCGTTTCCCCAGGCAAATATTCAAGCAGTTCCTGACCAACCGAATCCTGAAGGATCCGAAGCAGAGGCGCTTCTTCAAGTCCAACGACCTCTACGAGCTCTTCACCCTCAGCACTCCAGATGGAGCCCAGGGGACCGAGACCAGCGCCATCTTTGCAGGTGCGCCGGGGGAAGGGCGGCGAGTTCAACGGGCGGAGAGGGGCGGGTGCAGAAAGGCGGTGACGGTTTGTGGGACGATGTGTTTCAGGAACCGGTTCTGATGTCCCAGCCCCAAAGCGGCCGTTGAAGCGTCGCAGTGCCAACATGGCTGGATCTTCCCAAAGGCGCCATGCGAAGCTGACTGATTCCTCCGGAGCAAGACAAGATGAAAAGAAGGCGGCCCTTGCGGCAGGGGAGCCGGCCGAGGGAAGCGCAGAGCCACCCCCTCGTCCCCTTCCCAAAGGCCCTGCTGCCCAAAGCCCCCCCATTCCCGCTCGGAGTCTGTTCCTGAGGGCGGCCGGGGAGGAGCCTTCCGGGTCGGCCGGGGAGCCCCGGCCACAGCCGGCTGAGGCAGCCGCAGCAGCCCCAAAGGGGAAAGGCCGGGCGATGCCAGCCGGCCCAGGCGGGATCAGCCAGGAGAGGCCGGCTGCCAGGGGACACGGGCTGCTCACTCCCCCCAGGGAGCCCGCTTCTGCCCCGGAGGCTGGCGAGGGCCGAGGGAAGAGGCCCAGGCACTCCCGAGGTGCCAGGTTCGAGGGGGTGCCAGTTCCTCACCTGGTGAAGCAGAGAAAGTACCCAAGGGAGACCGCCAGGAGCCGCAAGAGCCCACGAAGAGCGACGATTACGTTTTGGAGAAGCTTTTCAAAAAATCAGGTAACTTTCTTCCTGTTGTTTAAAAATATTTCCCGATGTGACAAATCCATTTATATTTCTATAAAAATAGTTGCTGATAGATACAGGCAGAGCAGGGACCTTATTCTAGTCTGGGTGCCTTCGTGCCTGTTTGTTCGTTATGTTTTGCCTTCCTCCTATTTTTCCCCCCCTCAACAACAACCCTGTGAGGTTTTTCCTACAGAATTGTTTCCTATGCTGCTGTCACCACTCCAGTCACAGCTGAAAGAAACTCTCCCATGTCGGCCTGGAGTTTTGCCAGCTTAGAAAACTCACATTCATCCGCTCTCTTTTGATAGGAAGAAGGCCCTTTTGCTTCAGGGCCAACTTGCACAATGAAATATTAGCTCCTAATTCCAATTTATATTCCAGTGACAAGTGAGAAACCTCCAGATATGAGTGTGTCCAGTAGCAAGGATGGAGGGTTCTAAAATATGTTAAAAATCAAAGGGAGAAAGTAGATGTCCTTGTTTAATGTATATCAGTAAGAGGGAAAAGAAATGAAACCATATTCCCCCCTTTGCTTTAGATTTCGGGACCAGGTGCAAGATCTGGTCTCCTTTTGATAAAATCCTTTAGGAAATCCAAATTGAGCTAATGTAGCACATGTAAACTGCTTTTTTGATAGAGTTTATATCGGAATGTTTTTTCTGCCTCAGGCAACTGGGCCTTTTGTGCAAACTTTATTCATTCCGGCTATCAAATCCCCTGCCCTCTGAATATCACCCGATCCATGCCTGGCTTGGGTCACAGAAGAAGCCCTGCTCCTCAGTCTTTTGGAGGGCCTTCTGCAGCAATGGGCTTCAAGCAGGCAGCCCCTATCCTTTCCCAGCAGCTCCCGCCTCTCCCCCCCTTGGAAGATGGAAAGGGCCCTGGCTCCCCTCCCCGCTCCTGGGACTGCCCCAGCCGCCCCCCTCTCAAAAATGGCGCAACTACGGACAGCAGCAGCGGCAGTGGAACCGCCTCTGCCAGTTTCTCCAGGAGCCTCCTGGCCCCGGACAGTGGGATTTATTGAAATGAGCCAGCCATGAATGCCAATGTTGAAATCTCTCTGTAACGGTGAATTAGTTGAGACAAGGAAGTCCCGTTATGCACCCAGTCACCCGAGTTCCTTGTGTAACCAGGGTTTCTCAACCGTGGCCCCTGAAGAAGTGTGGACTTCCAACTCCCAGAATCCCCAGCCGAGGAGATATCGGCTGGGACAGGTTGTGGCATCCTCCGCATTTGTTTGTCAGGGACAATGAGCCGTTTTATTTTTAGGAGGCCGTGTGCAATGCCCGCTTTTCCAGAATGGAAGCAAGGCAGCCAGTTGAGGCAGGTCCACTCTGGCTCAGCACTTCCCGGCCAGTGGTTGGAGTTTCACATGCAGGACCTCAGACAAAAGGGATGGAGAGGTTGTGGCTAATCCCTTTCTCTCCCAGGGATACACAGCATCATGAAGCACGACGCCATCATGGAAGCGTCTAGCCCAGATTACGTGCTGGTGGAAGCAGAGGCTAATCGCGTGGCTCAAGATGCCCTCCGAGCCCTGAAGGCTTCTCGACAGCGATACCGGGGAGCTGCTTCTCCTTGGGCAGATGGCGCCCCCACCCGGTTAAAGTAAGGGCCCCCCCTCTTGGACCGCTTGCAGGGCCGTCCACTGGGTGGTCTCGGCTGCCTCTCCAGGCCCAGCCTTTGCCGAGAGAAGGGGAACGGGCAACCCAGCTGCAAATCCAGGCTTCTTCCGGGTGCATCTGACGCTGTAGTTTAGTGTCTAAAAAGTAGAGCTTGGAAACCTAAAAGGCTGGGAGGACAAGCTACCCTGAGGCTCCTTGGCTGTTAGGCGAGAGAAATTTCCTTCCCCTCATTTATCTTTACATTATTTTATGAGATAAATTCTGGCCAGTGACCGCAATAAAAATAACCATCCATTCATTTTTGAGGTGGGTAATGTCTTCTTATTTCCTGACGAGAACCCCGGCTTGCCAAAAGCTGAAATATTCCCAGTTCCAAGTCAGTGTTACGTATAAGTTACAGAATATCCGACTTGGAAGGGGCCTTGGAGGTCTTCTAGCCCACCCCAATGCTCAGGCAGGAGATCCTCTGTCTCTTCTTCAAAGTCTCCCGTGTTGAAGCCCCCACAACTCCTGGAGGGGAGCCGTCCTCCCTGCCAGAAAGTTCCTCCTTAGTTCCAGGTTGCTTCTCCCCTGGGTGAGTGTGTCCCCCCGTTGCTGCTGCCTGTCCTGCCTCCGGGGGCCCTTTGGAGAAGAGCTTGGCCCCTTCCTCCTCTCTGGGGAGGCCCCTCGGATGTTGGAAGGTGGCTTCAGGCCACCCCTAGCTCTTCCCCTTGTTAGGTTAGGCAGACCCAATTCCCAGCCCCAGGGACAAAAGGTCCATTTCTGCCTGGGAATAAGGAAGAAAAACGGCCCTCGGGAGGTGGGCAGGAAAGAAGGTGGTGGTGGCCTCTGTGGGTGGAGCACCTGGGCTCAGCCTCCCTCGGCTTGGCCACTTGGCCACTTGGCCCTAGAAGGTGGTCAGTCCATGCGTAAACGTATCTGCCTTGTGATGCCAGGCGATCTGTTTGTGAAGAACACTTCTCTGGTTTCTGGTTCATTTCAGAAGCCGATTTGGCCAGAAGAGGAACCCAAATTTTCTGATATCATCTTCCTCCTATCAAGCTTCAGGAAAAAAGTGCAAGTTGAAACAGGAGCAACTCATCGTGAACGTAAGAAGCCCCTTAAAGAGAGTCTCATCGCCCGTGCAAAAGCCCCTCAGCCCTCCCAGTTTGCATGCCACGTTCTCCTTAATTCCTTTTTGACTTCCTCAGTGGAAGCCGCCTCCTAGGTGGGCCTTTTGATAAATGTGGCTACGTCTCCTTGATCACAGCTTCTTCGGTCATGGATGTCTACGGGGGTGTGTGTGTGCTTTTCCCCCCCCTTTCACATGACACCTGTGCCTTGGTTAGAGCCATGCAGGTTTAAAAGGTCCCCCCAAAAGGAGAAGCAGCAGGTCCTAAGTGGTTCACCACACCTGGACCACCTTTTGGAAGCCAGTTTCAAAAGCCAGAGTCCCACACAATATTCTCCTTAATAAATTGGTAAATGCGCTAAGTGCTTTGAGAAGAATTCATAATGATCCCGTCCCCAAAAAATACTTTCCCGGATTATAGCGGGAATTGCTCTTTGGATACTGGCATCACACAAATCAGGGGGGGGGAAAAAACTTTAAAAACTGTTTTAAGTTCTCTTGAGGCGAGAATTCCTCCCACCATTTTGGTTTCTTTTTGCAGGAGGGGGAGAAAGAGCGAGGCGAGCCTGCCAGTGGCAGAGGGTCTCACTTCGACGGAGAGGCCTCTTCAAGCGCGCTGGACTCGTCTTCGTTGCTGGCCAGAATGAGGGAGAGGAACCACCTGACGGGATCCCAGCAGCAGAGGGAGGATCCGGCGGAGGGGAGCTTTGAGCACAGGATCCCTGGCCCCCCTGCGGTCACAGAGCACGACGAGCTGCTCTCGGATATCCGGCACTTCATGGCTTTCCAGGCGCAGCTGCCGGGCCAGGCCAGCACTCGGGAAATCCTGCAGGAATTTGGGTCCAAGCTGACCACGGAGCAGTGCTGCACCTTCCGGGAACTTCTGAGGAACCTCTGCACTTTCCACAGGCAGTCAGGCGGCAAAGGGCTTTGGGCGCTCAAGCCAGAATTTACCTGACTCTCTCCTGCTGGGGCTTTTCAGCAGCCGGTTGTGTCTTAGGGCCCCTGGGTGTGTCCTCTCCTACTACACAAAGGGCGCCACCAACCTTAGAAAGCAGGACCAGGGACCAGCCGAACGTTTTCCTTATTTAAGGGAGAATTAAAGTGGATCTTAAAGTGGATTTCTAGCAAGCTTTCTGGTAAATCATGCAATAAAATTTGGAAAGTGGGAACGGTGTGCCTAAATAGAAAATACCTTAAAGTAACATCCCAGGGATTAGCCGCGTACATCAACAGCCTTTGTAAGAACGAATTGCCTTCGGAGCGGAGAAACTCTGGCGTCCCATAAGGGTGTAACCTGGATGCCAGGAATTCCGACCCTAGAGAAGCAAAGTGGGAAGTCCCAAGTCCCGTCCCCTGGTTTGGCCCAGAAAGGGTGATAACCGTTATAACTTCTCAGTGTTTTGGGATTCCTGGCCTGCTAGATTCTTAGTTTCAGTAGGAGTTTGTCCTGATTGTAAGAAGAACGCAGTTTTGTACCAGGTGGTGAAAAGCAGGAGGAAACCTCTCCTGCTGCCTAGAATGGATCTCTTCTGCCGCTTGTAGTTTCTCTTTGGCCCTTTCCCCACCTGCTCAGCTGTGGCCCCTCGTGATCCAAGCCCCCGAATCTGCTCGGGCGTGGGAAGGGTTGCTGCCGGCTCCTGTATGGCGGAGGCCTCTCCTTGCCAAAGCTCATGCCTTGCTGGGCTCGGTCGTTCACTCTGTGTGGCCGCATGGCTCAAGCAGGCGGGCGGCCTGCAAGACCTCGGCAGCAGCGGAGGGAGGCTCAAGGCAGCAGAAACAGTGCCCTCCTGAGGGCTTCCCTCGCCCCAGCGGGGGCTCCCAGTCTCAGGCCAGGGCCGCAGCTTCAGGGCCCTCTGTGAACGGCCAGCAGGGCCCGGGGGGGACAGGTCTTCTCTGCCCCCAGGGCGAGGGGCTTCCGCGGGGTTGGCAGGCGACGCGAAGCACTGCAGGGGCTCCCGGGGGCCGCTGGGGGCGGTTTTTCCAACGGAACCCCTGAATTGCACCCCAGCTCTGTCAGGCCGCCTCCTGCAGGACAAGAGACGGAAAATCCTTGGGAACCGGGGGGGGGCTAGAAGCCAAAGGCCTCCCTCCTGCCTTGCTGGGGTTGAATGTCCCTGCTCTGCCCTGTCTGGAGTCCTGCAGCTGCCAGGCGGGACGGCCACAGCGATGCCCTGGGTGGCCCAGGGTGGAGGTGGAAGGCGGGGCCTCATGGGCACATGGAGTATCACCGTAAAGATCCAAGTCTTATTTACTGTAGAAGGATCTCCTTTTTTTTTTCCTACAAGAGGTGGCCTTTGCCAGAGGGAACCTCAAAAACCAGGTTGCTTTCTACCAGCAGCCTCTGTAGGCAGCCCACGAGGACGTTTCTGTGCCGGGCGGATAGATAGAAGATAGATAGAGTCCTTTCTTGGCCAAGGGTGATTGCACACACAAGGAATTTGTCTTGGTGCAAATACTCTCAGTGTCCATAAAGAAAAGGCACATTCATTAAGAATCAAGAATCATAAGGTACAACACTTAATGGTAGTCACAGGATACAATCAACAATCAAATCATACTAGGAAACAGTCAGTATAAATCGTAAGGATTCAAGCGACAAAGTTACAGTCCTACAGTCACAAGTGGGAGGGGATGGGCGATAAGGAGGGATGAGAAGATTAATAGTGATAGGAGTGCAGATTTCGTCAATAGTTGGACAGTGTTGAGGGAATCACTTGTTTAGCAGAGTGATGGTTTGGGGGGAAAAACTCCCCTTGTGTCTGGTTGTTCTGGTGTGCAGGGCTCTATAGCATCATTTTGAGGGAAGGAGTTGAAACAATTTAGGTCCGGGATGTGAGGATGAAGCGAAGGAGGCCCAGCCCAGGAGCCCTTTTATTATCCCTGCCATGAACGCTGCCGCTGCCGGTGAGATTCCTTGGGACGGAGGGGAGAGCGACTTTGAAGGGCAGGACAGACCATCCGTCTCCCGTGCAGCTGGGAGGGTTGGGAATAATAGCCGGGGTTTCCTGAAGAGAAGACTTGGCTAAGCCACCGAGAGCGTTGGCAAAAGGGGAACAGGAAGCCGGGAGCCTTCACGACCGGTGGGGCTTGCAGGCCTCCAGCTGAGGAAGGCCGAGGGAGACGCCTGGCTGTTCCCCGACTCACTTTCTCCTGGGGCTTCCTTTCCATTCGTATTTTCATAAGATTTCTATATTGACCATCTGGGTGGTTTACAGATAAAATAGTAAAGTTATACATAGCTACAGCTGAAAAGCCAAGTCAGAAAACAGATTAAAGTTAAAGAGAACAATTGCAAAGGCAAAAGGCAGAGGGAGTCCTTTCAGCCCGCAAATGGCACCCCCCCCCCAGGCCAGTTGGTGGGCCAGGTCTTCGCCTGGAGAATGGGCGCCTGCCTTCTGGACCTGACCCGGCCCTTCCGGGAAAAGCGTGACACACACACACACACACACACACACACACACCCCGTGCTTGGTGGCCCGGTCGCCCCAGGGCCTCGCCTCCTCAGCTGGCCCCCAGTCAGGCCTTGAAGCCTGAAAAGCATTCCCAGTCAAGTACTAGCCCCTTACTGGTGAGGTTCCCCGTCTCAGCACAGCCCCCCACTTAAACCCAATTAAGTTCCTTATTTACAAAAATAATAAAGAGGATATGAATAACTAACCCGCTCATCAAACGGTTCCTGCTGCATCCTAGGAGACCTGCCACAGGATTTGGCCTCCAGCCTGGTCCTCATCCGTATTTTTATTAATGGCTTGGATGATGGAGTAAAGAAATACCCGACAAATCTGTAGCTGACATAAAATTGGGTGTGATACAAGACAGAATTATTTAAAATTCCTTCCGTCGGTTAAAAATACCGGGTGAAAATAACGGGATTAAATTCAGAGCGGGGGAAAACGGGGCAATTCTCCCTGAAGGAATCGGAAGCAGAGACATCGGATAGGGACGCCTCGCTTAGTAGCCTCTGTGAAAAGGATGAGGAGCCGGGCGTGAGTCTACAGGGTGAAGACAGTGTGTAATCAAGGATAATGTGCAATTAACAATGGGGCTGTGTTTAATCAAGGATGATTTGTAATTGGCATCAATGGGACCGAATGTAATTAAGGACTCTGTGTGTGACGAGAGTGTATTTACACGGCCGAGTCAGGAGGAGGAAAGACCGGCTCGGCTGGAAGGCAAGAGGGGCCTGGAGACCCCAGGGCCAGAGGAGGAGGAGGAGGAGGAGGAGGAGGAGGCTCTTCCCACCTCCCCCCCCCCAGCCCACACTTGAACCCTGCCAGGAGGGCTCCCTCCCCCTGGCTTGGGCGGACCTTCCTTTCGCCCGAGCAGCCGCAGAGTTTGCCTTGGGAAGGGGCTTAGCGGTGTGCGAGGGGCGGCCCCTGGAGATGGGCTGAGGGCTGTGCAGGGGGCCCTTGGGACCGATGGCCCCAGTGGAGGCCAGGATGTCTGTGGTTAAGCAAGGCGGTTCTTAAGTGAGCCACACCCGGGTTTACCATCTCTTTTGCGCTGGTTGTCTTTAAGCGAGTCACGGCAGATGTTGAGGGGATTCCGTTTCCTCCTTGAAGGAAGGAAGGTTGCAAAGGGTCGCCCTTGAATACCCCCTCCCTGGGGGGCAGACACATGCATGCTGCAGTGGCCCTAGAGACCCCCCGTGGGTGGCCCAGCCCCCCCCCCCCAGTGACCGGGTTGCCGCGAGGGAGGCTCTGTCCGTGCCGTTGGACCTTGGAATGCTCACGGTCACTTTCCAACTGGTTGTAAGTTGAAGACTGTGCACACCCCTTGCTTTTAATCCTGCTGGATTCCAGTTCCGGGGGATGTATGGGAACAGGGGAAACCATCCACTGGACCCATGTGGGATGGAGTCCTCCCGGCCCTGCTGTCCTCCCCCTGCCCCCCGGTCTGTCCCCACGGGCGGCCTGTGAGAGGCCAGGTGGAAGATCACAGGCGATGAGAAGTCTTTCATTTTGTGGGGGGGGGCTCCCCGGTTCCTGGCTCTCTGGCTCACGAGACACCAGGCCCTCAGAAGCCCCATGGCAGCCTTTGGGGAAGGAAGGCTCGCCCTAAAGACGGTGAGGTGCCTGTGGACTGGGGGTCGTTGGCCTTTCGGGGAGCCTGGAGCCTGGTTAAGGAACAGTAGAAGGGTCCCTTCAACGGGAATCATGACTGGAACCTTTAGGAAGTGGCTTTAAAAACCCCTTTGGTGGTTTGAGGAATGGCGTTTGCAAGTGGTGGTATTTTATGATTAAGTAGACTTGCAGGTTCTGTTCCAGTAGGTGGCAATAACGGGGCTTATGGCGGTCTTGCTCCCACAAGTAAACCAGAAGGAAATTACAGGTGGATGAAACTCTCGGGGGGTCGGGGCTGAGAGGCACAGCGGCACTTCTGAGTTCTAACAGGAATTTGTTGCTGGGGTTCAAGAGAAGGAAAAGGGGAGAGAGTCAAGTCATCCATCCATCTATCTATCTATCTATCTATCTATCTATCTATCTATCTATCTATCTAGTTTGTCTGCCTATCTGATCCATCTGTCTAATCTATCTAATCTATCTACTATCTATATCTATCTCTATTATCTATCTATCTAATCTCTATCTCTATCTATCTATCTAATCTATCTATGTAATCTGTCTGTCTGTCTGTCTATCTAATCTGTCTAATCTATCTACTATCTATATCTATCTCTATTATCTATCTATCTATATCTATCTCTACCTAATCTATCTAATCTATCTATCCATCTATATCTATCTATTTATCTAATCTATCTATCATCTATCTACCTACCTACCTACTTACCTATCTATATCTAATCTATCTAATCTATCTATATATCTATTATCTATCCATCCATCCATCCATCCGTCTGTCTGTCTGTCTGTCTGTCTAATCTATCTACTATCTATATCTATCTCTATTATCTATCTATCTAATCTATATCTATCTATCTCTATCTATCTATCTATCATCTATCTATCTATCTATCTATCTATCTATCTATCTATCTATCTATCTATCTATCTATCTATCTATCTATGTATCTATCTATCTATCTATCTATCTAGTCTGTCTGTCGGTCTGTCTGTCTATCTAATCTATCTGTCTAATCTATCTAATCTATCTAATCTATCTATCTACTATCTATATCTATCTCTATTATCTATCTAATCTATATCTATCTCATCTCTATCTATCATCCATCTATCTCATATCTATCTATCTATCTATCTATCATCTATCTATCTATCTATCTATCTATCTATCTATCTATCTATCTATCTCTGGCCACAGTCCTGCCTGCCTCAATCCACTCCTTTCAGAAAAGTCCTAGAATTGCTGCAGCTGACATATTCTTGATACAATTTAAGGTTCTCTGAAAAGCTGAAACTCAGCACCAGACAGTTGTGGTGTGGAGTGGCATTTCCAGAGAGGTTAAAAAAAAAAAAAACCTTTCAAAATCTTGCAGCAAACACTGCTTATATTTACTAGGCCTGCAAGAAACTGTAATTTCGAGATTCAATTTAAAACCAATTTGGTTGAAGTTCCAAATTGAATCTGCTCTCCTAATTGAATTGAAAAGTCAAATTGAAGGCTGTATTAAAGGAGGCCCCCTCAATCTGAAGCAGTGGTTGGGAAGGGTTTGGTCAACGTTTGCCAGTTATTTGGATCAAAGAATCGAATTAAATGCCTCGATTTTCCTAATTGATTTGAATGCTTAAATTGGATTAGATTGATGATCAACAATTGGATTCAGATTGGAGGAAATTCATGCCTTCCAATATTTAATTACAGAGTAGGACTTCCTCCCGAGTCGTTTTTTCCTAAAAGCTTAAGTTTTAGGTGAATAATTCTGCTTTCTCAGTGCACCAGGAGCATCGTATGTACAATTATTGCATTTAATAATCCTTTTGTGGATTCCTGGGTCTCACCTGGGTCGTCTTTTCTTCTGGCCTCTTGCCAGTTAAATTATGGATCCCTGGGTTTAAAGGATAAAGGGAACTTTTCTCTCTCTCTCTCTCTCTTTCGGGTGATTTCTTCTCTTCGAGGTATAAATTAGACCAAAGCATGTTATTCTCTCTTCACGCAGTTCTTCTATTTCAAAAACTATCAATGTTGCCATTCTTGGATAGCCATGATAGCATTCATTGGCATCGTCCATACTTTGCTTCCAAGGCAAATGTATTCATTTTTCTGATCAGTATTTTAATGGGATGAAAATTCCTCGGCACTTTGCTCATGTTCAAGATCTCTAACAGCAGCATCTCCTCTTGAAAGGAGATCTTCAGAGCTTAACCTGAACTGCTTTAGGATGAGGAGGAGGAGGATTATTATCATCATCTCCGAACCGGATCCAAGGAGCAATGACTCCCCCCCAAAGTAACACAACTACTTGATACATGAGGATCTTTGGATGTTGGGTTCTGGTGTTTACGTCACAAAAATTGGAGTTTTTTCATCATTTGAGTGTGATGTCCTAGAATAGGGCAGGTCTGGCTTCATGAACTGTACCTTAGCTTTAATTCTGGCTTACTAAAGCCTAAATTCCCAAGGTGAGGAACGTCCCTCTTGGCAAAAACCTTCCCTCTGCAGTCCAGGCCTCTCCCGCCCACAACCCCTTTTTTTCCCTTTTAGGGTGGTTTTTTATTTTTATTTACAGAGACTGCATTGTCTACCGCAAAGTTAGGAGTAGAAGAATGGGGAAAATAGGTGCAATTAAGGCATAATACATGTTGATTATAAATATAAAAATATTATAGAAGCACTTGCTTGCCCACTCCAGGCAAAATATTCACGGCCAAGTTCCAACCTTCAACAGCACACTGTAAATTACCATTTTTCCATGCACCACACAGCATCATCTCATTATGCCCCATTAAACACTAATAATTAAAACAAAATATATTGGAATTGTTTATCCTGAACTGTGTAAGGAAATGAAGTCCATAATAATGGTGGAGTGGGGTGAAAAACATTCCACCTAAATTTCCACCAGTCCAGCTATTTATAAGTTTCGGCCGGCTGGCTCTGCGGCCCAAGGAACAAAGTGAACCAAGGTGATTAATTCGCAGCCAAGTTCTAAGGAACAAACTTCTGCAAACTAGAAGGAACCAGTTAAGAAGTTTTTTAGGAAAGTGCAGATAGATAAAATGAAAGAGGAAACTCACTTTTTAAAATTGGGATAGAACATGACCAAAAAAGAAAAGAGAGAACCAAAAACTTAGAGAATTGAAGGTATTGGGGGGAAATGGAAAGGGAAGGTGAGGGATGACCAATTCATTAGGGCTTTCTAAGAGGAGGACACGGGAACTTGGGGATTGGCCTTTGGTTGGCTCCGAGAGGTTCACTCCCTTTGAAGCTCCGTTTTGCTTTGGCTCATAAAAGGGAGGCAGCTCTTCCAGGAGAGCCCTTTCCCCTTCTTTATTGAGCCTGTGGGGCTGCAGAAAGGGGCGGGGGACTGAGCCGGCATCTTCCGTCCAAATAACAATCCAATGTCCTGACTTGGCATTCAGCTTGGTTCGCAGCTCGCTCTTCCGCCTTTCTCCGATTCTGGAACTATTTCTGTGGAAGAAATGGTCTAACTGTCAGCCCCAGCGACTAACTGATTTAGCACAGCTTTTAATCCGTTTTCCTTGGTAGGATTCTCATCATGGAATAAATCTCTCACGGAATCCCTTTCTCTTTCAATTCCTCCCCATTCCCATGTAAGTCAATTATTCCTATAAAAGCAAAATAAAGTCGGCTGGGGGAACAGAGCAGAGAACTCCCAAGAGGAACGGAGAGCACCGACTTCAACTGCCGGTCAGGATAATTATCACCAGATTCCTCAAATGAAAAATCTCTAGAAATTACTGTAAATTAGGAAGAACGCTTTTGCATTGCCGTTGTAACTTTGAACGGTCCTTAAGTGAACCGTGGTACCTCCTGTAGGACCTCCTTTTAGTGACTTAACTATTGGATTATAATTCCAAGGCAACAAATGGCACAGAATAAGGTCTTGATCTTAATTATCCCGGTTTAGTTATATTTTGGTTGCATTCGTTTAAAAAAACGAATAACCGGCGACTCGCAGCAGGATTGGCCTTCTGGGGCAGGCGAGGCTGGGGAGCCCCCCACGGACCCCTCTCTGCAGCTGGCAGCCCCACGGAGGGCTCTCTGGCAAGGCAGCCCAGCCCCACCTGCTCCCCCTCCTCCTGCAAGAGGGGGCTCTTCCCCTTGGCCCCCCCCCCAGGGGTTTCCCATCTGCAAGGCTGCACCTACCCTCCTCCCCATAAGATCATTGCAGCCCGTGGTGCCCTCTGGCCTCAGACTGAAAGGCTGCCCGGGGGGGGGGGCTCCTCCGTGGGTGGAAGGCGGCCAAGGCCTGGAGGCTTTGCTCGCTCAGTTTGGGCAATGTGGATTTTTCCAGTTATGCCGAAAACGTTAGCACGTCATCACATGAATGCAACCAGTTCTGGATTTGCCATCTATTCATCTGGAGAACGTGATGGACCAAGGCTTCAGTGCCGGCTGATTTGGGCCTCTGACAGCGAAGGATCAAAACTGGTGGCTGGGTCAACATCTGATACAAATAACCAACCTATGAATTGGTCATTACAAATATTTAGTAAAATTGTACCATTTTACCAGGAGCCTCGGTGGTGCAGTGGTCAGAGTGCGGTACTGCAGGCTCCTGTTGCCTGCCGGCTGCCTGCAATTTGGCAGTTTGAATCCCACCAGCTCAAGGTTGACTCAGCCTCCCGTCCTTCTGACGTGGGTAAAACAAGGACCCAGATTGTTGGGGGGCAAATAGGCTGACTCTGTAAAAGGCTCAGAGAGGGCTGTGAAGCACTGCAAAGCAGTATAGAAGTCTGTGTGCTATTGCTATTTGGAGTTCCCACTTTCCAGGCATCTGACAACCCCTATATTTGACTATATCTGCAGCTCATGGCATGGCCAGTAAGCATGGCCAAGGGCTAGCAGTGTGCAGTGTGTGGCGTTCAAAAAAGAGGTTAGTTATTTTAATCACAATCTGTCGTGGAACTGTTGGCAACCAACCTCCTGCGGAACGCGGAGCCCCGGGAAGCCCCAGCCAAGGAAGGCGGCCCTGGACAAAGCTCTCTAAGCTCAGCAACTTTAAGGCCGACTCTTGACATCCCCCCTGCTCAAAGCTGCTAAGATACAGAAATCACAGGTGGCTTCGGGGCCTTTCTTTCCCCAGAGGGGTTTTTCTCTCTCCCCGGAAGAGATCGCTCGTCCCCTGTGATTTCCTGGGGGGCATCACGGTCCTTTCAGAAAGATTCACAGGAAGTGAAACAGGGGGAAAGGAGGGGGAAAGGAAGGAGGACGTTTTGCCTTGAGCAGAGAAGAGGGAGGGATGGGGTGACAGGGATAAGGGAACCCCTATAGACAAAGGCCCACAAGGATCCCCATCGCCCCAGAGGAGCAGCGAAAACAAATGAATGTTGAGGAAAGCTCCTGAAGAACACGGAGGCCATCGGATGGTCGCGCCCACCGCCTAGGCCTAAGGAGCCTCCCTTCCATTCCAAGCGGGGACTGGAGACTCTTCGGCTGCAGGCGCTGAACTTTGGGTTCCCTCCTTCCTGGGGGGCTTCGGTTCCAGGGCCAGAATGCCAAGACCCTCCCGACTCCAGGAGGATTTGATCCCTCAGGATCTCCATCCAGAGTCCAAAGGGAGCTCAGCCCACTTCCTTTCTTTACCTTGACCAAGGCTGAAAACACCCTTCTTCACATTGGCTTCCCTTCTTCCCTTCCAATTTTCTTCTTCTTCTTCTTCTTCTTATATTTGCACATTTCCCACTGCTCCATTCTCCCGCCCACCCTTCAGAAATCATTACGGCAGCGCCCATTTGTCTCCTAATGGCTTATTTGATCAAGATTCCATTATTTCTATTTTCTCTTATATAAAGCCATATTTTTGTAGTCTACTTTACGGTCATTTTTCCCCCAAATTAGACTTTTATCTTTTTGATATAAAGTAATAGTCAAAAAATCTTTAACTACATCATCCTAATAAAAATAATCCAATAAACATTTACCAATAATACAAGAAATAAATTAAAGTCAATATCCAAAATGTGGATGGATCATTAATGTAGCAATAAATCAGGATCTTGAAGAACTGGACTGGCGGAGGAGGAAAGTCTTCGGATGCCAGGAGGGAGGAGGCTGTTCCTGACTTGGCAGCTGGTTTCTTCCTCCTGATGAGAAGGGAATTCATATTGTTTAGTTTGAACAGAACAGAGTTGGAATGGGACCTTAGAGGTCTTCTAGTCCAGCCCGCTGCTCAAGCAGGAGACCCTCTACCATCTCAGACAAGTGGCTCTCCAGTCTTTTCTTGAAAACCTCCAGTGATGGAGCAGCCACAACTTCTGGAGGGAAGCCGTCCCACTGGTGAATCGTCCTCCTTAATTCCAGGTTGAATCTCTCCTTGATCCGTTGCTTGTCCTGCCCTCCGATGCTCTGGAGAACAGGTGGATCCCCTGACCTTTGAACAGCGCTGTCACCCCTGGTCCTTCTTTTCACGAAACTAGACATGCCCAATTGCAGCAAATGCTCTTGGTATGTTTTAGCCTCCAGGCTCCTGATCCTCTTGGTGCTCTTCTCTGCACTTTTTCTCAAGTCTCAACATCTTTTTTATATTGTGGCAGCCATTTTCTTTTTGTGTGTGTATATCTGTAGCACTAATGTCTCCCAGTAATCGCTCTTAATGTTAGGAAGAGTGCAATTTCTAGGTCTTAACTGATTTGTCTTTGTGTCACTGAAATCCACAGCTAAATTTATTTGACAGTCATTACCGATGAGCCTTATAGCATTGTAAGTCAGTCTTGATCCTAAAAGTGCCCCTGGTTTAGGATTTGCAATTTTTCCCCAGGTCATATGGCCCAAAAGTAGTGAGTCAGGAAAACAGTTAAATGGCATTTTGTTTACATTTCATAAAAGTTAAATGTAGTCACTATGATTGCTCTTCAATTATGTTTTGAATCATTCCTCCTCCTGTCTTCAGAGGTCTTATCGTTGCATAGCTATATTTGGAGGAGGCCTAGTTGGGAAGTCCCTCCTCCTGGATCCTGAAGCCTCCCCCCCACCCATGGATTCTCTTGCCTGGGTGTTTGGGAGGACAGCAGCCCTGGCGGCCGAGAATGCTACCCATTTAGTAGGTTTTCCCCCCACAGTAAATGTGCAATAGCATGTTCACTCAGGAGAGATCTCTCTGTATGTGATAAGACTTACTCTCAAGTGAAGGTGAATAGGATTGCAGCCTTACGTTTTTCTTCTTTCTTGCCCAATTCACGGCTCCCCCACCAATAACGATCAGGCGAGGTGGGCTTGTTGAGAGGGAATAATTGGCCCAGAGGGGAATCTGTAGTTGAGGAGGGTCTTCCAGTCCAGCTACGATGATGCCGTCTCCTCCACGCCTTTTTCAATATATCTGTCTTGCTCTGGGTTGTTTGAAGAAAATAATGGGGTGTGTGGGTGTTTACAACAATAAATTAATCTTCCACTACTCGGGCTCCCTTGCTATCATTGTGGCTTAGATTTCTTCTGCTGAGTAAGGACTTATGTGCATCCCTATATCTTCCCAAAGTTTTATATCTAAAGAAACAGATGTAACGATATCCAAATAAATGCTACCTGGAGAGGTGAAAAGGTCTAACACATAAGGGAGCAAACATTTTGTCTGCCTGCTGCCTTTCTTCCTAAGAGATGGAGAGTGCCAGACAGTAATTGCCAGGGACGTTTTACACAAACAATTTTTACTGTTTTCCACCAGTACAAATCGTATTTACATTTTCAACAGCATTTTGCATTGACATACATACAATGTTATCATATATTTTCTGTCCTCTATTCATATGCCTCACCAATAATTATTGCCAGGGACATTTTAAATAAACATGTTTTTTTTTTTTTTTTTTGCAGCTGGGAAAATTGTTTGGTCACTCTCCTCCCAGGAGAGCCTACTCGGCAGGCCACAGTCAAGACTGCTCTTGCTCTGAAAGTTAGAAGGAGCCAAGATCTAATTAAGAGCAGGGACCATTTTTCTTCCTCTGGTTCCATTCTATGGCAATACCTTAGTGAAGTCAATGGCTCTTCTTCTTCTTCTTCTTCTTCTTCTTCTTCTTCTTCTTCTTCTTCTTCTTCTTCTTCTTCTTCTTCTTCTTCTTCTTCTTCTTCTTCTTCTTCTTCTTCTTCTTCTTCTTCTTCTTCTCCTCCTCCTCCTCCTCCTCCTCCTCCTCCTCCTCCTCCTCCTCCTCCTCCTCATTCTTCTCCCCCCCTTTCTGGGGCGGGGGAAGGGCCGTGCAACGGGAGGGAGGGAGGGAGGCAGATGGGAGGAAGTGCAGCACAGCCCCTCTGCCTGTCTCCAACTGCCATCTAGGGCACCCAGGACCGGCCGCCGCCGCCCTGGCCGGGCTGTGTTGGGAGCGGGCTGCTGTGGTCCCACTTCTTCCCCTTCCTTCCCGCTGCTGCCCTGGAGCCCTCCAAGGCCGCCGTTGGCACCTTTAATTTGGGGACTGGTTCCATTCGTCATTAAAGCCCGCGCCGTTCAGGCAGAGGGCCATAAAGAATAAAACCTCGGATTGATTCCTTCATTAAACTGGTGATCCGTACATGAAGCCAATTAACGTTATGAGCCTGGTGAACATCAAGTGTAAAAAAGGTTAGAGAAAATGAAGAACAGTCACCTTGGTCTTTAGAGAAAGAAACAGCAGCTTTCTCTTATAAATTATAAGCGAGTCCAAGCGGGGCAAATCTGCAAATTTGACTAATTGGAAAGTATATTTTACTGCGCGCGGATCAAGATAAAAGAGAAGCGCTTTGTTGCCAGTTCTGGCGGTCAACGACGCTGCTAAATAATAGGAAAAGAAAAGCCACAATAAAAGCTCGAAATAAGAGCCGCCGTAAACAATCCGCGCCGCCGCCGCCGCCGCTGCGCCGGACTCGACCGGCCTGAGCCCCGGTCAGCCAGCAGCAGAAGCGGCCGCTCTGGGACTGAGGGCTCGGGGCGGCGGGGGGGCTCAGCTGCCGACTCCTGGGGCCAGAGCGCCCGCCTCCCTCGGGAAGCCTCCTCAGCGGCCCCCGCACGGCGCTCCCGGAGCCCGAGGCTTCGGAGGGGCCCCTTGGAGCGGCCGAGGCAGGCAAGGGCTCCCCGCGCGCCCTCCCGCCCCCAAGGCCAGCTGCGCCCCAACCAAGCCCCGCAGCCCCGCCCGCCCCCCGAGCGCAGCGCCCAGAGGCCGCCCGGGAGCCCAGGCGGGGAAGGGCCCCCGCCCCCTTCCCCGCCCGCGACCCCCTGCGAGCTGCCCTGGGCCCGGCCGGGGCTGGCTGCAGGAGCCCCCGCTCTCCACGGCCCCCGCGCGGATCCTTACGGCTTAGCAGAGGCGGCGCGTTAGCCGGGCCGGGTCCGCGGAAGCTCCCAGCGGCCCCGGAGCGCCTCGGGAAGGGCCGCCACCGCCGGGGCTGCGCTCGGGCCGCCTGGCCTCTGTCCATGGTGCTGAATGAATGGATGAAATGAATGGATGGGGCCTGAACGGGCCGCCCGAGGGGATCAGCGCCGGCCGGAACGGGGCCCGCAGGAGCGAAGGGCAGGAGCGAGCCGGGGAAGCGGCCCGGAGGCTTTTCCTCGCCTCCTCTTGGCGGGAGCCCGCCCGAAGAGCGCCCCGAGGAAGCGGGACCTCTTTGATGAGGGTCCCCGGGGAAGCATCGGCTTCCCTCCGCCCTCCTCAGCCAGAGAAGGGAAGGGAGCAAGGGCGGCCGTCCCGGGAGGCGGGGGCGGAAAAGGAGCCCCGCGACCCGACTCGCCAGGGCGGCCTCGACCGCCCCGGGCTGTGCGGAGCCAAACGGGATCCATTCTGACCGCCCCGCAATTCTGGCGGCCTCGATTCCGAGGAGCCTGTTCAGCCCTCAACCACCGGCTACACTTCGGGCTGCGAGTCAAGAGCAAAAAATCTCGTTCGGTTTCTGCGGGGAGCCGCGAAGAGAGAAACCCGCATCCCGCAGCCCTTCTGGCAAAAAGAAGAAGAAGAAAAGGGGGGGGGGTTGCGTCTAACTTTTGGGCGGCCCTCCGCGGATTCGGATGAAGATAGTTGAAGGAAGACCTTTCTTTCTTTCTTTCTTTCTTTCTTTCTTTCTTTCTTTCTTTCTTTCTTTCTTTCTTTCTTTCTTTCTCCTCCTCCTTTCAATCCTGTTCCAAGAAACCCGTTTTTTGCGGCACGTCTCGCTTGTAGAACTTTTCCGAATGGGGCTTGTTCCCAATCCAAAAGGATAGTCAGATACATTTATCAACAGTTGTTTGACGAGCATCGTCTACTCTAATGCATCTTGAGAGGGTCAAAAAACCAACTTTATTTTCAGTGGTGCATAAATTAATTACATGCATTTAATAACCCAAATATCATTACATTCCCCCTTTCACGTCGTAAAGGCTTTATGCCAGGGAAGCGCTTAATAGGGCGGGGGCCATCAGCAGCCGTTATCTTGGTGTGCGCTTTTATGGAGCCTATTATGCCCCCATCCCCTTCCCCCCTCTTCCGTTTGATGTCTTCTCATCCAATCCGGCGGCCCCCGAATTCGTATGTTCAGCTGGAGGCTTCCCAGCCTCATTTTCACCCAGGCTTCGGGGTTGAGCCATCCCTCTCGCCGCCGAGTCTCCAATGCGTTTTAAAAGTAATTGCGGAGGGTCCCACCGCCTCTCATTTGCAGACGGGAAGCGCGCTTCAATCCGGAGACCCCTCGCTGCGAACAAAATCAAACCTCGCCACGGAAAGGCGAGGCGGCTCCTGGAAAGCCCTCCGAATGGCCCATTAGCGCTCCCGGGAAGGAGCGCGCCAGCCAAGCACAAGTGCCATCGCCGACCCCCGCCAGGAAAGAGGTGGGGCCGGGCCGGGAGGGACCCGCGGGCCCTGGAGCCTCGAAGAGGCCTGAGCTAGGATGGGGCGGCGGAGTTGGCCTCCCTCCCTCCCTCCCTCCCACGGCTGGCGCTCGGGGTGCTGACTGAGACATGACGTCGGTTCCCCCCCGCCACGCACCACGTGGGTCATTGGGAAGGCCCACTAGACCTATCCAAGTTCCTCACTCCGCGCAGCGCCGGCAATAATCAGATTAAGGCCAATTACGCGTGAGATTATAAAAGCGAGTGCGGGGAGGCTGAGCGGGCTGGAGAGAGCTTCGCAAAGGCAGCTGCCCGTTGGCACGGCTCCGCCAAGGCTCGCGGCTGCCCCGACGCCGGCAGCTGCCGCCGCGCCTCTCCGCGCCGGTTAGTGGGGCCTTTTGCCCGGGTCGCCGCCTTAGCTGCATCCAGCGGCGCCAACGGGGCTGGGCGCCCTTGCTCAGGCCGCTGCAGGAGAGTCGCGCTCGGCCACGAGGCCGGGGCGCGGCTGGGGGGGGTGGAGGCGGCGGGGGGAGCTCTGCGAGAGGAGGAAGCGCTTGCCCGGCCTCCGCTCTTGGAGAGCCTCCGCTGGGAGGGCTGAAGCCGGATGGGCGGCGCCTCGGACTGCTCAGTGCAGCTGATCCCGGGCAGGCTGGAGGAGCCGTCGGGGCGAGGGAGGCCGAGGCTTTGCCCTGCTTCGGCTGTCGGGCCCCTTTCTCCGGAACGCGGGCCCGGCGGAGCCGAGGCGGAGCGGGCGCGAGGGGCGAGCAGCTGCGGGAACAGGCCGCCCTCTGCTGCCGGCGGGGTCCGCCTTGCCGAGCGAGCCCGGCCCGCAAGAAGCGGCGCCGTCCCGTCGGGCCAACCTCCCTCGTTTGTTCCGCAGCTCCAGCCGCTCCGGCCGCCGGCCGCCGCCGCCGCCTGCAGCGCCCACCCGGCCCGGCATGTTCTACTTCCATTGTCCCCCGCCGCTGGAAGGTGAGTGTCCGCGCGCAGCCCAACCGTAAGTAGGCGCGCAACTTTCGCGGCCGGCCGGGCGAAGCTCCCCGGCCGACAGCCGGGCTCCCTGGGCCGGCCCTGCGCTCAGCCTCGGCCGGCGAGGAAAAGCGAGCGCTTGGGCCGAGGGCGGCTTGGCCGTTGGGAAAGCTCGCCTGCCGCTCCGGCCCGGCCTCGCTTGTGTCTGGCCGGGAGCGGCCCACCTGCTTCCGCCGCAGTCGGAGAGCCGCGCGCGGGCGCTTGGGAGGCCAAGCCCGGAGGCTGCGGCCGCCTCCTGCCGCCCAGATGCTCCCGCTTCGCCTGTAATGGGGAGGCGGCGGCGTTGGCCTTGGCGCTGGGCGGGCTGGCCGGGGCGCCCTCAATCTGCCCCTCTGGGCCAGGCGGGGAAGAGCCCGAGGAGGGCAGGGGGCTTCCCGCGGCACAAAGGCCGGCCCCGCCGCCCTTCTCGTGGCGGCGGCGGCGGCAGCGGGAGGCGGCCTGGGGCAGGCTGGCCAACGCTTCCAATCACCAGGCCTGGCGGGGGAGGGAGAGCAGGGCGGCGGGGCCACCGGGGCCAGGCACCCCCCTCCCAGCGCCCGCTCCTCCAAGGCTCGCCGTCGGAAAGGCCGTCGGGGGCTCCGGGAAGGGCCGGGCAGGCAAGCGGCGCCGGGGTGCAGCGCTCCGTCTCCGGAGAGGCGTCCGCGTCGGTGGAGAAGTTTCGCCCGGAGAGGGGCACGGCGAGCCCCGCGGGCAGAAGGCGGCACAGAGGCTGGAGCGAGGCGGGCGGTTTCCTCCGTTGGGGCCCAGCCCAGCCGCTCCTCCCGGGCAGCTCAGCCTCCCGCCTCCCCCGTTGCAGCCCGAGAATCCCGCCGCTCCTGCGGCCGCTGCCTGGCCTGAGGGGCCGAAAGGCCGTCGGGTCCCCTGGAAGAGGCTGAAGAAACCCGGTTCGCAGGGGCGTAACGGGGAAGGGAAGGAAACCCGCGGGAAGCGGCGACCGAGGCCGAAGGGCGGCGCGGAAGGGCCCGCAGGGCATCTCCAGGTCTCCCCGGGGCCTTTCCTCGCAACTCGGCCCAGAGGCCGGCTCCCCTGCGGCCGGAGCCCCTCGGCCTGCGCTGGCCTGGACGGGCCTTCCGGGGCTTCCCTCGGGCCGCTCCCCACCCGACTCCAGCGCCCAGGCTCTGCCGGGGAGGGGCTCCTTTGGCCGAGGACCGCCCGCCCCCTCGGGGCCGGAGCCTCCCGGCAAGGAATCGCGGAGCTGCGGCTTCCTTCCCGGCCGAGCTCGCTTGCCCGGCCCTTCCCTTCCCAAGGGCGCCAAGCGCGCCTCGCCCGAAGGAGCGGCCGGAGCTTCGCTCGCCGCCGCCGCCTCTTTCGGGCTCCGTCTCCGTCCGCGGGAGCTCGGCGGCGAAAGGCGAGGCTTCCCTGCCGGGTCGGAGGCCTCCTGGGTCCCCCTCGGGGCTGCTGCGAGCAGGCGCCCGGCGCCCGCCTCCCTCTGAGCGGCCTTTCTCCCGGCCCAGGTGCCACGGCCTTCGGCGGGCCCTCCACGGCGGACTTCGAGGACGGCTTCCTCCGGCGGAAGCAGCGTCGGAACCGGACCACCTTCACGCTCCAGCAGGTACCGGCCCGCTCCGTCCTTCCCCGCGGGGCCCGGGGGGGTCGGGGGGCGCCCGGGAGCCCCGCCCGACGGCGCTGCTTGTCTCCCCGCAGCTGGAGGCGCTGGAGGCGGTCTTCGCCCAGACCCACTACCCGGACGTCTTCACGCGCGAGGAGCTGGCCATGAAGATCAACCTGACCGAGGCCCGCGTGCAGGTACCGGCGCCCCGGCCTCCGCCGGCGCGGGGATCCGCGGGCACATTTGGCCGCAGAAAAGAAATGAAGCCGATCTGTCATTTTCACGATGCACTTTAATAACATCAACATAATGTGGAATATTAGATTAGGTTGATTAATCGGTCATTCATAATTAAGCAGAGATAATGTTCGACACTAATTTGTCCGTGTCTCTCAGGCACTAAATTACCTCAGCGCCCGGCCGTTGCCCGGCCTGGGGGGGGGGCGTGGGGGGGGGCTCCCACGGCTCTTCCCTGAGCTGCTCTCCGGGGAAGGTGACCGAAGGGGGGGAACCAGCCCTTGGCCTGAGCTGGAGGAAACGGGGACCGAGAAGGCCTTTCCCTCCGGAGCCGCTCCGGGTGCGTTTCTTGCCGCGTGAGGCTTGAGGCTCTCTGGCTTCGCTCGGCCAGGAAGAAGCTTTCGGTCCCCTCCCTCCGCTCCACTGGCCCACCGGGGCTCCTCGGCTTCCCTTGGGGTCTTTTTTTTCCCCCCATACCCAGAAAACGGTGCTGTTTCTCTCTTAATCCTGCCCGGAGTTTCCCTGCTTTTCCTCCTCTCTGGATGTCAGAAGGCAGGAAAGGGGCTCCAATGGATCCACCTTTAGCCAAATGTGGTCAGAAAGCAGCTGGTCGAACTCCGCCTGGCTCCCCCTTGGATGGGGAGCTGCTGTTTCTCTCCTGGATGCAGGCAGAAGCCGCTCCCATTCATACCTGCCCTGGCCGCCTTCTCCGAAGGCTCCCACCTCTGCAGAGCCCTCCGTGGGCGGGCAAAGCCTGGCGATGCCCTGGGGCCACACGCAGGGGCTGGGCTTGTGTGCTGCCTTCCCTGGAAGCCCTGTGAGGAAAAGTGGGTTCCTGACTGCCCCCCGCCCCCAGAAAACCTGGCTGGACAGAAGCGCCCCCCCCCGTGTCTTTCCAAGGGTCTGCCAAGCAAGGCGGGGTGGGGGCAGGTGATGGTTTCATGCATGCAGGTGGGGGGGAGCAGTGTCTTCCTAGGGACGAAGCCCACAGGTGCCTCTGGGTACCCAGCATGGTTCTCCCTTCAGGGAAACCAGCGGAGGGAGCTGCAGCCAACAGCAAGAAGGTGGCAGGAGAAGCGGGCAGGTTTCTTAGGGCCACCTAAGGCGCCTAAAGTTGCCTTTAACCGGCCTGCTTGTGAGGTGAAGGAGCCCCATCAGGGCTGAACATCCCCCCGGAGAACCAGCTTCCCTTTTCCCTTTTCCGCAGCTGGAAGGTGTGCCTTGGCTTCTCCTCTCTGGCCAGGGAGTTGAAGAGGCCCCTGGGCTCCTCTCTCTCTCTCTCTCTCTCTCTCTCTCTCTCTCTCTCTCTCTCTCTCTCTCTCCCCCAGGGGCAAACGGGGCTCCTCGGAAGAGGGAACCAGGTGCTGAATAGCTCCACATCTGCATGTGCGCATGCGCTCACCCGCCTCTTATTTAGCAAGAGCCAAGGTTCTTTTTTCCTCCTAATGCCCACATATGTTATTTATGGGGCTTTCCCTGCCTGCTGTTTCTGTCTTCTTTTTATGTAGGTGCTTGGGGTTAAGATTATGCAAAGATCTAATTGTAGGAAATATAATACCATGCCTCCCCTTCCCCTGGGCCATGTTAGTCTCTCTTAAAACCCAACGGCTGAGGAGAGATAATGGAATTCACTGCAGTAAATTGGGGATTGTAAACAAATTATTTCTTCCATAATCAGATTACGCAACCATGATTATTAAATCTGAACATGAATCACTGGTCATGTGCAGGGGAATTAAACTGATTATTATTATTATTATTATTTGGACGTTGAAATCTCCCTTTTGCCAGTACATGGGAGCTATGTCAGTTTGAAGTTTTCCCTCCCACCATTTTAGCAATTGGTGCCTAAAGACTGTGCTGCAAATTGAGATAAATGGGACAATTACGGAGCATTCGGAAGATCATAACTTCTCCCTGAAAGGTGCAAGGGCGAGATAGGGGTGGTGACAATTATAGCGTTTAGCCCGGTTGCCGAGTCTTATGCGGGCAGACAATGGAGGCCCGGCCTGCTTTCATGCTGGGACACCCGGAGAAGAAGCAGCAGCCGCTCTGTTTACACTCCTGCCCTCTCCTCATTCAAACAGGATTAATGCGCTGAAAGACCCTGCCTTAATCGAAGATGATGTTGTCAAACAAAAACTAAATACGAAAATAAACGACTTCATCAGGCCTTTCTTCAGAAGCCGGCAAACTGTCATTGCAAAGTCATTAAAATATGATAATGAAAAATAGCTCAATTAAATGTTGTTATAGCTGTGACCTTCATTCAATTAAGGCACAAGGAAGTCTCTGCAATTGGCTTTGCATTTAACTCCTAAATTTGGAATGCAGATAAAATCATTATTCAGCCTTTGCTGATACGTGCAATTAAAAGCAGGCTAAATAAAAATGGAGTGATAATAAGAACAATGATACTCAGCACACTGTAATCATCTTTTAAATGGTGGGTTTCCTCGGCCCATAACTAAGAAAGCCCAATTGCCACTAATAAACGCAATAAAAGCACAACCAAATTAAGCCAAACTCTCCGTTTAAAATAATCACACGTCGATTTGCAGGACTGGTCCTTTTGGCAGCATGGACAGGGTGCAAGGGATTCAAACTACATTTAAGCCTGCTTTTTGCAGACATTTTAAATGATTTTGCGGTCGTGGTGGTCTTACAATTGCATCGATGCATATGTAGATACATACTCACAGGCATTTGCATATATGCGGTTGGTTCTCTCCTATTTCTTGAAGACGATTAGGGCAGGTGAAGGTGTTCTTTTCCTAGAAGCTCCGCCTTCTTAGGAGATTGTCAGAGGAAGAAAAGTCCACCTATAGGGGCTTTTTTTCAATGTTTCCCACAAGGATCCTCAGTGCTTCTCCCCAACCTGATTCAGGTCTGGTTCCAGAACAGAAGAGCTAAATGGAGGAAAACGGAGAGAGGCTCTTCTGACCAAGAAGGCTCTAAGGAGGCCGGGACAGAAGTGACACCCCCCGGAAGAAATTTGAGCTCCCCCTCCCCCGTGGATCAACCTAGGAATAAGAAGGAGAACCTGGAGGTTCAGCAGAGGTGAGTAAGCTTTGGCTTCCGGTTCCTCCGCTGAGCGCTGGAGGAACCACAGGCATTGGGGGGGGGCTAAGGAGAGCCTGGAACGGGGGGGGGGAGCTGTCCAAGGGGCTCCGAGTCTTCCTCCGCCCCAAACATCAAACCAAACCTCACAGAGGCACCAACTGAGGCGAATGAATTGGTGGTGTGTAGGACAGTCCTGTCCTATAACAGAGAAGAAGATGTCCAGGTGGCTCCAACACAAGGTCAGGCGAAGTAGGAAACAGTCGTGAGGAGAGGGAACTCCTGGGAACTCTTGGCTCCTGGGAACAGAGAAGAAGCGGAAAAGAGCCTCCCTGCTTCTCTGTGGGGCAAGAGGGGGGAAGAAGGGCAGGCAGGCAGGGATGCCAAGAGAGGCCTAGATAGAAAGGGAAGGAGAAGTGGGGTGGAGGGGGTGCTCAGGAGGAGCCCTTGCTCCAAGCCCCTGGGGTGGGCTCTCGGCTGGCCTTCCTAGAAGGCAGCCGGCCCCTTTGTGTTGGAATCCTTTGCGGATGCCCAGAGGGGAGAAATCGAGGAGGCTGGTCGTACTTTCTCAGCCTTCCCGTGTTCCTTCATGGGTGGAAAGGGGGAGGCAGGACCAGCCCTCGGCAACCTCCTCCTCCTCCTCTTTTAAAGTTGAATTGAATCTTGTTGGCCTTGCGGTTGCTCACCTCCTGACAACAGCCAGGTGCTTCCTTACTTTCCTTGCCAACCCCCCTTCTTAAGTCAGATGCTTCTGCCCCTCCTCACCTGGGCTTCTCACAACTTCCGTCTCAACTTTTGTGCAGTGCCTGTGCCCACCTCTCTCTCTCTCTGTCTGGCAGCGTTTGCTGCCTTTTCCGTATCTGGTGGGCTTTTTCTACCTGGCTCACCAAGGGGACAAATGGGGCGGACACTTTCTGCCCCATGGGAAGGTGCCAACTGTGTATAAAGTACATGGATGCCAAGAGAAGCAGCTGCCACAACGCCTCATGTAGTTGTCCTAACATAAAAGCTGTGGTTTTCACAATTAATAACCTAAAAGAGATCAGAATGAAAGAGACAATTCCATCTTTCAGAGTTGACGCAGAACAATGCTGACCGGGGAATTCTGGGAGTTGAAGTCCACAAGTTTAAAGTTGCCAAGTTTGGAGATGCCTCTCTAGCTCTTCCGTGCTGCAGTGAAACTGCTCTTCGGGACATTTCAGGACGGGAATCTGCCCTCCTGTAAATTCAACCCATCAGTCCACATCCCACACTCTAGAGAAAGAGGGAGCCTCTTAGTAGATCCCTCTGCAAAAATATAAATAGGCTGGAAAAATTAAGCACTAGAATAATAGCAACAGGCAATCGAAGGGAGAGGAATTAGCAGATCATCTTCCAGAAGCTTAATGGGATTGGTAAATTACCCTTTGGCTTTGAAAGAAGCTTGCCTGAAAGTTCTGCTCTTGAAGCCGAGGACCTGCCTGTCTGAAGTAATGGGGCCCGGAGAAGAACTGAATGGTTGGCTGTAAAGCCCAAGGGGGGGCCTAATGGAGGCACTCGGGTTCTGGGCCGTGGCGCATTGAAAGGTCAACCCCAGCACCTTGGAACGACATATTCCAACCCAGACTGGCCGGTGGCTGCGTTAGAAAAGGGGGCTCATAGTGGTGTGACGGTCAACCTTGGCCCGGGGCAGGCAGCCCTTGCCCAGGCTCCGGATGTCCCTGAAGGCGGGTGGGAAACGCTGAGATGAGGGTGAATTGATCCGTTCTTGAACTGCTTGCTTGTCCTCTTCCCTCTCCCCTGCCCCACTACAGCCTCAGCAGAGCCGTTGGTCCTTCTGGATCCTTCTTCCCTTCCTGTCTACCAGGGACCCTCCTCAATACAGCGACCTATGCCCAAGCCTTGTCCCAAGTAGCGTCCCTCAAAGGTAAGAGATGTCATGCGCAGCCGGAGTTTGCCCGTCGAGTGCCACGGAGTTGGCTGGGCTTTCTTGGCAGAGCTGGTGTTTTTGAACATCACGTTCTGACTTCATGGTTAAATGTTCAGTTTTATTATTGTATGTTTGGGACCCAACTCTAAATGAAATTAAATTTTATTAATTTTTTAAGATGCAATATTACTTGGGAGAAGATACAATTAAAATCGATGGAACTATTCCTTCTGAGTCAACATTCATGCTGTTACTATATTTGGCTAAGTGCCTACAGAGAAATGGGTTCTTGGAAACAGAGGCCTGATTGGAGATGCAACCGGTTAAACCCGGAGCTGAAAAGGAGAAACCCCGTGAAGTCTTGGGAGGACTGTTCACCGGCCCCACTGGGGCTGAGAACTCTTAGGCCTCAAAAGGCCTTAGGTTCAAAGGGGGGGGGGGGAAACGGGAAAGGACAAATATCGGTGCTGAATTGAAATGACTGACCGGGCCACTCACGCCTGGGGATTCGGGTTCTACCTCAGAGTAACAGAGTTGGAAAGGGCCCTGGGGTGTAGGCTCCCCCCCCCCCAATACCGTTCCGGACAAATTCTGTCCAGAGGCAAAGTTCCTGCGTATCAAAAAGGTATTTTGTTGACGAAAGTTCTCCGGCAGAGCTAGTCTCCCTGTGCCAGCTGCCCTCCCTTTGGGCACAGCTGAAGGTGCGGAAGGAAGAGGAGGGGCCAGAGCCCTCAAGAGAAGCTTTGGTTCACTCAAACGTTGGGTTTGCCCTGCGGTGGGACGAACGTGGCCCTCCTGGCCCCTGTTTCTGTGGGGCATCTTTTCCCTGCTTCTTTTTTGCTTCTCTTCAAACTCTTTGAAAAAAACCACCTTTTTGCCAGTCCTCTAAAGCAGTGGTCCCCAACCTTTTTGTACCAGGGACCGGTTTCAAGCAGAAAATTTTTGCAAGGACGGGGGAGAAGAGAAGGGGGGCTTTTCCTGTCGCCGCAGCTATTCCGAAACGCCCGTTTCACCCCCACCCCCACCCGCCCGCCCGCTTCAATCCACAGTGTCCCGTTCTGCCTGCCTGCCTGCCTGCCTTAGTTTCTGGTTGTTTGGGAGCAGCTTCGGCTGAGAATAATAACTATTCACCTCTTTTACTCAGCCGAAGCTGTTCCGATTCAACCATTAACGAAGGCAGGCAGGCAGGCAGAACGGAGCACTGGGTTGAACCCAGCGCGGCGGGCGGCGAGCGGGCGGGCGGACGGGGTGGGGTGGGGAGAAACGGCGCTTCGGCGACAGGAAAAGCCCCCTCCCTGCTTCTTTGAAGCAGTTTCTTCCTGTGCTGGTGGAGGAGCGAGAGAGCGACTGAGAGAGCTGACCCAGAGAGCAGGACAGGCTTCGGTTGCTTCCTCCCTCCCCTTCTTTCATTTGTGTCCTTGATCCCCGATCCCAGCAGCATTCACCGAAGGTGAAGAAAGCCGCCATTTAAAAAAAAAAAATCTTTGCGGCCCGGTAGAGAGTGCTCCATGGCCCGGTACCGGTCCGCGGCCCGGTGGTTGGGGACCCCTGCTCTAAAGCGGCCCCTTTCCTCACCCCTGGTAACCTTCAGGTGTGGGGACTTCCACTTCCAGAAAAGGTGTGTGCTGGCTGGGGAATGCTGGGAATGGAGGTTCCCACCACTTAACATGGGCAGGGGCTCTAAGGTATTCCCCTCCCCCCGGAACTTTATTCCCACCTGGGAATTGACCCGAATCCTCCTCGCCTTTTCCCCTGGCAGGCCTGCGTGGCAGATGCGTCCAAAAGTCCTCAGTCCCCCATAACCTCTGCATATTTTTTGAGTGGCTTCAGGTGGTTTTTAAGTGTCAGACAGTTGGGGAAGGCCCAGCCGACCCCCAGCCTTTCGTTGTTTTGTCCCCGGTGGAGAGGAGGGGTTGGGAGCAAAAGAAAGTGACAAAATAGAAAGAACTACGGAGCAGCAGAGTAAAAAAAGGAAAACAAAATGGAGAGCACGTGAAAGGGAAGGTACTGGGACTGGGGGGGGGGGAAAGGGGGATGACTTGTAGTAGGAAAAAGGTTTCCTCCCATTCGGATGTTTCAAGGAAATGTCACCATTTGTGGAATGAAGGAAAATGTCCTTTGTGGGTGAAGAGGTGGAGCTTCTCCGTGCCAGCAATGTCGAGCAGGGACTGTGGCCCCCACCCAGCCCGGGCAGGAGAGGCCAGAGGGAGGCCGGAGCCTCCAGGGAAAATGCGGGGGGAGCCTGGGCAGTTGCCTTGTGAAGTGGGGCGGAAGGGAGCTTCCAGCTCCTTTTCATCTGGAGAGCTTTTCCTTTTGTTCGGCTGAGGGGCTAGATTGGCCTTCGGGTTCCAAAAGTAGCAGGAACACCCCTTTTTGTGAAAAAAACTCAGAGTCTCGGGGTTCCCCCTCCTCCCTATTGATGCCAGCTTAGCAACCTTCTTGATGGACTTTAATGGAGCTGGAAGGGCTTGTCCTGCTGGGTGGGGTGAGGGGGGCTGAAAGCTGCCCTCCGTCGAAGCCCCTCCGGCTCCCAGGGCCTCCCACAGGGGCGTTTGCCCTGGGGATGCCCCTCCCCTTATCTCAGCGGGATGCCATGGGCCCTTTTCTGGGCCTGAGGCCGTCCGCTGTATGTCTGCCATAAAGACAGAGGTTTGCAGGGCCTCTTCAGGCCGTGACTGAAGGACTGGAGCCAGGCCGGCTTTTTCATGCACCCTTTTTCGTTGTCGGGTTGCCCGTTTAACTTCTTTGGATCCTTCCTTGCGGACGGCTCGGGAGTTCTGGATTTCCTGGCTTGCCTCATTTGCTCGTATGATCCTTTGCACAGGTGATAGATGCAGATCAGAGCCTTGGGAACAGCCCACTTCAGGTATCCATGCTTCCTATAGCAAGATGCGACACGAACGGTTCCACCATTGATAACCCTCAGTGTGTTAGTTAAAGGTTAGATTAAAGGCATTGCCAAAGTCCCATCAGCCAGGTTTGCGTTACAGTCCCTGGTGGGCTTGGTCCCCCATTGTGAAACGAGAGGGTTTGCTTGAGTTTAGGCAACGCAGCCCTGCAGGCAGAGAGATTCTGAGGCAGAGACCTGCTTTCAGTTTGAATACCTGAACTGAAATGGCAAACGGAGTCAACCCGTCCGATCAAGTTGGATGGGTGGCTGAATCCATTGAGGTTGGCCTGATCCGGGGGCCTCGGGGCAGGACAGGCACACCTGGACGGAGTCATCCTGATTCAGAGGATGATGTGATTCAAATGGACCAAGGATGAGAGTAGAGAACTTTGTCCAGGAAATTCTGTCTCTGGCATCCAGTCTGGGTTTAGTGCTCTCTGGGCATCGGAGTCCAAGCACTGAGCTCCAGGTCTGTGACTCTCTCGTTAGTTCTGCTGGCTGCCTCTGGCCATCAATAGACTTTATGGCCAAACCCCCCAAACTTTAACCTCTTAGACTGTCTACTATTGACCTCCCCCCTTTCCTAAGAGGCCTGTAGGGGGCGTGCATAAGCGCACCAATGTGCCTGCCGTCCCTGTCCTATTGTTTCTTTTGTTTCTTTTCTTATACGTATCCATGTATTCATAAATATGTTTTTACTTATACCTATTATTATCTTGTAAGCAATGGACAAAAATAAATAAATAAAATAAATAAGTAAAGATTTATCCCGGGATTTAGAGAGCAGCTGAACGATCGAGGCCAGCAATAGGAGGAGTTCCTGCTGCTTCTAGCTGCAGTATCTGCCTTTTTTCCCTGGATAGATAAATCGAGAGAAAAGTAGAACAGGCTAGGCTATTTCAACATATCATTTTATAGCCACAAGTGAGTCCCAGCATTATATCCCCACTGTGAGGTGTGGGCCCCGTGGCAGCATCCACCTTTAAGTGGCACACTGCACTGTGGCAGAGAGGCAGGGAATGCAGCATTGGACGCCGGCAGGTGCGCGCCAGTGTGGTCTTGTAGGATGGTTGTTGCCCAGTGTTGTCATGCAGGCACTGGAATTAAGAAAGAACGGGGAGAGGGGTTCGGACTGCACTTTTAGCCAAACTTTCCCAAGGCTGATGCATATTGAACCAAGCTGGTATTTTTAAAATGTAAATATAGATAAAATGAGGCTGCAGAGTTGCAGATATATTTGCAATTACCTGGTACGGAGCCTGAGTGATGTTTAGCCAGGGCAACCTTAGGGAGCACTCAGGGTCCTGCACCCCCATGGTCACGGGGGGGGGGGGGGGGGGGGAGGCGGAAGCCTGCACAGGGGGGGCCGATGAGAAGCTGGAGCCTTGTTCAAACGTCGAATACTCAGAGTTTTAGAAGTGGGTTGACTTCAGGAGTCGGCCTCCCTTTGTTTTCCTTTCCAACAAGGAATTCCTTTGTGGGAACTGAAGGTCGGTTGTCTCTTTTACAGGCAGAGGTCAGGATAGCAGACATATCATTTATGGTGGTAGAAACGCTTATTTGGAACTGATGGAAGTAATGTGGAAGAGGGTTATATTTTCCCAAAGATTTATTTTAATATTTGTAGTCGAGAATGTCCTTCGCTTTTTTTTAGCCGAGCGGTAGATTAATGCTGAGAAGCAGAGCCAGGCTGGGATAGTCCCATAACTATCATCGACAAGGGTCCATTGCAGGGATCCCAGCAGGGCAAAAAACGATGGGCCCTTTTTTTGAAGGCAACCTGAACTTGCAATTAGATGAGTTTCCAGGCCAGGACCGAGCTAATGTGGGCATCCCCCCCCCCAGGGGTTCCAAAGAGCTGGACTGAGCCTAATGCTCCCCTGACTCCGGCCTTGGGCTTCCAAGGGACGGCCCAAGACCCAGGAGGCTCCGGAAGAGAGGCCTTCAGGGGAAGAGCTCCTGAAGCCTCCAGTTCCTACCTGTCCAGGAAGAGCGTATTCCACCTTGTTGTAAAAGCTCCGCTTCTCTGGGCAGTTGGGAGCGAGGGGGGGAGGGGGTGGTCCTGCTTAATCCCTTCACCATCTGCTGCTGTTCTAGGCAGGGGCCCATGGGACTTCCCTCCCTACAGGACAGAGCAACGTGAAGAGGGAATGACCGGGCACTAAGGCTGCAATCCTTCACTTACTTAGCCACCTGCTTTACTGAAAGGGGGTTTCCCCTTGGAGGAGATGAGATGCCCTCCTCCTCCTCCTCCTCCTCCTCCTCCCTTGGTGACCTCGCCCAGTTCGGCTTTCTCTTCCAAGCTGGGACTAGCCTGACCCTGCTTAGCTTCTGAGACCAGCCGAGGAGGCAGTCCAGGGCCACCATTTCAGGGGCCTGCGAGGACTGGGGGGCGGGGCAGTCAACAAAATCAATATGGCAAGCGTGACTACACAAAGATTTGTCTGTGTGTGTGTGTGTGTGTGTGTTCCCTTTTTCTCTGTTGCAAAAGGGCAGAAGGCATGCCAGGGAGAGGCAGAAGCCAGGGCCCAGCGTGAACGGCTTTGATCCTGTAGGAAGCGTGAATTGGGAAGGAATTGCAAGAGGCACATAGGAAGGGAAAGGACGAGAAAAGTGTGCCAGTGCCTACACCTTGTGGAAGGGTTAAAAAGCATGGAAGGCACAGCGAAGGGTCCTGGGGGGTCAGCAAGCAAAGCGGTGCCCCTTTTCACCCCCTCGTCTTTTAGCGGTCGACATTCCTGTGCTCCCCTTACGTGACGTCGCTTTCCCTGGGGAGGAACTGGCGGCCCGGAAGGAGGGCGGCATGGACGTGCCGAGCCAAAGCTTTGGCTTTTCCTCACAAGGGGCCGGAGCCACGTCCACCTTCTGCCAAGCAGGCTTGCTGTTGCAGCTTCAAGGGAAAATCCTTCACATCGGACGTGGCTCAGCTTCAGCCACATGTGGACTTCGAATCCCAGAGTTCCCGGCCAAGTGGCTCCAACGCCATGCGCCTGGAGGTCGCTGGGCCTGAGGAACTTTGCCTCACATCCCCTGTTTTATTTATGCTCTGGGTGGAGACGTGGGCTGGCCAGGATAAACGCGCAGCTTAAAAGCCAGGGCTCGGCCCACTTCCTTAATGGACGGGGGCCATTCATGAGTGGCCAAACCATTAGTGGAGGCCAACAGGAACCTTCGGCTTCTCAGCTCTCAGAGTGTCTCTCGCTCTGGAGCGAATTGGAGGGCAGAGCAACAGAATTCCTTGCTCAGGGCATGACTTGCACCGGCCTCTCCCCCACACACACACACACCCCCCGCAGCTGCTCCCTCTCTTTTGCGTGGCTGCTCCTGCCCAGACAGAGCCGCCTCCTCCTCCTCCTCCTCCTCTTCCCCCTCCGCCATTGATGGGAAAGTAGCTTTTGCATTATACATCAAAGCAGCCGCGGGGATCGATCAGGGCCATTCAGGGCTTGGGAGCTGCTGGGATTGCAGGAGGGAGGCTGGACGCTCCATCGCGGTCCTTCTGAGGAGGAGGAGGAGGAGGAGGAGGACAAGACCGGGGGGGCTCTAAATTACCCCCATTAATAGAATTTGTCAACTCATCTGGCTCTTTTCAGGCAGGAACATCCGGAGGGCCTCCGAGGGATTTTGGGCAGGCAAAACCAGGCAGGGCCTTTTCTTCTGGGCAGAGTTTTTATCGCCTTCCTGCTGACGCCTCCTTGAAGGCAAATTTATGCCCTCAGAGAAAGCAAATATTTAATGCTGGGAGTTGTTTCGTGAACTTGTAGGCGTTCCAGGTGCTTTTCATTCAAATTCCGCACCAGTTGGTTCAAAGCCATCTTTAGGCCTTGGTTATATTTTTGATCGCTATGGAGACAGATCCCTTTTCTCCAGCCAGGGCTGTTCCTTTGCATCAGTCTTGGTCCGTTTTGTGCGCGTTCAGGGGTCCCACGGAAAGGACAGAGATGGAGGCGAAGGGGGAGTGGGGTCAGCTTAAAGAAAGAGTGAAGTGTGGTGGCTCATCTGTTTGTTTTGCCAGAGAACGTCAATTATCCTGGCTAGCTGATCCTGCCGTAGACGGAGGCAAATGATAAAAAATAGTAAGCCACAAGATGGTTTCCTACATCACGCTTAAGCCAGCATGTGGCTGCTTCGATTTCGAGCATCCTGTTTCAACCCAGCTGTTTGAACAGCTGTGCAGCTCTTGGCTCAGCGCAGGCAGGAAAATTTCATTCAAATCAGCTGACTTACACATGTTATATCAAATTTATAATATAAAATTTGTAATACAAAATTAAATTTTAATGAAACATTGAATACCTTTATTTACATGCATGTATTTAATTAAGTAAATAATCAAATACATTTTGGTCCAATACTTTCCAGTCCTATATATTGACCTTCATTTCTTTAACTTGGTAAATTTTGTATATTTGGCAATTACCCTCTTTTTGTTTTTTAACTTCTTTGCCTTATTTATTCTTTTGATGCAAAAGAAAAAGAAAGAAAAATGCAAAAAACATTCAGCCACTTTTAAAAAGAATGTGTTACAAATCTTGATATACTAAATGTTCTTCGCTGATTGTCCGCTGTGCAGCTTCTTCGTTCTGTAAACCCAGATTGAAGGTTTTAAAATCCTTTCTACCTTTGACTAATTACCTTCTTTGCTACCTCCTTGCTTGATATTCATTCTTCATACAATGATGCATTCCAGATTTTCAGTACGTAATTCAAAAACACATACACAGATCTTTGCAACACAAAAAACATGTTTATGAATATCAAACCAAAAAAATAATTGAATTGAAATTAATTAATATTAATTGAACAAACTGATATTGTATGTTTAAGTATTCCCTCATCCCTAATGTCCTCCTATAAAATGGTACGTTTCAGACCTTCTCTGAGAAGTCCAGTAGACATGGAGGCTTTAGTTGAGTTAGTCTCATAATATGCTTCATGTTTTAAAAACATATTGCCCTAATTTACTTGTATGGAATATTTCACTTCCTTATTTCAAAGTTTTAAAAGAGAAATAATTGTAATAATAATGAATTTTATAAAAGGTTTTGACACAACTAAAACATGTTTCCATATTGATGATACTTTAGGAGCTGTAGGTTTAGCCATGGCTTCAGGGCCAAACCTACAGATTCAGGAAGGGTTTGATTGAATATGCTGTCATTTTGCAGTTTTAATTCTCCCGGTAATATCCCAAGTGGCTTTAAAACCTGACTGCATTTCATTTCATCTTCGGTGCTGGCCATTGGTGGAGACGAAACAAGAAAGCCAGGGATCATAGAACGGTGAATTTTTTTTTTTAAAAAAAGTTTTTGACGAAGGTTCCGATTTCCGAGAGTGGGTGAGATCCTTGGAACTCTGGACCTTGAGCCAAAGGAGGAAGGGTGGGGGAGGGGCAGCAGAGTTGAGCCTAATTTAGCACTGCAGAAAATACCCCACTTGGGTGGAATAAGAGGCAACCTTGGGTGAGAAGTCAGATTTGGGAAATTGAATTTGTCCTCTTGACTGGAAGGGAGCAGCTCCGAAGATGTCCAGAACAGAGGAAACCTCCAGGTCCAATGTGTGGAGATGGAACTAGGCCACTATCAGAAAAGGAAGGGGGGATTTTGGAATTAAGTATCCAGTGGTGTCTCTTGGCCGTAAAGCGAGTGGCACGTCCTTCTGCCTTTGCCCCGTGTGCCTAGTGTCAGATGGCTAACCGGAAGGGAATGGTTTTCTTGACTCCCTAGTAGAGACACCCTGTGGTATGTGGAAGGAATCGGGCCTGGTCTCCTTTACGTGAGGTGGTTGCAAATGTTTGGGGCACATCCAATCACTGGCACGTTTGTGCGGGCAAGGGTTCAACTTCACAATCCCACAGGCATTCTGGTCGACTAGGATCTGAGTGAACCCCGTGTCTTTTGCCGATGTCCTCGCCTGTCTTTCTCCAGAGTTGTGGGCCGAAGGACTCCACAGTCCCCGTTGGTTTAGCTTCCCTCTGAAGAATTCTGCTTTGTTTCCTAAGGAGGCCCGAGCAGCCTGGCTCACCTGGGTCTCGGTTCGCTCTTAGGGAACAAGGCAGGGTTTGGCTAACTAGGAATCCCAGTGAAATAGGTGGGAACCGGTTTGCTTCCTGCCTCTTTGTGCGTCACGTGGAAATTGTAGACCCAGAAGGACTGGCCCCTGTCGCTCACCTCATCCCAAATGGCTTTAAGCCAGAGGTGCAGAAATCCCCTTGGTTCTTGAAACACGAGGGGGCTGGGATCCCAAAATCATCATCACCGAAGACCCCTTTTAAGAAAACTTGCCCCTCTAAAGCTTTTAGCACCCCTCTTGCCCCCTGAAGGCCCCCCCCCCGAGCCTTCCCATTTTTCCCTTTTGGGGGGCCAGAAAAGGGGTTCCCTTGTCTTGTAGTTTTGCATCCCTGCCCCAAACCCCGAGGAAGGAGAAATGGGGTGTCCGTGAGATGCCTCTCCAAATCCGAAGCTGATCTGCCTGGGCGGCTCCCGTCCTCCTTGAGTAGTAACGGTATAAATGGGATCTATTGTGAACCAAACTATAATTCAAGTACCTCGAGTCAAAATGTGCTTTTGGCAGAAATGAGGCAGGACTAATTTAATTTTTCCTGTCAGTCTGTCTGTCGCAGATCAATTAAACTGTCAAGTGGATCAAATATTTCAGACTGTATTTATTACATTAAGTATTTATGTCCCAGCTCTGCCTTTCAAGCATGATGTAATATAGCAACAGTAGGTGCTCCAGATCAATTTTGCAGAATTTGCTCTAACCTAATGGAAAACTAATTGTGTATTTGTAATTTAGAATATAGGAGATGGCAGATTCTTGGAACGGGTGAACCAAGGCCCAGTTACGAGGCTGGGCCTGCAAATACGTTTGGTTGCCAGTGTTCCTGGGTGCGTTGAGAAGTTTGACGGAAGATCTACCTGCTTAGGAGGGGCACCTCTCGGTTGGGGAGGAGGGGTGTGGGAAAAGGCATGCTGGGTCAGAGGTCCTAGCACCCTGTTTTTTGAACGAGGTGAGGCTATTTGGGATAAAACTGGATTTTGGTTGTGTCTGTGGCACACGTTGGCTAGAAGAACCCAACGGACGGCCTTGTTGCCTTATTCGTAGCAAGGAAGGCTGCATGTGGCAAGGCTGTGGCTGAAGCTGGTGCTTACATCTTCTGTTCATTTAGTCAAACAAAGTCTCAATTGGCCGGGATGGGCAAAGGGTTGATAGCCGCGAGTCCATCGGTTATAAGGCAATAGTAACAAAGCGAAGTTAGGCTGTTATTCTCGGTGCGTCTTTTGTGTGTGGGGGTTCCTTCGGGCATGTTTTCTTACAGTGGTAGCACCTTCTCAGGGCAGTTGAGGTGCACTCATTACATTATTTTAGTAACCCACTGGACTTAAAAATGAAATACAAACATTGCTTAGGCTTTGCCTAACATGTGGTAGAATTTGATTTTCTTAATGATTTTCTCTTTTTTTTTTTTTGTCCCATGTTAACAATTTTCTGAAGTGAAGCAACAAATCAATTAACATGCTTTACAATCAGAAATCCACTCTCGAGAGTATCAAATGCATGTAAACAGAAGTCCCAGTTCGTGCACCGCTCTACAGGGGGCTCAAAAGCAGCGCCGAGAAAGCGGCTGAAATCTTATCCATCAGGCCAACCCAAGAGGCACCCTCCCGCGTTACGATGCCCAGGGGAGGAGAGGGCAGGCGACAGGTGGCTGCTGCAGTCCAGATGGGTCATCCGCATGGATGGGCTGGATTTGGGGGGAGGAAAACAGGGCAGTTCAAGTGGAGGGTTGCAGTAGCAGAAGATTTTGAAGACTGGGGAAGTGACGGATGTCCTTGGGTAGCTATTTTTCTCATCCCTGTTCTCCCGTCCCCCTGCATTGAAAGGAGCCCCTCCCCATTTTCCAGGATCCCCTCCTGTACCATGGAAGTTAGCATACGGCATTGTGAGGACGCAGAGCCCCTGATGATATTCCTACAGAGCAGAACTGAGGGGTGGGCTCAGATCAAGTGCCACTAAAGCCACAGAAAGTATGTATTGGGTGTATTTGGAGGCTCACGGGAACTAGCAAGAGCAAAAATGAAGATGGAAAAGAATTAGACAAGCCGGTTAAAGAATTTAAATGCATTGATGAAAAGAAAAGAAAGTCCACCTTAGCCAACCTACCTCTGATGGAAGTGGAACCAAGCAGAGGTGCAATCAGAGGCATCAGGAAGCAGCCCACGATGGGGGGGAGAGAGAGCGTGACCTTCGGGGGTTAGGTGAGGAAGGTAAGCAACCCCTCCTCGCCTTTTGCCTCAACGCCTAGAGGACATCCAGAGAGCATCTAGACCTCAGGAATTATTCTGTTGTTCTTGCTGGTCTCCTTTGGGCTGGCCGCGGTTAAACTTCCTTTTTTTCATGCATCCAGTTTGTCATTTAAGTCAAGATTCAGATAAAAGATCCTAAATACTCTGATTGCTGAAGATCCAGTCTGTCTGTCTGAGTTGATCTGGTTTGTGCCACTCAGGCCCCAGAATCTCCAGAAGGCTCTTTCTCGGACGGTATTAACAGGTCTTTTTTTTATTAAATGTGCAACTAGACACAAAATCTGCAGTTACAAGAGCATTTAGTCCCAAGAGTGTTTGTGCATTAATACAAAAGTTTGCTGGGCTAGCTCATAGAAAAGGACCCTTGATTTTGCTGATCAACAGTGGGAAATTAAAATAATGGCCAATCCCCTGTCCAGTATGTGCCGTTCTTTTCCAGCAGGAGGCAAAGGACAGAGGCCCACAGATCCACGGCTGAGCCCCCCCACCAGAGTCTTCCCCATTGTTTTGAAGATGGCGGGGGGGAGACTTTCTGCTTTGCTGCCCTCCAGCCCCCCCCACCCCCACCCCGACAGGCTCTCCCAGGGGAGCGAGCCATGGCTCAGTGCAAGGGCTGGGCCGGGAGGGCAGCTCAAGGATGCTCCTTCTTGGAAGCCACAGAACCGTGGAGGCTGATTCCCAAACTCAGACCGACCCAGCACCCATTTTCCTCCGTGATGGCCGCTCAGACGCCCCAGGGGCCCGTGTGCCCTTTTCCCATTTCACACTTGAGGATTTGCAGCTAGCAGGTGTGTCGCTTCTTGGATGAGAAGCAGGATGCTTTCAAAGGGGGGGGGGGGAAACCCTCACGGAAATCCAGTTGCCCTTTGGAAAAAGCACTTTGGGGTCAGGATGGCAGCCACAACCTGGTGATTGAAGCCCCGCCCCTTTGTACCTGGAGCAGGAGCCTCAGTTGCACAGTTGTGACCGCCGTCTTGACTTTTGAATCCCTGGGCTGCACCAAAGGCCGCTTTCCCCCTTCCTTCAAAGCAAGACGGAGGGCAGCCATGCCCCCCCCTCCCGGCGCATACCTTGACGCCACACCCAGAAAACTGGACCTTCACCCCCGCCCTTGTAATCCGCAGGAACGCCCAGGCTAAACTATCCGTAAAGCACCCCAGCAGAGAGAGGGAGGGAGGGAGGGAGGGAGGGAGAGGGCCATAGAGTTCTTCTCCCTCTGGATTTAGTGCTCGGCTGCATGAGCTTCACCTTTGATTTAGCCAAGACTAGTCTGCCGACAGGGACTCAAGGGGCTCCTGAGGGACAGGAAAAGAGACCCTGAAAAGCTCCAGGATCAGCCCTTCCGAGACCGGAAGTTGTGGAAGGGGGTCTTTCGGCACCCCGCAGTGAAGCTGCAGGAGAAGTTGCCTCTTTTGAAGTTGCCTGTGTTTTGGGGTGACTTAATCTTATCCGGGGGCTAATCTGAGCGAGGGACCAGGCCAAAGCCTTTGGCTTGAGACCCTTTCCCAAGGTTGGAGGTTGACTTTGTTCCCCAGCCGAAGGGCCCCCTCGGTCAGTGCCGAAAGGGAGGTGGGGGCTGAAGGCCAAGGGGCCTCTGGGCATGAAATTGGCCACAACCCGTGTTGGCCTTCCCTTCGTGGAGCCTCCCCCAGGGGGGTGGGGGGGGGGGGGGAGTCTGAGCTGCTGCTCTTCTCCAGAGAGCCAAAAGCTTTTGTGTCCCTCAGAGTCCGTGACAGACGAGACTCCTCGTCTTGGGGATTCTCTCTTGGGGACTCTGGAAATGTTTTTCTGAGGCCTCCTTAAAACTCACGTGCCCCCCCCTCCACAAAGGGGCTTTAAATTCACCCAGCAAGATTTATGGGCTCCACCGTAATGGGTACAAATGTCTATCAAGGGATCCTCAGGTCTACATCAAAGCGAAGAAGTTATTGCTAGAAGAGACCACAGCTCGCCACGTGCTGATGCTTCCATGAAGCCTTCAGGACAGCCCCTCTTATCTCAGGGGACAGCGGTGTTTATAGGTACCGTGTATATGGTAAATGAAATATATATATATATATTCATTTACCATCTTCATGCGGTTGGTGCCTGGTGGTAATGCTTCCTCAGGGGATAGAAATGTCAGCCCTCCCTTTTCCAATGGTTTATTTATGTAAGTTGTTTTAAAGTAAAATACATGCATTAGGCCAGTCGGAGGCATAATTCACCTGTTTCTCTATTCAGAGAGCAAACGAAACGTTAAATGAACATTTGGACTGCCATCCTCTCCCTCTGGCCTTCTGCACTGGCGGGGGGGGGTTAGCAACAGCAATAGCACTTTAGACTTATAGGCTGCTTCACCATGGTTTCCAGCGCTCCCCAAATGGTTTACAGAGTCAGGCTCTTGCCCCCCCCAACAATCTAGCTCCTCATTTTACCCACCTCGGAAGGACAGGAGGCTGAATCAACCTGGAGTCTGGGGAGACCCGAACGGCCCAACTGCTGGCAGCTGGTGATCAGCAGAAGTAGCCTGCAGAACTGCACTCTAACCTCTGCACCACCAGGGCCCTAGTGATCCATGGTGGCAGATCACTAGAGATCTAGGGATCTCGTGCAAGTCACTCCCCTTCCTGCCCTTTGGCTACCCCTGTAGAAACTGGAGAGTTGGGGAGCTGAAGCAGCAACTCAGAACATAGAACATAGAATAACAGAGTTGGAAGGGACCTGGGAGGTCTTCTAGTCCACCCTCTGCTTGAGCAGGAGCTGCCCAGTCTCTGTTTGAAAGCCTCCAGTGATGGGGCACCCGGGGGGGGGGGGGATGCTACTGGTTCTGCCTGGCTCTATAGAACTGGTAGCTCTGAAGAGCAGCAGACACCAAGCCGGTTCTGTGTTTGCTGGTGTTTGGCCCCCCCGCCCGCCCAGGGTCTTACCTGTCCTTTATTTCCTGCTTTTTCAACTTCAGCTACTTTGTATGGCAGAGCTGAGGTTGAAAAAGCAGGAAAAAAGAGGCTTTTCAAATGCTGTACACCCGCACGCTGCACTTTCCAGCTGTCCTAGTGGCACAGCTTAAGGCTTTTTACACGCACGTGAAGTGTGCAGTGCACACAAAACATAAGTCACCGAACCAGTGGTAACACCGGTTGAATCCTACCCCTGGAAGCACCCATTAACTTCTGGAGGCAAGTTGTTCCACTGGTTGATTGCTCTCACCATTCAGAAATTTCTCCTTATGGTGAGACATTAACTTACTTACTTCTTACTATTTACTTCTGTCCTAATGAAATTCAGTGGAGAGATCTTGGACTCAGGAATGAAAGGTTTATTATGAATACTGGTTGTTTTTTATTTTAAATTAACATTTCCCCCCTTTTAACATTTCCTAACTGTTTCTGGACAGGTTAGCCCCTTGCTTCCCTTGTCTTAATCTGTAGCCAATGAGCAAGTGGGCTTTCAGATCCCTGCATCCAGCACGAAGGGGGAAAAACCCCGGGTTGAGCCAGATTGCGTGGCCAGTAAGGCCTGCCTTATTTTAGGTAAAGGTCTGAGTGTGAATGCCCTACTGCCCGGTGTTGCCTGATGATTGTAGCTGGGCCACGGGGGCAAAGGAGCAAATTCCCAGGGCAGCTGTAATGCAGACCTTACGGATCCTGCCGGACAGTCCGTGGTCTAAGGGAAACGGCCCAAAGTGTCCTTGGCAGCTGGGGATCCTGGCCCTGCTTTGCAAGTATCTCCCACTCGACTGGAGCCACGGTTTCTGTCAGACTGGGGCTCCTCTATCTGAAATGGCCTCTGAACTGGGCCAGGTTGTGCTGCTGCTTCTGGCTCGTAGAGCTGAGACGAGTGCTACGGGTGGAGTCCGCTCTGGCTCTCTCCGGCTTGTGGTCCTTCGGTGGTTTTGTCTGTTCACCTTTTTCTCTCCCCCAGGTAGCCCTCTGTGCTCCTGCTGCGTCCCTGACCACATGGGCCTCTCCTTCCTCCCCACGTACGGCTGTCAGAGCAACCGCACGGCTAGTGTGGCAGCCCTGCGCATGAAGGCACGGGAGCACTCAGAAGCCCTCCTACAGTCAGCCAACCTTCTGGCCTCCGGCAGCCCTAGCCCGGCCCCTGGGGCGAAGTCGGCCTCCGAGAATGCCTTGGACAACAAGCCCCCCGTGACCATGGAGCACAAGGAGAGCGAGGAGAGCGTTTGAGAGCCCGCCTTCCACTCCACGGGGACCCCTCACGCCCTCCAGAACCAAACTGAAGTCCAACTCCTTGGGCTGTTCTGTACCTGGGAGAAGACTCAGTTGCTGCAAATTAGCAAGATGCAGGCGCTCACACTTGTTTTGGCCCTCTGCTTCCCTTCCCTCGGGTTTCCTTCTGCCATTAGCAACTCGGTTGAAAGAGGATTTCGATGAGGGGACCTTCCCTGTGGTGGAAAATGGAAGGACGCCTCCCAACGCCTCCTGTACACATAGCGCCCCTTCCTTCGTTAAGAAAAACTGCATAAAAACCTGCTGGCATCTCAGATGGCAGAACCTGAGGCGATGAGACCATGCTAAGCCTGGTTCAGGAGGCCTGGAGGTGCTGATTGACCCGGGCACTTGGGCAGTGGTCACGTACCTGCTAATAGGCTCAGCCTTATTGTACCGATGATACTGAATTACTGTCTGTGCCCAGGAGGGAGGGACCGCACTGAGTCTGCATGAGAGGGATCAGAGATGCTTTCATTAGAACCACCAGGGCATCAGCGGTGGCATCTAGGAAGTGTCCGGCCAAGGAGCGTTTGGGTAATGACCCCAGCCCTTACATTTATAGTGTAATCTTTTTGAAAGGTTTCATGAGTAGAGGGGCCTTTTTTAAGTTTGCACATTTAGAAAAACAAACAGCTTAGGCCAGAATGTAAATTATATCTAATTTTGGATCATTGGCAGTACAATTCTGTAGATGTATTTCCAGAAATAAGTTTCACTGAATTCGGTGGAGTTTCCTTCCAGATAAACGTCTATAGGATTACAACCAAAAGTTGTTTTGCCAATGAATCAGTTCTCAGATCCCCTCTTTGATGAAGAGGGATTGCTTTGTTCCCTTTGTGTACTTCCCATGTCAGGAATCCCTTTTTCAATTCAGTCTGACTCTTGCTGCAGCAAACTGTAAATTTCACACTAACATCTCTAGACTTGCCTCCGGATCACATCGAGAGGCGTAAGAGAACATCCTCCTCCTTGTCTTCCAAGCAGGAGGAAGAAAAGCCACCGGAACGATCACTTCCAACCAAAGGTGGAAGTAATTATGATGGTAATTGATTAGACACTGTGGTGGTGCAGCAGTTTTTCCAGATCCAGTTCCTGCCTTGTCCTAATTCCTCTCTGGATGTCTTCTGAAACCAGTTGTGCTTACACACACACACACACACACACACACGCCCCTTCTTTGTAGGAATTGTCCATTAATGTGAAGGCTGCCTTCTCTTCTTCTGCCCTGGCAACCATCTGGTGGTGTCGCGCTCACTTTTATTACTACCTTTATTGTCAGAGTACAACATGTACAGAGTGCAACCCTTATGGTGGCTTCGCCTCTTAGCTCTCCATCGCAAGTACAGTTAGCACCCTTCTAATCCCCATGGCAGTTTACAAGAAGCAGAAGTGTGTCTTATTGGGGGCATCTTTCACATGTGGAATGAATTGTAGCCCTGAATAGATAAACCAGAGATGAAGAGACTCTATAAATAATGGAGATGTTTTACCAACTGACAGGATACCCGTATTCCTCAAATAGCTTGGTGACCCGAAGAGTGCCGAATATGTACCAACCCATGCACCAAATATGTACTGACCATGTGCATAGAGCATTTCTCTGGCCCAAAGGCAGAAGCGCCATTCTGACCTGTCTCCTTTAGAACGATGGCCAACAACCCTGCAGTGCTGTCTTTTTCCAGAGGATGGGGCCACCTATCTCCCCCCCCCTCCCCCCATCCCCCAACTACAAAAGGGTTATTTGTTTCTCGGTGCACTTGATACAGGTGGACCTTTCTGTTCATCTCTTCGATTCCACAAAGAGAAGAGGCAGAAAACACAGCTTCCCACCCGGTCCCTGCATTAGCCTGCATCCAGGCATCCGGCTCCTCTTCACCTCCAGCCATCATGGTGCATTTATCTGAAGAGCAACGAGAGCAGCTCTTCCTGACAACGAAGCTGCGTGAACCGTCCGGGAAGAACAGGAACCCGGCCTCTTTCCACCATCATCCCATCACCACCGCGAGATGCTTGGTTTTTATCCTCTTTCTTTCCAAAAGTTCTGCCATCAAAAGGGTTTGCCAGATAGAAGCAATTTCACTTCCATTGCAACATAATTACTGATCACTCAGGTGAATTTGCCCATTACATATACTATCTCTTCATTCTAATGGTTTGATTAAACTCATTTTTCCACCAGAAAGGTACATAAATAAGTGAACTGTTGAGCAAATTAAGAACACTTAACAGCATTGCATCTGAAAAGTAGTTATGCTGATTAAATTTTCTGTCCTTGAGGATTTTCAGGAAATTACTTTTGATCGTCAATAACACAATTAAGTAAACTACACACACATTAGCATGAATAATTGATAAGAAATTATGTATTACCACGAAGCACTGATTTAATAATTCATGGTGCGACACTCTAGTGACTGTGCAAAACTGGAGGCCATCACAAAGTCTGCCTGGAGTAGCTGGAGAAGCTGCCTGGCAGATTCGCTGTATAATAATAGGAAATACTCCGCATGATGGATTTTCTGTTGCTTTAATAAAAAAAAGGACATTCTGGGGAAAAAAAGGACTCCAAAGACAATCCTCTATTATTTGTAAGTCTGTTTTTCTCTCCGTGTCTCCTTGGCCTGGATGATTTCATATAGGTAGGGGTGTGTGAGTGAGTGAGTGAGTGAGTGCGTGCATAGACACAGCTGTCTGCCACAGTCCTTCAGAGCTGCTCCAATGTAATATCCTAAAGACACCACTGACCGAGACCACGTAACTGATGGGCCTCGTGCAGAACTTGGCAGCGTGCCTGTGACGGAGAGGTTTTGCAAAGAGAGGAGAGACACTGAGGGCAAATGGATACAAGGCGTATTTGAGTTTCCGTGTTCTGACAAACTATTAATCTAAGAAGGCGAGTTGGAAAATCTTCCCTCTGCCTGAGTGGATTTCCTGCTTCAAATTGATTCCCCCAGTCTTGGGCTGTTTGCTATCATTGACACCAATTCTCCAAGATCCCCGTCAGTGATTTATTTTCCATCTTTCCTCTGTGGGATCCTAGAAACATTAACTGAAGAAATCTTGTCTGTGACCAAGCTAAGCCGTGTTTGTATGTTTGCATGTTTGTGGGGGTGTGACAATTACAAAAAACAGGAATCAGTTGAATTGCCATCAGGTTGGTCCTAGCTAAAAACGGTTGCCTTTCAGGTACTTTCTGGCAGAGATACCCAAACCTCTGCACCTGTACTGAAGGCCTAAGAACACACCCAATCGTCCCCAACAACCGGCTTCTGGCAAAAAGTCTGCCCTGCGACCGGCTTCAGCTTTCTGAAGAAGAAAGAGGACTAATTTATTAATATGAAGACGTGAGATTGTAGTACAGGAACCCTTTGGGTTCAAGGTTTCGGCTATCGCAATCCTCTTGGCTTGTCAGCATCAGACACGGGAATTTGACTTATTTAATGTGCAAATGATGCACTCAATTCTATTTATTTATTTCTTCTGATTTCATGATCTGAGTGTTCTCTCTCTCTCTCTCTTCTCATTAATAAATTAATAAGTCCAGGATTCAAAAAGTGTTTGAGTCGTATTATGACTGTACTCAGTCTGTGCTGGTGCTGGAATTAGATACAATCAATGCCTGAAGTCAGAAGCTCTCAGGACTTAAATGTTCAACCTGCAGCTGGATAATAGACCTGGTGGGCGGGGGAGCAAGCTTGCCAACGGGAGGGGCTTTTTCACCTCCACCCTGAAGATGGAGCAAGACCTTGAACTCGCAGCAAGAGAGCAAAGGCCTCACCCAGAGGGCTCCAGTCGGCAGCCTGTCATGCAACATGCAGTTTGACCCGGTGCTCCCAACAGGTACAGATGGGAATTCACAGATTTAATTGTCGGTTCCATACGCCTAACTTTCTTTTCTAATTAAGTTAGATTTGCTTTGTCATCTGAACCAGTTTCCCTGTTATTCCTTCTGCCTGTGAATTACTCCCACCAGAGATTTCCTCTCTTAAATGCGGCTGTAGCCCAAGGATCAATGGGGGTCCTGCCTGTAAGGCTGCAGATAAAGACAGCAGGCAGCAGCCCCCCCCCCAGGCCCTCCGGCCCTCCGCTCTGCCCTCCAGAAGGGATGCCACACCAGGGCACAGTTCACATCAGCTTGGCTAACCGTGGTTTAAAGAGCAAATCACAATTGGCTGGAGTTAAACAACACGGTAAGCCATAACTTCCCTGTTTCAGAGATCCCACTAAATTGAGCAGATCAGATTTTGGGTTAATGCGCTGGGTAAATTTAGTTTATTATTTTATGTATAACATTAAATTATAATTTCAGATTATAATAAGGATTTATCAATGGCACTATCCAGGGATGGGATGCAAATATTTTCACTACTGGTTCTGTGGGCGTGGCTAGGTGGGAGTGGCCATGTGACTGGGTGGGTGTGGCTTTTTTTTGCAGGCACCCGCCCGCACTCCTTTTTTTTTTTTTTTTGCCTCCTGGGCCTCGGGGAAGCTTCCTGGGTGAAGCAGTAGAACAGCAAGGGGGGATCCCGGCAGAGCTGATCACAGGAACAGCGGATGGTCGGGAGGGAAGGAAAACCTCCAGGAGTGACTGGGCAGGGGAGAATGCAGTCAGCAATGTCAGGCATGCGCGTGATGTTGCGCATGTGCAATAAGGACTGACTGGGCGGGAATGGGAGGGGCCAGCCAGGGCCACAATTTGCTGGATCTCCGAACTGCACAGAATCGTAACAACCGGTTGTATAGACCGGTCCGAACCGGTAGAATCCCACCCCTGGCACTATCGTATGTTCACCTTGCTGTGTTTCCCTGCCTTTAATTGGTTCTGCTACACACCTTGGTGAGTTGAGACATTCTTTAAGTCTCTAACATAACATAACCGGATGGAATATGGGGAAGGTACAGAATAGCACAGACGCTGGCTAACTTAGAACAGACTGACTTTTATTAAATAACTAAAACGGGTTTGAAACAGGTTGAAACTCAGTTACTAGACTACCCTGGACCTAAAGTTATTCCTAATCCTGATCGTTTCAAAAGGAGAAGATATTCCCAGATTTCGGAATGCATTTAAAACTGGAACATTTTTTCAAGATTTCAAATGTATATTGGCAATCATATAGCTTTATCTGAACTGCTTTTTAGCTAGGTTTGACAAAGGATATGCTAATTTACTAAAATTATTTTTAATAATTTTAAATGAAATGAAATTTAAAGGAAAGCCTGCCTTCCATAGAAGACCTATATATTTTATTGCACAGGTCAGAAGGAGGGCTGAGAAGAGATCTTACAGATCTTACCTTACAATCTGGACATAAATGGTTTCAACTCCTCCCCTCAGAATGGGCTATAGGGCACTGCATACCAAGACTGGTAGACAGAGGGGTAGGTTTTTCCCCTTAAGCCACCACTCTGCTGGTTTCTAGCCTTAATCTCTGCACCGGCTTGTCTTCACTCCGATAATGGGAGATAACGTGAAAGCATGCAAACGTGAGTAGATAAATAGGTACCACTTCAGTGGGAAGGTAACCGTGTTCCGCCGGCCTTTGGCATAGAGCTGATCACGTGACCATGGAAATGGTCTTTGGATAACACTTGTTCCCTCAATGAAAAAATGGAAATGAGCCCTGGAGCTGACACAATTGGACAGGGGAAACCTTTACCCCTACCCCTGGCTACTTCAGGAAGACCAACAAATTAAACGCAGTGATAGTGGTGGCAGCGGAGGTGGGAACGCCCCATCCTGCCTTATGGGGTCACCGTCTCCATCTTCTTCCGCCTCAGCCAGATGCAGCCTAAATATTACCTGCATCAGTTCTGCACCTTCAGTTTAAAGTCTATTTTGCCCTATTTCCGTAAATGATAAAACTCTTAAAAATAAAATATGCTTTAATAATATTTTTAAAAAGTAGTAGCCATATTGGGCCTGAGAAATAAAAATCCAAATTCCATGGAGGCAATACTTTTATTTGGCTTATTGAAGTGTATCAAATTTGCAAGCTTTTGAAATCCAAGAGTTTCTCACCAGGCAAGATTAGTGGAGAAAAAAGGCGGACGACTGAATGCAACACGGCTCCGTGTGTGAGAAGTCCCGGCTGATCTGTCTGCAGGCTCCCCGTTCTCCCATCGGAGGCTACGATGCCTTTTTGAGACCAGCTGTGCCCTTTTGCCCTGCCTCCCTCCTAAAACTCTGCATGGTGGTGACTGAAAACATGGCTTAAAATAAGACCCAGGTGCACACACGGAGCTCTCACAACTTAATGCTTTTTACAGGTAAGAGAGATTCAAAAGAATCATCTAGAGCTTTGCTTCGTGGGGGACCAACTGGATGTTCTTCTTTCAAACAATAGAAGGAAAACAGCAGCTTTTGTACCGTTGATCCTCCCTTACTCCCAAGCTCTTGAACGACAGCATGCGGCTGATAAGATTCAAGCATATTTCAGTCCGAGAAACCACTTTGGAGAATGCTAACTATTTCAATTAGGCGTATAAGTAAACTGGCATAACATTTGAGGATATCTTGATTTCTCTACCTGAGGAATCTCCTACAGGAAATAAATGCTTGCATAGTTACAAACGGGACTTTCACTGTGACAGCCAACACCAGAAAAGCCGTTATTTGTTTCAACCCAGCATTTCTGTTGTTTGAAGGCAAAACATCCCAGAAATGTGGCCAGCGATTAACGGACGCTCTGAATCCTTATAATGTGGAGCTCAGTGTCGTGACCTGCCCCGCTCCGCCCACTCCCCACCCACCCACCCACCCAAAGGGACACTGCAGCCCAACTGCAGGAGGGGATTTCCTGATCCAGGTAAAGGAAGGAGAGCAAACGCAGGGATGGGGTAGAAGTTCGATGGGGACTTTCAGCCCTCCAGTCCTGTCTGCTATCTTACCTCCAACTTTGGGGGAAATTTAAGCTGGTTGACTATATAAAGAAGTTAAACAAGGACAGAGGGCGAGGAGGAGGAGGGAAGAGATCCATATTCTCCCGTCTTCTTTCCATCTGGCAGAAAACGAACGGGTCCTCAATCTTTAGAGGTTTGGGGAAGAAGGGGATTCTTTGGAGGAAAAAACTTAAGGTCCAGTTCACAAGACAGGGATATAAAATGGGCAGTTCTATAATTTTCCCATGCCCATATATGTATGTGAGTTTCCATGAAGTCTATATTAAAGTGACATAGTACAATTTGTGGGTTTTATTGGCATAAAGTCTATTTTAAGGTGATAGAATACAAGCTGTGAATTTCCTATCTTAAAACAGCCAGAAACCTCACAGCTGATTTTTGTCGATGGCCACCAGAAGGCTAGTGAGGGAACCATGGCTCCCTGTAGCCCCCCTCTGCTCCCCTTCCTTCATGTCCAGCTTCACCAGCAGAGGCTGACCAGCCGGGGTCCTCCTGGATGGCTGATCCCTGGCCACTCAAGAGTGAGGGCAACAGAAGGTAGCTAGATCCAGGCCTGGCCTGGCCTTTACCTTTTTTTGAGTAGTTTTGCAAATGTACACATTTAAAAAAAAACATGCTAGTTTTTCTTCACCACTGTGTTGCCAACATAACAAGCAATGGAAAACAGAAATGTGAAATGTGGACATATTTCACTTCAAATATATTAACCAAATATAATTCAATTACTCAGTTTCAAAACCTGATGTTATACTCCAGTTTCTCTTCAAATCATATAAAACCTGATGTCTGAACTCAGAATTATGTTTTTGATCATGAATAACTGAGTCGTGAGGTATGAATTCAGGTTGCTCCAACCCAACCCTCAGGCGGTCAAGTTGAAGTATTTCTGTGTTGTACATCAAATGTACAGAAAGGTCATTAATAGATTAGAATTGTTCAGAGTAAACAAAAAAGTGAATTCGCATTACTATGTTTTCTTATTCTACAGTTGATCTTAGCAAAAAGGCCGAGAAGTGATATTATTTTGTTATAATTGCTGTGCAAGTGGAAAACCTTTTGGGCTTTCAGGTATGCAGAGTAATTCTTCTAAAACAATAGCAAACCCCAAAGGCTCTCACAATAGGCCTTCGACCGCAAACTCTTCGGCCGAACCCGTCGAAGCGTTCTCCGTAGTAGCAGAGGCGCTCATATCCCTTTCAAAGTTTGAGGGGGACCCATCCACATTTGGCCTGTGAATATCAAGCAGAGCTGAGTCTGGGCAGGGCGGACCCTCAAAAGATCCCAGACAGGCGGCCCCTAGAGGCTTATCTGAAAGCGACCCCGGGGCCTTCGTGAACCTTTCAGAAAGCCGAGCGGAGGACGGGAGGGTCGGGACAGAAGCCACTCTGGGTGGGAGAGAGCTGGGAGCCCAGGCACAAGGGGAAAAGGACATCTCTGAAGAGGGTGTCTGAGACGAGTCCCTTTGGGAGGAAGGAACTGACACTTGGATATGTCTACCGCTTTCTGGGTCATAAAACATCTTTAACCGAAGAGGTAAGTCTACAATAAAGAACTCCCCTGAATCCGGATCCTGGAGCAGCTTCCGCTGAGTGGCCGGCAAAGAGGCCATGGGGCTTACGGAGAGCGGAGGTTGGTGCTTTATCAGGTCACATTTTGGGGCAGTCAAGGGAGAACCGGGGCAGACAAGAGACTGCAGAGATTGGACTGGGGTCAGGGATGGAGCATCTTCATTCTGGGCTAGAGTTTCATCCTGAAGCTTTTTCTGTTGCGCTTCCATCTTTTTCCTCCTACTTGCCAGCTTCTTTGCCCTCCGTAATGCCTTTTCCGTCTTGGGTGGCACCGTTGGGGGTTTGGCTGTTGTCCTTCCCATTTGACTTACCAGCTGGAGTCTTTCATTTGTCCCCAAAGGACTTTCAGCATCTCCAGGGAGCTGACTCGTTCGTTCTGGGTCAAGTTGGGGTGTTTTGGAAGGTTTGTCCAGACTTCCTATTGCTTTGTATAGTGGACAATCTGCTGCTTTTTCAGTCTGCGATATGTTGACATTTGCAGTTGTATCTGGCAATGGACCCATGGAAGCTGGTGGCACCACAGTATCTGACCTGGGACTTTGCAGGGCAGAACCTGCTGAGTCACTCAACAGAGATGGTGGATATCCAAAGGCATCCCTGGAAACAGGAGAAGAAGCGTGGTTCTCTGCTGCAATGGGGGACTTTCCCTCTGGACTTATTTTTTTAACGCAAGGGCCTCCTCTTGGTCTGGTGAAGACACGGTTCTTCCTATAATGTATCCTTTCTCTTATAGGGGACCTTTCCTCCCTTTCCAAGTCTAGATTTGGCTGAATGGCAGAACTGGACCTCAGCTGCCTAATTCTGACCTTCTCTTTGGAAATAGATAATTTCTCAGGGCTTTTTAATTCTTCCTCTGAAAACACTGATAAACAATCCATTTCCTCAGAATCTGCCACCCTAGGAAAATTATCCAATCCTTCACTAAAGCTGTGGTTTGCTGTTGGACGACTCTTGCTGGCCTCTTGAGAGCCCCTGCTCTCTTGGAGAGACCCCAACCCATCCTCCTCGGCATTCTTGGGGTTCTCCTGGGCGTTTGGAGTGGCTTCCTCACAGGACAAGGACCTGAGCAGAGGCAGCTTGATCGCCTTAGTCACGGGGGGCGACTTAAAGGTGTTGTCCTTTATGGTGAACAGAGTGGGCTTCAAGACACTCGATGGAGTCGGGGTCAGGGGCTCTCCTGGCTTGCTTCCAGCTTCACTGTCTGTGCTTTTCCAGCTGCCGTCTTCCTTCTCCTCGTGCGGGAGTTCCTCCTTTTCGTTCTTCTCCTTGCCGGTTTCATCCACAGCAGACTCACCGTTGCTAAGAAGGTGGTCGTGCAAATCTTTTTCCTTGGCTTTCTCTTTGCTGCTTTGCTCTTCTCTTCCATCCACATCATTTTTCCTTCTCTGGCTCTCCTGGAGACAGGCTTTCTGGAAAAGCTGCATTAGAGAACGGGGCGTCCCCTGAAATGGTTGCTCGGCCGTGGTAACAACAACAGATTGCTCAGTAGAACTGGCGCTTCTTTTGTCCTTGGGGTCATTTCCAGCTGAGGAGCAGGCCTGAGTTTCAGGGTTGCTTGTGTTTTCTTCAGCTGGATGAAATAGATTTTTAGAAGCTTCATCGGCATCTTGACCCAAAGTGACCTTTTTATATTTATGTTCCTGCACGTCCTCTTGGTGTACGGCTGCCACATCTGTCAGGTGAGGTTTGGATGAAGCAGCAGGTTGAGTTTTATTGTGTTCATGCACAGAAATCATCTCCACGTCCTCTGCGTATACAGAATCACTTTGCTGCAAATGATTCTTATTTTGATACTTTAAAATACCTGCCCTCGACTTAGACAAGCTCAACAGTACTTCATCGCTGATAAAATTCTCATTCATACTGGTGAAATTGTCCTTTTCCTGAACGTAGCCCATTTGTTCAAATATATTAACTTTATCAGTACCGCCAAGTATTTTTTTATGGCTATCATCCAATACATTGGTTGCCATAACAGTTGCGTTCAGTTGGAGCTGCTCTTTCATCTTGTTTTTGTCTTCCAGGGCTCTCAGGAGAGGGGAGGGGCTGTAAGTGCTTTTCACACGTTTCCGGATGTCTTTCAAGTTAAATAGTAAACGTGGCGCTTTAGACTTGTAATCATTCTGAGAATAAAAGGCCCTCTCCTCGGGTTCTTTGGTTGCTCCAGCTTCCAGTATGAATGGAGTCACCACCAGTAGCCGGTTTCCCGATGGCCCTTCATTCTTAGGCTTCAGGGGTGGGACCGGAGTCAGGAGGGCTGACATGCTAAAGGAAGGATCAGACAAAATCACTCGTGACTCAGCCGCAGCTGTTTCGGCCAAAGGGGTGACCCCAGGTGCATCTTTTATTTCTAACACTTTGGCTGCTCTGACTTCTGCCAGTTTCATTCTACTAAGAGTAGTCTTTTGTTTCCTCCAGGGTGGTGGGCCGCCATTTCCTACCCTAAGTGCAAATTCTGGCTTGGTGGTTTTCTCTGCTAGTTCAGCAATGGGTGGCACCAGAATTCCCTGCGCATCTGTGCGGTGGAAGGTTGCTTCTGGAGGGAAAGAGAGCAGAGGGAAAGGTGATGGGGGGATTGGCGCCTTGGACACTGGAACGGAGGGGGACACGCTTGGTGGGAAAAGCATGCTAGATGTCGGGGAGGTTGGAGAAGGACTCTCGTACACAGGTGCAAGGACCTGGGGTAACAGCTGTTGGGGAACCGTAGTTTTTGCATCAGCCGGGGAAGGAAGATATACCTCTGCCAGGGGCACTGAAGAGAGGGAGGCTTTGGAGAGAGGCTTTGGCAAAGAGCCATCGGAGGAGCTTTCTTCTAGCATGAAGGCACCTATTGCTTTCGGCTCAGAAATGCAAGGCTTCACCTTAAAGAAAGGTGTTTCCTCGAAGTATCCGAGGCTGCCCTCTGTGAGCATCATCTCTCCCGTTTCAATTATTCTTCTATGGTGTGCATTCCATGACTCAAAAGCGCTGTTTTCACTGTGGAGAAAGCTACTTTTTCTGGCAACTTCTTTCGCTTTCCCACTTCTGGTTTTCACCATCTTGTTCGAGATGCTGAACTTGGGTGTATTTGAAACCTTTGCCTGAGAAGGCTGAGAGGCAGGAACGCTTCGACAGACCAGGTGATCCAATTTGCTATGTTCTTTGCGTTTGTCGCTTGGATTTGCTTTGCTTGGACACGGGTCGGGAAGTTCAGAGATCCCCTTTTGGAGGTTTAAGATTCTTTTGTCACCCCAAAAGGCCATATTGTCTCCACATATTAATGGACATTCGGTCAAACTATTGTTTGCTGGCTGCCTGGCTATCAGTAGGGAGACCTGATTGTCAACCTTATCAAAGGTCTTTATCAAAGAAGACACTTTTGAGATATGTGTACAGTTGTGCAGATTGGACAATGGCAAATCCAGCTTTCTTCTTATGCTTGGGTTGACTATAGAATACTTTTCATCCTCATGAGTTTTGGAGTTGTTAGAAGCTTTGGAAAGTAGGAATGTTGCATGCTCCGTTTTTGGGAGTTGCTTGTGGAAGTCGGTGTTTCTCTTGAGGGCATAATTCCAGGGGCCGTGAAAGAATTTGCTAGAGAACTGGTGGGAGGTGTTGGGTGGCCCTACAGGATCTGCATCGGTGTAAGGTGTTTGGAGCTCAGCCACGCACAGACTTTTGAAAGCTCGGTCAGTGAGGCTGCACACTTCTCTGTCGGTGTCGTCCAGCAGGCTTCCAATGCTGGAGGAGTCACTCTGTCCATCTGCTTGTTTCTTATTCCCCTGCATGGTCCATAGGAGTCATGAATGAAGTGCCTGGTTGACTTCGGGAGCTACTGTTTCTTGAGCATTTTTCACAACTTGGGGTTAACTTTTCTTCAGTAATCTGCAATTTTATATTCATTTCTCATAAGGAAGCACAGCCTGCAAATGGAACATACATAAGTTTACATTATTGTATTAGAACATAACTCAATTGCACGTAAACCTTTTCTGTTTAATTTCCCATTGATCCCCAATTTAATCTGATATTCTAGAATTACTAGGTATTAAAATATGTATATATTATGTATACATAAATAGTTTTGAACTAGAAGAACCCCACAAAACATAATTAAGAGAGAGATCAAGAGTTTTTTAAAATGGTGCTTAAACTTTCATAACTCTCCCCGCTCTCTTTCTCCAGTAATTCTTTTTTTTAAAGCCAATTTTGCTTTTCCCCTCTGAAAACCTGAGTTGTATTGTTATTAGTCTACTTAGTTTGGCCTTGTAGAATCTCTTTCTCACTTAGCTCAGCCAGAGGGAGAACCCAGCGTGGGTGCAGGGGCCCGGATGGCCTTTGCAGGTTTCTATTTATAATTTTATGCTACGGATTCTGTAATAGGAACCATGTTGTGACTCAACAATGACGATGCCCTGTCTCCTTTGAATGTCTAATTGCCCCCTGGATGCTTGGCCTCTTTCTTTGGGAAAAGTTATTTGCTTCGTGATTGACATGCTCTCTGTATAATAAAAACCTCCGTTCATGTTTCTGTGAAGTTTTGCACCCAAATTTGGGGGGTTTTTTTGCACAAAGTGTTCCGTCTTTAATTGTGTATTCTGAATAAGGTGTGGTGGTAAGATAAAGTTGTTGGGACTTGCTAGGAATTGGGCTCTAATTTAGCAAGTCCTTCCAGTTGAATGAAAGCAAGATCTTGAGTGATTGCCTGGGGTACGTTTGACCCTGTACTTCCTGAAGGAGTGGACAGGACACTGAGGTTTGCTAGGTGCCACCTGCTTACCCTCCTGGCTGGTGAAGGCCAATCTACTGTTGGATCCAACTAGCAAGATCTTCTTTGCTAAGAGAAGTAGGTGATACCACCAGGCTCCTCAAAGGCCTTCACTGCACTTAATTTCATTTTAGTTTTTACAGTGTCACACAAACACATCCTTAAGTGGCTCTCAAAACTTGGCTCTTTCCCCCCCAGACATCGGCTGGAGTGCAGGTGTGAAATGACTGGTCTGTTGTTATTTTTCCAGAGGCTTGTTTATTTGTATTTTCTATCACATTGATTAAAAAGGAATCATGTGGGAGATGCAATGAGAATAACACTTCATGTTTTCTGCCAATGACCTAAAATTTTGGGAAAAGTTATTACATAAATGAATTTTCCTGAGATATCAGACTTAATATTTTTGACATCTACATTCTTTGGAACTACGTACCCACCCTGGATATGCTGCATGACAGGAAGGGGTTCTCGGGGGCCCTTCCTTTGGCCCTTCAACACAGGAAAAAGACAGCTATGGGCCCTTGCTCTTCCTCGGTGGATCGAAGACCTGATGTTGCTACTTTGACTTACAAATGAGTCGGTTCCACAGGTAGATTACATATAGATGATTACGGTTACTATAAATATGGTCATCCTTTATTGAAATTGTTATACCCAAATTATATTCATACATAAGAAGTCACTCCATGCATATATTTTTTTACCGCATTGTTTTCTTTCTCTGGCTTTCCTTTTTCTTTCCTTTTGTTATTCTCTTTCCTTTGTTCTGTTTTATAAAGGCAAAACAAATAAACAAACAAACAAAAAAAGCCACCAGGCAACATGGGATGCATTGCAAATCTCTATTATCTCCTTTAATATTTAATTTGGTGCTAGAACCCCTGGAGTGTTTAATAAGATGAACTGGCGATGCCCAGAAAAAGCCCAGCCCTGAACTGGAACACAAATTATGGACTCTGGGCACTTCTTCAAGGGATTATAAAAATATTATATTTGTTGAAATTTTATCATTATTACAGGAAATATGCCAGGTATTCAAAAATCAAACATTATGCGATTGGCAATAAGGTTCCTAAAGATGTGAATTTTGTGTTTGTTGCTTGTTCAAGATTTATTAAATAGTGATTATACCGTAATTTCTATGAATTATAATTTTAGAAGATGTATAATAATAATTTTATAATTTACCTGATGGTAAAGACTGCAACGATGACACCATTAAAGCCAACATCTTTAACACATTCTTCGGCTCAGTATTTGTAAACAGCAATGGATCATGCCCAGTATTTCCTAGCCGTACCACAGATAACAACAATGATCTAATACATATCGATTTTACAGAAGACAATGTTGAAAAAGCACTACGCAATCTAAAACCATCTCTATCTATTGGACCGGATGGAATATGTGCCTACTTCTTAAAAAAGCTATCCACTGCCATAGCCAAACCTCTAAGCATAATCTTTGAAAAATCTTTCAGGACCAGCTCCTTGCCTAACCTATGGTCACAAGCCACAGTCATCCCCATCTTCAAAAAGGGAGACCCAAGCCTAGTTGAAAATTACAGACCAATCTCCTTATGCTGCGTCACCTGTAAAGTCATGGAATCAATTATTAACCAATCCATCATCCTCCATTTAGAGACAAACAACCTACTCTCCAATAAACTATTTGGCTTCAGAAAAAATCTATCCTGTAATCTGCAACTCTTACACTGCAAAAACATATGGACGACACAACTCGACCAGGGCAAAGCAATAGACGCAATCTACATAGACTTCTGTAAAGCCTTTGATTCAGTGGTACACGACAAACTACTCCTAAAAATAAAATCTCTGGACAACTGAATAACTGGATAGAAGCATTCCTGGCAAACAGACAACAAATGGTCAAAATCGGGAGCGTCCTATCAAATCCAGTACCTGTCAATAGTGGTGTTCCCCAAGGCAGTGTTCTAGGACCAACTCTCTTCATACTCTACATAAACGACCTCTGTGATCATATTAAGAGCAATTGCGTTCTTTTCGCTGATGATGTAAAGCTGTTCAATACCACAGACAATACTGCTACCCTACAAAAAGATCTTGACTATGTATCAGAATGGTCAAACAAATGGCAACTTCAAACCTCAACAAATAAATGCTCTGTCTTACATATTGGCAAAAAAAATCAGAAAATAAAATACAAGCTGAATAGTCAAGACCTTGTTGATGACCCAAGCTCTGTAAAGGACCTTGGAATACTCACCTCTAATGATCTAAGTGCTAGAGCCCACTGCAACTACATAGCCAAAAAGGCATTAAGAGTTGTTAACCTAATCTACGTAGCTTTTTCTCTGGTAATATCACACTACTAACCAGAGCATACAAAACATTTGCTAGACCAATACTCGAATACAGTTCATCAGTCTGGAACCCACATTACGTATCTGATATTAGCACAATTGAGAAAGTCCAGAAATATTTCACAAGAAGAGTTCTCCACTCCTCTACTCGTTGTAGAATACCTTATGCCACCAGACTTGAAATTCTAGAACTAGAAAACCTTGAATTACGCCGTCTTCGGTCTGATTTAAGCATGGTATATAAAATCATACATTGCAATGTCCTACCTGTCAATGAATACTTCAGCTTCAACCATAACAACACAAGAGCACACAATAGATACAAACTCAAAGTTAACCGCACCAAACTTGATTGCAGGAAATACGACTTCAGCAATAGAGTGGTCAATGTCTGGAATACTCTACCCGACTCTGTAGTCTCTTCCCCAAACCCCAAAAACTTTAACCTTAGACTGTCTACTATTGACCTCACCCCTTTCCTAAGAGGTCTGTAGGGGCGTGCATAAGTGCACCATCGTGCCTACCGTCCCTGTCCTATTGTTTCTCTTATTCTTCTTTTATTTTTCTTATATGTACCCATTTCATGTATTCACAACTATGTATACACTTATACTTATTATCTTGTAAACAATTGGCAAATCAAATAAATAAAAAATAAATAAAGATATAAACAATTTAAAATATATTGACTAGATGAAAGGAGTCATCGAGATAGGTGAAGGTGCACCTATGCTTGCAGGAAAGCAAATATTAAAATATATGTCTTTATTTTATACGGTTTTATTTGTTAGTTACATTTATAGGTCACCTATTTCACAAAAAGTGACTCTGAGTAACTTTAATAAAATGACAAATATCTATAAATCATTATAAAAATATTTTCAGAACGTTGTTGGCTTGGTTCTACTTAAATGTTTTTAGCTGCCTGGCAAATTAATGATTGTTTTGTAATGGAAAGAGGAAAAGCAAAGGCTAGCTTTGGTTTCAACTCCAATAAGGACAGAAATGCTGACTGGGGAATTCTGGGAGTTGAAGTCCACAAGTCTTCAGTTTGCCCTGGTTGGGGCACACACACACCCCTCCCCCCTCCCCCCCCCGTCTAAGCAGCTACGGTCTTCAAGGGAAGGGCCTTTACAGGTGGTCAGTTCAGCCTGAGGGTGCCGAGAGAAACAAAGGTGAACACAAATGGCTCTTGTCACGTTTCAACCTTGTGTAGGTTCCCTTTGTGTGACACTTGTTTTTATTAGGAATAATCAATAATTGCTGATCTATTAATTTTTGCAATTTATCATTTCCGCCCACATTCCACTCATTCTGATCCTCATCCTTCCCGTTAGTTTCATGTTCCCTCTTCCTATTGGACTAGTTTCCCATTTTTCAAAGTACTCATTTTTTTAAAAAAAAATAATTTTTAGTATTTTATTTTTATTTAATTTCTCAATTGAAAGTTTACTTCACATTTGTGGCTAAGGGTGAAATAGATGTTGCATTATTAAGTCTATTTGCTAAAATTCCTAATTATGCCACAAATTGTTCCAGATCAATGCTTTGAACTTGAGCAACTTGAAGGTACGTGGACTTCAGCTCCCAGAATCCTTCAGTGACCATGGCTAAGGAATTCTGGGAGTTGCAGTCCACATATCCTGCGGCTGCCCAGAGTGAAAACCGCTGGTCCAGGAGCCTACCCTGACTTGATTCCTCTCCTCCTCCTCCCCCCACAACTTAGTGGTGCTTTTGTTTAGTTTCATACGTTGATGTACACCTACTAAAACTTCAGTACCTGCATTAAATCCTGATGTAATTTTGCTAATTCTAAACTAATAACTTATATTGTTTCTCCCTATATTCAAAATATTGTTGTTTTAAACAGAGATTGTTTGTTAATTGGTTTATTAAACCAATTAAATCAGCATTGTTCTTTATCTGTCATTAATTATACATATGTGCTTACTAACTGCTGTTCCTTTACTTATGTCATTCATTTTATCAATCTGTTTATACCTTATTTTTCCTGTCACAAGATTAGCACTGTAAGGAACCCACTGCCATTTTAAGACTTTTCAGTGGTTTTAATATTTCTTGCAATAATATAGCACATTTACAAGGATTGAATACGCTATTGAAATCATCTGTCATTCCCATTTCCTGGCTGTTTTTATTTCCTTAATCAGGTTAATTAAAAGTTGGTGATAGATCTGGTGCATAAAGCAATAGCATTGCTGTAACAAGAGAGTAATCTGTAATTGTTACTTATAAAACATTTTTATTGGATGCTGCAGATAATGTTTCACAAGAAATGACTTTTCTTGCTACAGGAAATGGGGTGGGAATAGGAAGGCTTACATACAGTAGGCCCCCAGTTTCTGCGTTTTAGTCTGACTTTAAAAGGATTGCCAAGGTGACATTCTCGTTTATTGTCTCTGAGTTGTATCTCCTCTTAACTACAGAAGACAAAGTAGACTGGGAGAAAACAGAGAACTTTTGTGTAGGAGGGAGACTTAAAACTTGATTCTTCCAGCACCTTCACCCTTTAAGGAATCTGGTTAGGAATATACACGTATCCCTTAATGTATGGATTTAAAAGCATTTCAAAAATTATTTTTAAAAATAATAGCTCGCATTTCTGTTTATTCCAACTTTGAAGGTAGCTTACAACAATAAAAATGCAGCATATTTTAAAAAAACACCCCAAAATGAATGCAGTTAAATAAATCATCGCAATAATCAGCAATTAAAAGCTTGGCCTAAAAATACTGACGAATTCTGGATAAGTAGGAGTGAACCTTTCTCCACAGGGAGCCCACCCACTCCTGGAGTGGAGGGTGGGGTGGGACAAGGCGCGCTGAGCCCCTTGGTCTCTCCTGAGGACCTAAGCAGTTTGGAGGTTTTGTGGGGAGAGAGGCTTTCCCACACATGAGCAGCTCCTGAGCCCTCCAGACGAGGGCGGCTGGGTGCTGGGACCCAACGCCGGTCTTTGGCTGCAGCAGCCCTTCTGCCGCGGCTGCTCCTTGCTCCGCTCAGGGGCATTGGCACTTGCTGCCCCGCCTTGTACTTGACCTCCCGCTGCAGGGCCCAGTTTACCTACAGGCAGAGGCGCAGGGGAGACCTTCGAACCCAGGGCCAGCAGGGGATCCAGGAAGACTCCCAAGTTCCAGAGTCTTCCTGGGCAAATGCAGCCTCACCCAGAACAAACTTCACCTCAGGCCCAAAGAGACCTCAGGCTTGCCTTGATTTAATTGGACTTGCTCTCCCTCAATCCTCTCTCCTTACTGAGACCGGGGGAATATTTAAAGGCCTTGACGGTGCCCTTCGAGTTGGGCAGCAGGGAGCAGCAGAGCTCAGCCTCCTTGCCAAGCGTGCCCCCACCACGGCCTCGCGCTCCACGCTCGGAACGATCTCCCTCGGCAGTCCCTGGCTGGGTTATGGAGCACAGGAGACACAGTGACCTGGACGCTGGAACAGTGGGCCTCTGGCACCACCTTCTGGGGAAGAGTCCCAGCAGGAAGGGCCAGGCCTCCTGCGGAAGAGGGATCCAGCCCGGAGAGGAGAGAGGAGAGGGCACCAAAATCGGCTGAGAAGGACCGTCTGTTTCCCCCTGGGAGTCGTCCACCAGACCATCACTCTATCCCCAACAACACCTTGTGTGGAATTGGCCCAGAGACACCCAGATGGAACAGGACCTAAGAGCTCACCCCTAAATTCTCAGTGAATTTACTCCAAAACACTTCATCATACTAGTTTTTAATTAGAAGGAACTTCCAATTTCATGCATAGCACATTTATGCGTGAAATATTGTATACGGTGGCCGCCCTTGAAAAAGGGTGTAATACAGCCGGGAAAGCTGAGCAGAGGCCGGAGAAAATGATCCCGCTCCCCACCAGGAAAGGAGGCCCCTTTAGCTTGGACCGACGGCACCTGGGTGGGGGGTGGGGGGTGACGGGGGGCTATAAAATCAGGCATGGCAAAGAGGAAGGAAGCAGGGAAGTAAAACCAGGGCCGGGAGCCTTTCCGGGGATGCTGAACTGGGAGGAGAATCTGAACAGGCGGGGATGGGGGGAGGGGAAGAAGGGAGAGAAGCATTCTTTTTGGGGGGAGGGCTGTTTCTCTGGCTTTGTAGAAAGGGTCCTTCAAGATTTTCTGAGCAGTTTGTCTCGCCTGCTTTGGGGCCGTGGCTGAAGGGGTCACTCTGACACCTATGAAGCCATGACTTTGGCCTCAAAACCCTCTGCAACCAAAGAATGTAATCTGGCACAGAACATATTACTAATCAGGACAGGCTTCATGAAAAGTCCTCTGCTCTTTTGTTGTGTGTCTGGGTGGTATTCCCGTCTAATTCCTAAGCTGGTTTTTGGCCAAGACCAAAGATGGTAATAGGAAAGTTTAATAGGGAAAACCGCTAAAATTAATTTCTATAACTGAAAATTAATCTTGCCCATCATGAATTGCTCAGTGCTTTTGCTTTGCCGTCTGTTTGAAAATGGCCCCTGCAGTGAAGGCTTCCTTCCTCGCTTGCCTGCCTAGGAGAAGGTCACAGGTCAACTTGGCCTATTGTTGGGAGAACCTGCCTCTCACCTGCAAAGTGAGAACTTACACCGGAATCGACTATATTTTTTTAAAGCCCTAGATAGAGAATCTTGGGCAGGGATGCAAATGGCCAGTGAGGGTTTGAACTGATCCGTTGGTACCAGGGAAAGGAGATGGATGGTGCAGAATTCCTTCCAGTATCGCACAATATAAATGACTAAGATGAATTCAGCTCCAAGACTGATATGCTCTCCCTAGTTTTATTCCTTTGCATTATAAGGAATAAGAGTGCATTCATTTATAGCCTCAAATGTAAATTAAATACAATTTCCTTTTTGGAAGGGGTCTCCTTCAAGATCCCTACTTCTTAAATTATTGGCCAGTTGTAAAAATGCTTTAATTTTCCCCCCTTTCAGTACCGTCACAATTTTAGATTCAGTCTTTCTTTATGGACAACTTTCAGATATATTTGAAGTTTGGGAAATACATGTGACTTTTTAGGCTACAGCATCATTTGCTAACATCTTTTGGTTTTAAGGATGTAAGCCTTAGGCAATGTTATATCTGTACCCAGGTCGTTCTTACCTGTTGTGTTAACAGACACTGTGGGAGTTTTGATCTTCTCATATTCTGATTGTGACTCATCAGTAAGGATGAGTGGAAATTGTTTGGAAAGCTTTTCCAAGCTACATATTTCATTATATTCTGTAGATCCTTTCAGTCTGCAAATGAATAAACAAAGAAAAGAAATAGATGAAGTTGTAGGAAATAAGGCTTGTTATTAAACATACATTCGTCGTTCTTCTCCTACCGCTTTGATTGCCAGGAATGCTCCCCTGAGCTTCCTTTTGGAAGACAGAGACACTCAAAGGATGCCAGTTTCACACAAAAGTCCCATCAACTCCCCGAAGCTGTTTTGCAAAGCAGCACGGCCGCCACAGGAAGCCAGAGAGGACGTAGCTGCGCCTCTTGCTCCGGCCTGCATTGGTCCCTCAGCCCCCGCAAGTGGCTGTCAACGCCAGAGCTTTCCACCCAGCCGCAGTGCTCCCTCCTTAGGGGCTCCGGCCCTGGCAGAGGCTGGGAAGGGCCACTAGAGCCATGGGGGGAGGTGTCGTCATGTTGGAGGTACGGATTGCTTAGTTGAGGACAGGACCCCGAGGGACACGAGGCCAGAGACCTCCTGCACAGTAATGGCAACTCCTCCTCCTCTCATGGATCCATTCTTCTTTTAAAGGATCTCTCCCTTTAAAAAAAAAAAAGAGGAGGAGGAGGAGAAATAACAGAAAAGAGACCCAGAAGAGTTGTTCTCTGTGCTTTTAGGAGGTTTTTAATTTCCAGACTAGTAAAAGGTGAATTGGAACCCAGAGCGACTCCAGGAATGAGGAGCTCAGAAGGCTCATCGTCCCCCTGCAAAGGGGCTTGTCCCAGGCCCCAAACAGCAGCCCCCCCCCCACCAGATAAGTCTCAGCCACGGCCAGCGGGCAGCTCAGAGGCACACGGACGACCCTCAACACCCATTGGCACCTTCTGCACAGGTCACGGAAAAGAGCCTCCAGGGGCTGCTGACCAGGAGTGGAGCTCCTTCAGTTTGGGGAAGGTTTGAGGGGGGTTGGGCGGAGAGCTTAGATGGGGGGACCTTGCTGGGCAGTCCTGGGCTGGGTTAGGCCAACCTGACCGTGGCTCCCTGGGAAAGCTGGATGTGCTCCGGCAGGCCCTGGGTCTCTTCCACAACCGGCAGGAGGCGGAGACACCCAGAGGCTTCTCCCACCGCAGCTACTCGATGTTGGGGGGGACGCTGTAGCCGTCCACCTCCGGGGTCAGAAAGGCGAAGGGTCCGGGTATCAACGCCCCGTCCTTCCTTAGGCAGCCCCCTTTCCCTGGCTGAGGGCTTTTCACCCAGGAAGCAACCTCCTGCGGCTTCTCCTTCCTTCCACATCGCTCACTGATTGGTTGCGGTGAACTCTGCTTCTACCGAAACCATTGAAGAAACTTGTATGGCCGTATAAACAGCGAGGCGAAAGTTGCAGTCTGGCCTCTTGGCCCGTCTTCATCCTGCATTTTTGTTTCTGATGCATCTGAGATACTTCCATGTGGGGACCCATCCACAAGTCACCTTTCTTGATCATAGTTCATGCATGAAGCTAGTGAAGAAATCATTACTAGCAACGGCCGCTGTGGGAAAAGACCTCCTGAATTCAGGTGATGCTTTAGACCCCAGAACCTTTCGCTAAATCATCCACCAAAGCCGTCGGGCTCTTCTCAGGCTTCTGCACATCAAAAATGCCGGTCAAAGAAGAAGAAGAAGAAACCTGCCTGACAGTCTATCCAAGTGGGTCAGCCTTCTTTGCCTCTTGCTCACGTGGAAGTTGGAGGCAAATGACTGGAATGGAAACAAGAGAGCATCCTGGCTGGATTTACAATTCGGAGGATGAGAGATCGAGTTGAGGCCACTCTTCAGAAATTGGTTTGCCCCGGGGCTGTGGAAGAGGCTCCGGGATGGATCTTGTTTCTAAGCTGCATGAAATAAGACACGGTGTGTGACGGCCAACCATTTTAAAGCTTCGGAGGGCTTATAGTTAAGAATACACCAGAGGATTCGTAAAAGCCAGATTGTTTCACCCACCACGCTGGAGGAAAAGAAGCACAGATGCTCTCCGGAACAATTGCCCCAAAGTCCACCTGGCAGCTCTTTGGCCCATCACCTTCTCTGCCCACCCAAATCCCCTCAGCGGAGAGGCTGTTGTGGGGAAACGTTGAGGTCCCGAAGGACAGGCGGAATATAAGTCGAACAGAGAAATCAATACAATATTGGTAAACGGCCCCAAAAGAAACCTTGCCTCCTCGCTTGGGCCAATGTCCTTCTCAAAACTCTCTAGTTCTTCTTCTTATCTCTGAGTTGGCTTAAGGTTTCCTTCCTAGAAAGACTCACAGGACTGAAAAACATTCTGCAGGCGATTTGGAAAGGTGCCTCCACGAAGGTTTCTTTTTGGAGAACTGCGTGCCAAATCTTCATGGTTGTCCCTGCCGGGGAATTTCTCTTTAGATCCAGGCTGGGGGTCTCTTTCGTGAGCTTCCCCTCGTTGCTCCTTGTCCTGCCCTCTCAGGGGCTCCAGAGAAGAAGGTGACCCCCCACACACACACCCTCTCTCTGCAGCACCTGCACCTGCTTTTACTTTAAAAGAAACTGTTTCTGTAACAGCCCCTCAAGTGTTGGGAAGCTGCTCTCATGCCCCCCCCAATTCTTCTCTTCGGTAGGCTAGACGTTCCCAGTTCCCTCAACCGGCCGTTTTCCAGTTTAGCCCCAGGCCCTTCATCCTCTTTGGGCTCTTCTCTGCCAGGGCCTCGGCCTCTTGTTGACCACTCAGGCATCTTGACCTCTCGAGGTTCATGGAACAGGCAAGCCCCGACCCCTCGGAACATTTCCCAAGAGATGTAACCGGGAGGAAGACCACCCCCCTCTCACCCCCAGCCCTTTTTCTGCCTGCTCTCGGTTCCCCGGGGTAGACTTTCCACTCCAACCTAAGTGGCGGATTCACTTTAGGCACCTGCCAGCCAGTTTCATGGCCTGAATGTCCTCAGAGAATTGGTAGCCGGTGAGCTTGACCAGCTTGACCACCTTGCCCTGGAGCAAAGGCGGGTGGGAGCGTGGGAAAACTGGAAGCCCCAGGCTGGCACCAAAGTCTCAAAGGGGAGTTTGGCACAACAGAAACCAAACCACGAGGAAATTCTGGAATTCCACCCAACTCCCGAAGACCCGACCCCGAAGCCAAGCTGAAGCTCCTGTGGGGATGGGATGGGTGAAGTGGGCCTTTCCAGCCTGATCCATCCACGGCCAGAGAATCAGTTCTGGTCAGTTAAAAGACCCGGATGCAGACAATAATAGCCGGAAGTCATGGTTGCCGAGACCAGACCGAGTGTGACTCCGGGCCCCACCTCTGAAACCAGTCCCACCCGTTCAGGCGATGGAGCCAGTGCGTAGCCCAGCGCAGAGTAACCCCCCCAGACCTGCCCAGAGGTGGGGGGACTGACCCTCACCCAGGCCAGGGAAGCCTCCCACCCGCTTCCCGTCTCTCTGCTCCCGAAGGCACGGAGTCTATCCGGTCTCCTTCTGGGTTCCAAGCCTGGCCTTAACCAGATTTTCCTTTCTTGCCTTCAGGGGCAGAAATTATTTTCTCTGAGGTCAAGAAGTGAAACCATGGGCACCTGGTTCTTCCACACCCAGTCTAAGCACCGTGGCATTTCTGTTCTTCTAACACACTTTTGAATAAAAACGGGAAATGCTGACTGGCAGAAAAGGACAAATCTCATGCGTCGAAACAGGGGACTTGAAGGCCTCGTGCCGTGTTGGCTTCCTTCCCTCGTGAAGACATGAAATGTGGTTGGTGGAAGTGATGCTTCCAGTGTGCCATAGTTATTTTTCTTAGCCCCTGATACGCCCTCGATAGAGAGAAGAAAGTCAGCCTGCAGCACCTTGGCCAGGCTGCTGGCAACGGCATGGCTGGGAGAGGGCAATGTAGCTCTGCTGTGGGCCCAGCCCTCCTGAGAGGTGGGTGCTGCATTATGCAGACATCTTGGCAAGGGTGGCGGCTGGGTAAAAATAAATCTCCACTCCGCTTGACCCTTGAACTCTGAGCACTGTAACGCCTTTTAGGTAAACAGCCTAAAAACAAACTCGAGAGCTCCACCTTATGAACGGCCCAGGGCAGAGCGCAGGCTGGGGGAGGGGGGGTTACGTCTGCCCCCCTAGGCTGGACAGAGACCTGGTCTCGGAAGGTCCCGGCCTGGGACGAGCTCGGTTGGGAGCCGCCTGCCAGCAGCCCCAGGGAGGCCTCTCCCCCGCCGGGAAGGTGCTTAGCGAGAGGCAGGAAAAGCCGGACACTGCGCTGCGCTTGGCTGCACCCACAGCATTCCTGTCCAGCGGGGATGAAGGGGCCCCCTGTGATGAGAGAGTCTGCCATACCTGGCCCGCTCCATTGACAGGGAGGGAAGGGGGGGCAACCCCCCCTAGAAGAATTTTAACACCCCGCCTCCTGGAGCAGCCTTCCGTTTCTTCGCACGGAGGAGGAGGGGGCGGTGATGGAGCCAGACTCCCCCTCTGCCCCTGACCCGAATGGTGAGGTTCTCTGCAGGTAGACTCCATCCCTGGAGCTGTGCGGAAGGACCCACTGAGCGGGTGGGTGGGTGGGTGGGTGGGAGAAAAGGAGAAGGGAGAAGAATTGACAATAGATCAAGAGGGAGAGGGAGAGAGTCAGAATAAAACAAGATGCAAAAAATACTAAAATATTAGAGTGGATTTCTTGTGGTTAATTGTAATGAATTAAACAAAAAGTTGAATGGATAATCTAGGCATTTGGGGAATGGTTGGCACGGTGCAATACTTTATAATGCTGACAGTCCTTGTTCAGCAACCACAGGATGGCAACATCTGGCAAAGCAGCCACTAAGTTGCTAAAAGAAACAGGGTGGTTTTTTTTAGATTGTACATATCAAGAGATCAATTAATGCCATTTATTATAGTCCTGCTATTATTTCAGTCCTGGCGTAGAAGCTATTTAAGTCTCACCAGGAGAATGAAAACAGCACAGCATAGAGAGAGGGCAGCCGAAAGCAGCAGAGGTCCCAGGGCAAGAGAAAGGAAGAAGCAGAGGTCCCAGGGCCAGGGAGGGGTGGCCTTGGTGGGCAGGGAGCAGAACGGGACAAACTCGGGCTGTAGGAAAAAACACCAGCCTCACCTCCAGGACTGTCACGGAATCACAAGACACAGAAAGGAAAGGACGAAGGTAGAAACGGAAGACTCTTACGACTAGAATGAGATCAAAAAATGGAGAAGGACCATAGAAAGTTGTTAGGTATAACATTGATACCAAATATGGTTTGGGTGAATAAATATATAAAACTTAGATATCATGGTTTAAGTGCTTATCACTTTAAGCAAAATGCAGCAGGCAATTAGCCGATTAAGGGTGCGGTTAGAAGTTACAATATAAGGAAGCATTACTGGCTGTAACTGTGTGCTGCTGCGACTAACTGTGATTACTGACTGTGAGTGCCTGTGACTGAACTGTTATTGTTTGCTACTGTTTGCTGATTACTGCGTAATTCTACTGAATATCCAGCGTTTGTTTCTCTGGAGAGTGAAACCGGAGGAGGAGAAGATATCTTTATCGGCTGATAAAGATATTGCAAGGACTCTTAACTTGGACCATACTAGTGAGTCATACTGGATGGAAATACTGTGAATGAATTAATGGACTGAATGACAATGCTTAAACTCTAACTGGATTAAAAACTATTTAAACTACAAACAGTGTTTGTGTTCAGTGTGTGTATACTCTGGGGCCCTTCCGCTCTCCTTTGGCTTCTTGGTTTGACTACTGCTGCAATACTCTTCTAGGGGTTAATCCTCAAACCCTAACATTGGTTATGGGCCCAGCAGCATAGTCTAACTAACCAGGATATAGCAGAGAGAGTTGGTGTGAGTTGCACATTACTGTAAAAACAAACTGTTTTAATTAGTTTAAAATAGTCAAAATATCTGAAGAGTAATGGCACAAGTAAATTTGTCACAACTGTCCATGATATCCAGGCTGGATGGAACAAACTATGTTTCATGGTCAATGAAATGTAGTTTACTTCTACGCAGAGAAGGTTTGTGGGACATTATAGCAAACCCACCAGATGTGAGTAGCTGGGATCCTGCTAATGATGATGATAAAGAAAAGTTACAAGACTTTAAACTGAAGAATGAGCAGGCTTTATGCATCATAGGACTGACTCTCTGTGATCAGCAGCTTGTCCATATTCGTGGAGAAGAAAATGCTGCAAACTGCTGGGAGAACCTCAGGAAGATTTATGTTCGGGACAATGTAGGAGCACATATAAATCTTACACGGAAGCTTTTTCGAACGCATCTTCAGAGGAATGGAGATATGTTAGTTCATTTAAACTGTATGAAGAGCATTTTTCAAGATTTGCAAGAAAAAGAGCTTATATTTAATGAACTGCAACAAGTCTACATAATATTATCTTCATTAGATCAAAGCTATGATGACTATGTGACTTTAGAAGTATTGCCAAAAGAAAGCCTCTCATTAACCGAGATTACAGGCAGGCTACTAGAAGAAGCCAGAAGAAGGCGTGAGCGTGACGAGCTGAGAGAAGATAAGAAAGGAGAGAAATTATCTTCAAAGCTTGAAAGAAACCAGATTAGCAAAGTAAAGCACCCAGAAGAAGAGAATTTATCTTCAACAGCATACACAATTAAAAAGTGTTTTAATTGTGGAGGCAGAGGACATTTGGCAAGATTCTGCAAAAAGAGAAAAAGCCAGAATATAAAAAGCCAAAGAAAGCATTTGAACTAGCCATGTTTAGCAACTCTGATGTGAAGAATAATTTATGGGTGGTTGACAGTGGCGCATCCCACTGCATCACAAGAGATAAGACAAAATTTATAAAAATGTCTACAAGTTCTCAACATATATCACTTGCCAATGGCTGGAACCTGAAAGCGAAAGGTCAAGGTTTTGCACGTTGTCCGTACATAAACCAGGATATAAAAATGTTGTATGTACCGCAACTAAAGTTTAATTTGCTTTCAGTAAGGGTATTAGATAAATTAGGTTATGTAATTACTTTTAAGGATAATAATTGCATAATTGAAAAAGATAACAAAAAGGGTAACTGCAGCTTTAAATGGAACATTATATGTCTTAGATAATAGTAAGAAAGGGAGGCTCAAACTGTATTTAATAATATAAAGCCTCATGATGAATGTATCCATTTATTGCATAGGCGTTTGGGGCATGTAAATTTTAAAATGCTAAAACGTACAGTTGAGTTATCTGAAGGAATAAGGTTAAAATCTTGTGATAAATATTTGCGTTGTAATGTTTGCTGTGAAGATAAGAGCAAGGTATTGCCTGCAAATAGGTTAAATGGTTTCAAAACAAAAGAACCTTTAGAAGTGGTATTTGCAGACATCATAGGTCCAAAGAAACCCAGTATGGGGGTGCTAGATATATACTGAGCATTATGGACCATTATTCTAGATATGGGTTTTGCTATTTAATGAAAAGCAAAACTGAAACATATCAACATTTTTCAATTGGCTTAGGTTTGCTGAAAGAAAGTCTAAACGGCAACTGATAACCCTGGTGACAGATAATGGTACGAATTTATTAATAACAAATTCCAGAACAGACTTAAGATATCTGGAATAGAGCATAAGAAGTCTGCTCCATACAGGCCAGAACATAACGCTTTTATTGAAAGAAGAGGCCAAACACTACAGGCAATGGTTAGAACAATGTTAAATAATTCTGGGTTACCTGATTCTTTGTGGGGGAGGCTACAATGTGTGCTAATAACATATTGAACAACGTTGTTAATACAACGACAGGTGAAATACCATTCACCAGATGGCATGGCAGGAAACCTGATCTAAGTTACCTGCACACATTTGGTGCACCAGCATGGGTGCATATTCCTGCACAACTCAGAAAAAAGGGCAACATAGAGCTAAAAGATTTTTCTTCGTTGGTTATCAGGCAAACCATAGGGCATATAGATTTTGGGAGAAAGGCACATCTAAAGTGTTATGTAGTGCTAGTGCCCAATTTCTAGAACATGAAGGATGGGAGAAATTAGAACAGGATGCCAATAAAGATGTAATTATTGAATCCTATAGAAATCCCATTAGTTATCCCTGTAACTTTAAAAATAAAGTAAAGAGACAAATACAGGATGAAATAGTGCCCATAAAGGAAGAAACAGATTCAATAGCTGAACAGGATGAGGAAGATGAACAGGTAGTAGTTCAACAAAGTCCTCCTGTAAGCCCTGTAATTCCCAGAAGAACTACACGTATATCTAGACCGCCTGATAGGTACCAGGCTAACACAGTGTGCCAGATTAATCAAGTTCCTAATTCTGTTGAAGAAATTAAAAAGTATCCTAATAAGGAAAAAGAAAAATGGTATGCAGCAATGAATAAGGAACTGAATTCATTAAGAGATATGAAGGTGTATGAAAATGCCAAATTACCTGTAGGAAAGAAATCCATTGGCTGCAAATGGATATTTAAGGTAAAAATAGATAAAGATGGTAATTTAATCCATAAGGCAAGGTTAGTAGCCCAAGGTTTTAGGCAGAATGCTAATGACTATGATGAGGTGTTTGCACCTAGTCTTAAGGCAGCAACCTTGAGGGCAGCTTTAGTGTGGGCAGCTAGTAAAAACTATATAGTTAACCATCTAGATGTGGAAACTGCTTACTTGCACGCCCCATTAAAACATACTATTTATATGAAAAAACCTGTTGGTATTAAAAGTGAAAATAAGGATAATAATGATTGTTGGTTGTTAAAGAAAAGCCTCTATGGTCTAAAACAATCAGGCTATGAATGGAACCAGTATATTGTAAAGGAACTAGACAATATAGGATTTAAAGCTGGTTTACGATCCATGTCTGTTTAAGAGGGAGACAAATGGGAAAGTATCATTATTATTACTATTCACAGATGATATTGCATTGATGACTGAAACTAATGATGAAGCAAATAAAATAATAGCATCATTAGGAAAGAGAATAAAGATCAAGCAATTAGGGAGATAAAGAAGTATCTCGGTTTGAATATAAAGAAAACACGGAAAGGTTTTAAGATATCTCAGGAGGATAAGATAAGCAAATTGCTAAAAGATTACAAGATGGAGCTTTGTAAGCCGGCTAAGACTCCAATGAGTCAGGAGTTTAGCAACACTGATGAACAAAGCCCTGAGTTTGATAAGGTGATTTATCAATCTTTAATTGGTAGTTTGAGTTATATTAGTAATTGGTCTAGACCAGATATATCGTACTGCGTGAATCAGTTGGCTAGATTCAATTCTGCACCATGTGAAAGACACTGGATTGCAGCTAAGAGGATATTAAGATATCTTAAAAAAGACAATGAATTATTCATTGTATTTAGAACCAAAGGGTGATTTAATTCTAAGTGCATATGCAGATGCTAGCTTTGCATCAGAAAGAGACACTAGAAAGTCGACTTCAGGAACAGCCATAATGCTGGGTAAGACATTAATAGGCTGGAAGTCAATAAGACAACAGCATATAAGTTTGTCTACTATGGAGGCAGAATTCTCCTGTTTATCATTGTTATGTACAGAATTAATAATGTATAAACAAATGTTAATTGATATAGGTATAACTGTAGATTATCCTATAATTATACATGAAGATAATCAGGCAGCAATTCAAATGGCCACAAATATTGGAGTAAAAACAAGGAGCAAGCATACAGATCTAAGATACCTAAACGTGAGACAATCTGTAAGAAGTAAGATGATTCAGCTAGAGTACTGTATGTCGGAGGACAATTTAGCTGATAATTTTACTAAAGCCCAAGGTGCCATTAAGCACCAGGAGAGTTGTGAAAAATATGGGATTAGATTGTAAAGGTATTATATATTTATTTCACCCAAAAGGGGAGTATGTTAGGTATAACATTGATACCAAATATGGTTTGGGTGAATAAATATATAAAACTTAGATATCATGGTTTAAGTGCTTATCACTTTAAGCAAAATGCAGCAGGCAATTAGCCGATTAAGGGTGCGGTTAGAAGTTACAATATAAGGAAGCATTACTGGCTGTAACTGTGTGCTGCTGCGACTAACTGTGATTACTGACTGTGAGTGCCTGTGACTGAACTGTTATTGTTTGCTACTGTTTGCTGATTACTGCGTAATTCTACTGAATATCCAGCGTTTGTTTCTCTGGAGAGTGAAACCGGAGGAGGAGAAGATATCTTTATCGGCTGATAAAGATATTGCAAGGACTCTTAACTTGGACCATACTAGTGAGTCATACTGGATGGAAATACTGTGAATGAATTAATGGACTGAATGACAATGCTTAAACTCTAACTGGATTAAAAACTATTTAAACTACAAACAGTGTTTGTGTTCAGTGTGTGTATACTCTGGGGCCCTTCCGCTCTCCTTTGGCTTCTTGGTTTGACTACTGCTGCAATACTCTTCTAGGGGTTAATCCTCAAACCCTAACATAAGTGGCTGCGTAACTTAAGAAAAGGCAAATAAATGATGTAGAGGGCATGGAACTGGCCAATATATGGAAGACAAGGCTCCAAAGAAGCTTGATGTGCTCGAGTGCACAGACCCGAAGGGCACTGATGATGTTACCTAGTTGGGTAATGAAAGGTCTGCAAGCAAAGAACCAAACTCGGAGAGCCCCACAGACTCAACCCGGAGCTACAGAGATTCTCTTGATGTGTAGTTATTCATTCCTGACTTCAGGTCCGGCCATGTTCTGGCCTGGCATTCAGTTCAATTAACTCTCATCTACAACGTTTCATTTATGATTCGAATGAACCCGTGGCTGTTCGATGCGGTTCCTGAGTGCTGGCTGAATTTGTGTCCGTTTTGCTCTTCTTCTCCATCTCCCTGCAGTCCTGGCCAACATGAGCGAAAACGGTGATGCTTTAAGTGACCATTAGCCAAGCGAAAGGGGGGGGGGGTAAGCGGTCCCAGCTGTCTTCAGGACAGGGGACAAAGAGCAGAGAGGCCAGCAGCAGCAGCCACCCTCGTAAAGGAGACAAGGAAACACGCAAAGTAAATCTTCTGGACCTTTTCTGCACCTGTGCTTCCTTCCGTCTGCAGGTGGGCTTCCTGGGTAGATGTGGTTGCGTCTAGTCAGAAAGGAGGCTCACATAAGACGTGTGTGTGTGTGTGTGCATTTGTCCTCTCTCCTAGTGTTGCATTTGTGTTTTTGTGTGTGTGGTGTATGCCAAGCACAGAGTGGCACAGAGGAAGGAGGTTTACAACAGGGGAGTTCAACGACCTCTCCCGGGGGAGGTCTTGGAGAAAGATGGTACTCTACAGCCTCCTTCCCCACAAACGCATTTTCAAACTCCTTTTGGAGGGGGGACAATTTAAACACACAGAGAGAAAAATGGGTCCCATTCTGTCCAGCTTCCTGACAGCAATTCTGCTGATGGACAGAGTCCTGAGTCCCATTAGGTAATTTATCTTGAGTTGAAAAGGACAATAAATGACTTCCTCACCATTTTTGCTTATCGATCATAGGATTTTAAAAAAATCATTGGCTGGGCCAGAAAAAACGAAGAGAACAGACCTGAGTCACCGTAACAACTACCCGCAACATCGTCTGTGGCAACCCCCAACATCACACGGTGAGAACGGCCTGCCTGCCGTGTCACTTCCCCAACTCTCTTCCTCTCAGTGGGAGCCTCTGTGGATGAAACCGAACGCCTGCCCCGAGGCCCAGGGGGTCCCTCCCAGGAAGCAGGTGAAAAGGGGGGATTCTCGGTTATTCCTCCGACCTGGGGCACCCTGAACTGCCAAATAGCCAGGCACGTTTCATCTTACTCTATATGAAAACTCAGCCCTCTGGGCCATTTATGACTTAATGTTTCTTGTGGATGTTGAGTATTGCGTTGATTGAATAAGGAATGGTTTAATTGAGAGCACGGCCTGTAACACAACTTACAAGTTACTCCTTGCAGTTTATCCTCTAGAGATTTAAAAACTGAAAATGTTAACTGAAAATCTGCTTAATAGATAGAATCAGTGTTGGAAAATAGCATAGCCCATAGGAAACCTTTTGACATAGTTAAGACATAATATACTATTTCACTCTGGCTGTGACCATAGTCAACAATTAAGAATCAGAAGTCTTTGTGTGTGTGAAAAGTTGCACAGAGAAATGAACGCATTCCAACTTCCAGGCCTGCACAACACATGACTAACCTTAATCTGCTATCTGGGCTTCCTTCCAAAAAGGAGACACGTGTGCAGAACCAGAACGGAGGAAAGAGGGGTTGGAAAAGGGAGGTGACAAGAAAAGCTATACCCAGCTATGTTTCAGGAAAGCAAGCGAAACCAGATGAGTGGGGAGGAGGACCTGTAGAAATTTCTGGAAAAAGTGAAAGAGAGAAGGTGGAGGATGGTTTTCTATTCTGTAGAGTTTCAGGTAAGGAAGATGGTGAGAAGCTGGGGGGTGGGGGGGTCACAAAGAAAAGAGGAGCCGATACAGAACCAGGAGAGCCACGTGCAGGTGAATGTACAGAAGGGAGCTTTGTAATTTGGGGCAGGAGGCAAAACGCTCCCAGGAAGAAGATCTCGAGTCCAGTAGGACATAGTTTATTGGCTGCAAGCACAATGGGTTTCAAGCAGACCGAATCAATGGTGTGAGGACAGTGTCCTTCTGGGCCAACATCCAAGGCAAATCCAAGCGAGTCAATTTGCTCTGTGAAACACGGAGGCTCTCTTCCTGCTCCCTGGACTTGTGGTCACCCCAGGGCCATCTCACTCTTCAGGGCACCCACCAAGTAGGACCAGGCATTTCCCACCGGGATGACGTGGACATTCCCTGCCCAGGGAGCTACACTGGGCCCCTTCTGGCCCGGCAGGTGGCCTGGGGAATGACTTTGGTTGGACTTCGTTTGTTCCTAAAGCCGGGTCTTGGATATTTTAAGATTGTTCTGTTCCGCTTTAAATTGGTAGTTTTGAGATGGTTCTTAAAATCGTATATGGCCTTGGGGGATGGAAGGCAATTAAAATATTTTATTCAGCACTTTTTATTTGTCTCAGTACTGCTCTTTTCATTTATTGAGGTTATAAACCTTTACTTGGTTTTCTCTGGTGTTAGCCAAACTTAAAAGATTTGCATGTCCAACTCCGTAGACTAGATACCCTTTGGGTACCAACACGAACAAACAAAAAGTGGCATCAACAACCCCGAGTGCAGTTTGCGGTGTTTCAACTGGGGGGGGGAGGGACTGTGAGATTTGTCTGGAGGGTGAATGGTGGCAGCCTCCCTCCCTCCCCTTCCCTCCCCTTCCACTCTGCATGGAGTCACTTTCTCCTGGAGGGAGGCCAACGGGAGCAGTGGCCCATCCTTCCTCAGCAGGTCAGGAAGTCCTCCAGAGCCAGCTTCACTCCGCCATCGTATTCTGAAAGTTTGGGGCTGGACAAACCCTTGAGGGAAGGGTGGCTTTCAGGCGGCCTGTCACTTCGGTTGGAGCTGATCCGTCTTTTGCCTTCTATCCCATTTAAAACAACAACAGCCACGGACGATCCTCCCTCCCTCCCTCCTTTCCTTCCTGAGTGACACAGGGACTTTCTCCACGGGGGGGGCGACTGTGAGAGAGATCCAGGCCTGCTTGTGGGCCACCACTGCAGCATGAGCCAGCCCTGGGCTGCAGCCGCCAAAAAGCCAGTGCCGTCCTGGGCTGCATCAACAGAGGAGGAGGGGTGGTAGCAACGTCTGTCTCGGTGTCTGTGGGGATTCTCGGTCCTCCGGGTCACCGTCGTCCCAGAGGTGCTTTTTCCAAGAGGCAACTGGATTTTCCTGCTTTCTCTTTGAAGACGTTTCGCTTCTTGTCCAACTGCTGAAGCAGCTTCCGGGATGAGAAGCGAAGCATCTTCAAAGATAAACCAGACAGTCCGGTTGCCTCTTGAAAAAGCTCACGAGGACCAAGATCACAAGAAGTGTCAGTCCTGTTTCATGCTGCACTTGGGAGACGAAACACTCGGCACACAGTTTCCGCTCTCCAAAAAGAAAAGAGAGAAAGAGTGCAGAGAAGAGCCACAAAGCTGATCAGGGGGCCTGGAGGCTCAATCCCAGGGCGAATGGTGGTGGGAACTAGATATATGTCTAATCTAAGCCCGAAAGGGAGGAGTCAGAGTCACACGAGGACAGTCTTCCAATACTTTTAGGGGCTGTGTCACAATGAAGAGTGGGTCCTATTCCCCAAAGCAGCTGAAGGCAGGACAAGAAGTGGAAAGAGGGGAGATCCTCCGATGGAGATCCAACCAGGGAGACAATCAACCAGTGGAACGGTTTGCCTCCAGGAGTTCTGGGGCCCCCATCATCACGGGAGCTTTTCAAGAAGAGGCTGGACCCCCCATTTGTCTGGGGCGGAACAAGGATTCCTCCTGCTCGAGCCCCCCCCCGAGGCCCTGCCCAGCCCTCTTGTTCTACTTCTCAGCATTTCTGCCCAGGAAGGGAACCTGCTGTGAAGGCAGAGCGGAGCCCTGGGAAAGACTCTCACTGCCCCTCAAAGGGGCTAAGGAGGTGCTGATTTGGAGGGAGGCCACCCTGCCGGGCACCTGGTCGGACCCAGCCGGCCTGCATGCCGGAGGATCTGCCTCCCTGGGCTGTCCGTTGTTTTGTCTTGGACTCCCGGGATGGGCGGAGAGCGGCAGCCTCGCTTTGATGCCCACTGAACTAGATCTGGTGACTGACGAAAGGCCCTGTGCACAAAGACACAAATAGCACACAGGAGCCTAAAAGGTGCCCTGACTCATACTTGGAGCGCTCTGCTCTCCTCATGAGCCCCAGCTGCGAGTGGGCTGTGCTTTGCAGCGCCTCATATCACCGGGTTCTGGCAGAAACCGTCTCTCCTTCTCGGAGACCTTCGTTCAGCTGTCATTAGCACCCACCAAAGCGGACATGGACACAAGACTCATAGCCTTCCTGGGTTCGGTTTCTCAAGGGAGGCTCACACGTCAAGGATTTCTCGGTTGCTACCATGATGTGCAGCTTTGGCCGAGCCCAGTCCCTCCTGGAGGGGGGCTTGACGGCTTGTTTTGTGGCATTTGGTTTGTTCTTAATTCTCTGCAATGACACCAAGTCCATTTGCAGACAGACTTAAACAGGCCATAAACGCAGGGAATACATCACGATAAAAGTTCATGAAGGAAAAAACAACGTTCATCTAGTAATAAATGAATAATATATTCTTGAGAGGCTGGAAGGAGTCGGCCTGGAGTGTCCTCCCCCCTGTGAGCGAAGGCCTTGGGAAGGCCTGGGGAAGATGCTCCCCGAGGGCCCCGTTTGATGGGCAACAGGAGTTTGTGCCTGGCTGCTTTGAAGAGAGGCTTCCCCAGCTGGTCCTGGGTGGGGGAGGGTGGCAGCCCCCCCCCCACACAAGGGCATCTTCCCGGACTGTGGGTAGAAAGGGCAGGAGAAGGAAGGAGGGCCTGCCTGAGGGGGGATCCCATCCAATGAACTGACAAAGCGCCCCCGGGTGATCATCGATTGAGTTCAGTGGGGCTCCGGTCGCAAGGAAAGCCAAAGTGGGCATCTCCACTTTCAGTTCATTTATTTTACTCTAAACAAAGCAATTCACGTGGCGGGACACAAGTATCTTTTATACACCCATGTATGTGAACAATATTAGTGCGTGCAGTTTTTCACACAGCATTTTTCCAAACCATGAGAAATTGCTCATTTACTTCTATATCAAACAGTTTCAGGACCTAACGAAATAAAATCATTGACAGTTGGATTTGAGAAATTCAACCTACTGAGAGGATACTTCGACTGATATGTGATAATTAACAGTCTCATAATTTTTTCCTTCACATTATTAGTGAATTAGAGTATTTAAGTGAAAATAAGTTCCTGTTCTGACAAAATATGTGTCAAACAGGTCCCTCAACCTCAGAGATTGATAGCATTTAGGACAGAACACGAAATAAAACCATCTTAATAAGCTGAAGAGTCCCTTCCAGCCACGCTTTGGGGAAATAGGGCCTGCCGATCTCCAGGATCCCAAGCGACCGGCATAGACCGGTTGACCAAGGCCTGGTTCATAGGGGGAGAAATGGGGACGGGAAAGGAAAAGCGCCGGTGCTGCCGTGGGGCGGGCATTATGCAGGTCAGGCTCATTCGGGGCCAGAGAGCCCTCCCTGACCCAAAGCCTTCCAAGAAGACGCTTTACGGGCCGCGTTCCCCGAGGGGCTTTCCTACCCTTCCTGGGCGCTCCAGCCCCGCTCGCAACGCCCCTTCTTCTCCTGCCTTACCTTTGGCCTGCGCGTCTCCTGAAATCGAGGGGGGGCGACGAACGCGGCGCTGCCTGCGGCCACTCCCGGGGTCCCAGGCCCGCTCCGCTTCTCCGGGCTTTGCTCACCCGCGACACCTCCCGCCACTTAGATCCTTGGTGGGGGGTCTTTCTTTGGACGGGGCAGGAGGGGAGCCGGGCCCGGAGAAGCCGCGGGGCCAAGCGCCTGCCCGAAAGGAGCCGGACGAGAAGCCCAAAGTCTCCCTGAGACGCACCTCGGTCTCTCCCGGGCGAGCAGAAGCCCGGCGGGGGGGAGAAGAGGCCGAGCTACGTAGCAGGAGAACCACGCGGGGTCGAGTAACAGGCAGCCTCTCCCTCCGGGGCTATTTTTACCTCCGGCTCGGCCGCTGGCAGCGCTTCAGACGAAACCCAGGGAGGGACGGGAGGCGAAGGTCGGGGCCCGCGGCTGGCTCACGTTGTGATCCCCGCGTCTTCGTCCCCTGAGCCGCGGCTCGGAAAGCGCTGAGCGAAAGTCGCCGTCGAAGGGCCCCCGAGGCCCCCGAGGCTTTCGGGTGCCAGGAGGACGGCGGGCGTCAGGGTGACCGTTCAGAAATAGCGCCTTTCATCACCGGGGCGGGCTTCTGCTCGAGGGGGGAGCGGGGAGGGGAGCCAATCGGAGCAACGCGGTGCCGGACCCGGGCAGAGAAGCCAGGGAGGCCGGGGCCCAGGCTCCGCAGCGCAAGAAAGGATGCGCCCACCGGCCGACAAGCGCCTGTCGCAGAGCGCGGCTCTCTTGCTCTGCAACGAATGCCAGAGAAGCCTCGCAGGGAGACCCGCGACCAGGGCAGCTGTGGAGGCGGGCGGGGAGAGGGGGCAAAGGGAAGCCCCCCCAGCAACAAGGGACCCGGGGGCCTTGGGCCGGTCCCAGGTAGGGGTCGTCCTGGCCCCGCAGAGTTGCCAGAGTTTCCGGCCTCAGAGAGCCACGAAGAAAAATAACCACCCAGCAGCGTTGAAGGCAGCAGCGGCAGACGGGATTCCCTTTGAAAAGCCCAGCCCGGCCTGTACGAGTGTAGTAGAGTCAGCAGGCGGCCCTGGGCAGTCTGGTCTCGGAGGAGGCCGCGGGGCTGGCCAGGTCCCGGCAGGCTCAGGCTCAGGGGCGGCAAGTGGACTCTGTTTCCGAGGGAGCAAAGTGAGGAGAATTGAACCGTTCCTCTCCCTCATTCAGGGGGAACCATTGGTACAAAAATGCCGCCTGTGGCCAAAAGACCCTCCTGAGGCCCGGAAGAACCAAGGAAGCCCCCCCGTCCCGTCCCCCAGGCGACTCCATGGGTGTCACTGCAAGCGGATTCCTCACCCTTGTTGAATATGGGGAGCTCCCCAGCTCCCCATGTTCCATCTGCACCAAGGGGAACTCAACCGCTATGGGGCAGGCAGGGACATTGGAAACTGTGCGTAGGTACATCCTAAGCCTCGCAGAGGATGCTACTGTATGATTCGATTTGATTTTACATTTGCCTTTATATTTCTTTCAGGTGGAGAAAGTGAATCTGCTGGATAAACAAAAGATTCATGAAGAGGAAAATCCTGACCTGTCAAAATCTTGCTGTCATCTCCATTTTAGTTTCTTACTTACTGTATTTTGCTTCTGCCTGCATTTCTAGCCCACCACAATCAAAATGACTCTTGGTGGCTTAGCTAGAATTTTTCTCAGGTGGGAGAATATTTGGCTGCTTGAAGAATGTTATGACCCATGCTGCACCCCAGAGACCTGCCTCTTAAATGTCCGTCCAACCCATATTGGTCCAGCAGGATCAAGGACATCAAGGATGGGACTGAGAGGGCAAGGAATGTCATCGTCACCATCGTCATCTGGAAAGGAATGTTTCGGCTCCCTTGGCGCATCCCTCAGGCGCATCACCTGCCGAGCAGAATGTGGTGCCAGAACGTAAACAGAGTTTCCCGAGGCAGGGAATGGATGAGTCCGTGATGGCCGGCCACTCCTGGGGAGGTCCTGAGAGGCTGTCCGTTCCTCTGCCCTGGGGGGAGGGGGGAGGCAGGGTCCCTCATCTACGTCCACACTCCCCAGCCGATTTGTGCCAAAGGACCCGGGGCAGCCTGGGACATCCCTGAGAATCTCCATTTTGAGAGCCACGATAACAGTACTTTTCAGCTCCTAAGAGGATAAAGACCGTGGCAGATGAGAGGCTCAGCAAGCTCATCACGCTGTTGATTGAGAAACGGAGGTCTAAGTAATCTCACACTTCAGTCGAGGCATCATTGTGCCGTTTGCGAGACCAGAAGAGCTCGGTCGCTTCTCTGCCCAGGCCGCAAGGAGATCCATCCATCTTGGCTCCGAACGTTTCAGAGGCCTCAGGCCAGGCGCTCAAAGCAAGCTAGCTTGGCTTCCTTCAGCCTCAGCCGCAGGCAACCCACAAGCCATCCCGCTCTTCTTTACAAAGACACGCAGTATTGCGAATGTGACAATCCTGGACTGCGATGCTGCTTCTTTCTAAAGGCCAAATGACAAAACTGTCAGAGGCCCTCGAGGTGACTGGACACAGTAGAGCCATGGTTCCCAGGCCTTCGCTGGGCCAGCCAGTCAGGTGTGCCTTTCGGAGCCCCCCAGCACCTGGCAGGGGGCTTGTTCACCAGAGGGGAGAAAGGCAGCTGGGGGGGGGGCAGAAATGTTCGGAATATCCCGTGGTGTCAGAGGCCAGACGGAACGGTGGCTTCCCTCCGGAAGGTCCTGGGCTAAGCCCAGGGAGGCCCGCCTGCTTCCCACCGGCCAGGGCAAGGACAGGCGCCCAAGCAGGGAAGGCGATGCTTCCAAAGCTAATCTCCTCGGGACCCCTCCCTGAAACGCCTCCTCTTGTGACCCAAAGCTTTAGGAAGGAGAATTGCTCCTGCTATAACTGGCAATAATTTTCCGCAGGGCTTGTAGCATGTTTGCTTATGCCATAAGTTATATTTCAAAAGTCACCCAACCTCTTGACGTCTCTGGTCAACATAGAAGTGCAAAGCTGGGGAAACAGGAGAGAAGAAGACAAAAGGGGAAGGCGGTCGACTCAGTAGAACAGACATAAAGGACCCCTCCTCCCCCAGGAACTCTGCGCCCCGAGCCGGCCTGGAGTCTGGGGACGGAGACGGGACCCCAAGACCAGGGGTGGGATTCACACTTTTTTTACCACTGGTTCTGTGGGCGTGGCTTGGTGGGCGTGGCAGGGGAAGGAGGCTGCAAAATCTCCAGTCAGAGGCCAGTTCTCTGAACTACTCAGAATTTCCACAACCGGTTCTCCAGAACTGGTCAGAAATGGCTGAATTCACCACTTCCGCCCAAGACTCCCCGAAAGGAAAGCGGGGCTGGCTGGAATCCGGGGCTGCCTCAATGAGACAGATGGAGACCAGGCTTCCGGGGTCCCATCAGGGGATGCTCATTGGGTGGGATCCAGGTCCTGTTGACTGTGGGGTTGGAGCAGAAAGAACAGGAGACAACGCGGCCCCTCAAATAACAGGCCGTCTGGCTTTTAGAGTTTTGTAGGTGATAATCCACCATGAATTGCACCCAGGAGCTTATTGTGCAGTTTGCAAAGTGGAGGGATTACATCAGCAGACCAGAGATTTGTCCTTAAATGCCATTATCGCTTTCTGGACCAGCTGAAGCTTCAAAACAGTCCTCAAGGGCAGCCACACCTACAGTGCATTGCAGTGGTCCATGCATGAAATAGCCAAGGCATGAGTGATGGGTGAGGTTCCAGCCCTCCCCTCCCCCCAGTTCAGGAATACCATAGATGTAATTAGGACCCCAGATCAATCTGTGCCGAGGCCTTTGTGGCTGCAGTGGCCCCCAGCTCTCTCCATTCGGAAGCAGAGCTGGGAAGCTCCATTCTTCTCCCTCCAGACCCCACCACCTCTGGGCATCCTTGACCACCTCTGTTCTGGTCAGCCAGGAGTCGGGATACACAGCTGAGCATCATCAGCCTATCAGTGGTAATAGCTGCTGACCCCACACCCGCCGATGACCTCACCCCATGGCCTTGTGCAGGCAGACAGCGGGAGGGGGTGGAAGGCCGAAGGGGAAGAAAGCCTTAATCCGGCCCTAATTCCGATGCCCCCGGAAAGCAGCCACCTTCAGCTCACCTCCCGCTCCGGCAGAAGGGCCAGTGCACAGCCAAAGCTTGAAATGGCAGCTGGTCTTGAGCGAAGCGGGCCAAGGGAGGCTCAGGCCCAAAGGGAAAGCTCAGCTGGGAGACAGGCCTCGTGGGGAATCAAGGCTTTGTAGGAGAAGGCCAGGAGCTTCAGCCTGAGCTTGGACGCTGCCCACGAGGCTCCGCTTCTTCCAGCGGTCATGGCTGAAGGCTATATCTGGACTCCACCTCCTGACCTTGCCTGCATATTTGATAACGGAGTTATTCCCCTGAATTCCGTGCGGGCGATCGGCTTCTGAACTGTTTCTGGAGTTCGTTCGGGTTGTTTGGCTTTCTCTTTATGGAACTCTTACAACAAACCCTGCTTTGTGTTAAGACAAGGACCCCGGTGCGTAATTATGAGCTGGTGTCACTGTGGACAGGGTACAAAATATTGAATTCCTTGGAACTTTTATTCAACTAGTTGGTACACCAGGAGGAGAGAAAGATTAAGATTTAGACAAGGACTTTATCCAGAGGAAATAAATTAGAGTGACTTTCACCATACATCATATTTGTCTGTTTTAGGAGTTTAGGATATTGCATTAAATCTAGCATTTTGAAATGTGTAACCATACAGATGTGGTCCTCTCCCACCCTAGTATAAATTCTTTAAAGGGAACAGGATGCATCCCAATTCACAGGTGTGCAGATTGGCCTTAAGGGAGAGCTGAAACCCAGGTTAAAATGTGGCCCATTTCATCATTGTGACAAAAGTCAAAGCCAAACTGAAACCAGAGCTAAACCGTGTTATTGATGGTTTAAGAAAACGACATCCATGAGATCTCAGTAAATCTTGCATTATTTCTTACAATCCAAAGTCAAAACTCTTGTGTTGTAATTTGGCTCCATGGAAAGTAACCTCTCATAATGGGCAACCCGTTGAAGAAATGTGTGCGTGTCCCTGTGTGCCTTTGAGCCAAGGTCTCTGCAGCTATTTGGCAAGGTTTTCCAGAATGGGTTTGCCATTATCTGCTTCCTGGGGCTGAGAGAAGGTGACTGGCCCAAGCTCACCCAGCAGGCTTTGATGCCTAAGCGCCCCCGGGTGTCGTGGTTTCTGGCCTGACGCCTTAACTGCCACTCCAAACTGGTTCTCTTGCTGAATGTTGAAGGCGCTTTTCTAGAAAATATAGGTAACGCAAAAGATTGTGTGTGCCGATGTGGTGTGCACGCATGCTACACAATAGAAATAACGCACGAGAGATTTAGAATTACAGAAGAAATCAAAAACTTCACTTTGGAAACCATCTTACACCACGTGATAAAAATATTTTAAAATAGGTAAATGACAACTTTTATTCTAAGCTTTTTCCTTCATGGAAAACCCCGTTGAAAGCCCCCCCCCCCCGCCCCTGCCCCAGCAGAGAGTAGAACCAGCAGCCAGGCCCCAGACACAGCTGCAGCCTTTCTCCCCCCGGCCTGAAACTGCAACCAGGCAGAGAGGGAGGCTGTAACCGGAGCCAAACACGCTGGGTATTTTCCCAGGGTCCACTTGACCAGCAAGCACTGGGCAGGCGGTTCTCCTGATGGACGTCCCCATCTGCCTTCTGGCCAGAGGCAGCCAGCCATGACCGACACAGCACTGCAAGAACGCCCACTCTTACGGCAGAGACCAACCGCGGGCCCTTTCCTCCTCCAGCCGCCGTACTCTGGCGTACCGTCCCTGTCCTATTGTTTCTTTTATATTTTTCTTATATGTATCCATGTATTCATGACTATGTTTTTACTTATACCTATTATCTTGTAAGCAATTGACAAACCAAATAAAATAAAATAAAAGGCCAGATCTGCTCCTTTTTAAGCAATACTTTCGGAACATCATCATCATCATCATCACCTTTTTTACCGTTACCTTTTAAAGCATTACTTCTAGATCCTCCAAGGGGAGGCTAAGTATTGAATGAGTGGGGTCTTTCGGCTCCCATTTGCACATTAGGAGAGGCATGTTGGGTAGAGAGAAGCAGAAAGCAGCATTACTGGACCCCAATATTTTGATATTTTTTTAAAAAACAAAACAAAACCAGCTGGTTAGGTCATGTTTAACTTGTGGTCTACAAGGATACTGAGCTCTTTGGATCCTATAATTGTATATAAATAATTCCTTTTGTGTGTCCCGAATTCTTCCAGCATTCCACATATCTTTTTCCTAATGTCCATTACTTAAAGCTGCTTGGCCATCTCCATAAAGCCACTGGGAGCTAAGCTGAGCTGGAGAGACACTTTGTTAATAAGATATAAGAAGTAATAACATTTTTTGCAAAACAATCTCTCTTTTTATTTTGGAAAAGGAGGAGTGCTCCAAAGTAATTTGTTTCTGGATCAAACAGCAGTTTCAACTTTTCTCCTAAATCCGAGGCTAGTACCGTAAGTATCCACAAAGCCCGAGATCTAGCGAACCGTTGAGCCATCAGCCAGATTCGTTTTGCTCTCCTGCTCCTTGGCTGCTCTTGGGGGACTTCGCAGCTGCCTCCGGAGAGTCCGTTGTCCCCCGTTCCCCACCCCACTTCCATTTAATTGCCTCCATTTTTAACAAAATTCAGATTAAAGAATTACTCCACCGCTTGAGCAAAAGGGAGTAGGACTTGCTCAAACTGTCAAGAATTCACCAGCCTCAATCTGTCGGCCTGATCTTGGGGACCCTGTCACTCTCTAAGCCTCCTCAGGGAGGCCTGAGGCCATGTGAGGAGAGTCGGGGTCTGAGTCTTTCCTCCGTGAGGGAGGAGGGCTGAGCCCAGTCAATCTTTATGCTACAGGTTCGATATCTGGTGTGATCTTCAGGGCTATGGTGGAAGCCTCAGTAAATGTATGTGGATTTTGTGGTCCTCCAAATAGTGATTCCCCTGGGTGAAACTTTTCCTTTGCCCCATGGGGCCTGTAAACGGATGCTTTTGTGGCTGCACGGCAGTCTCATCCAGCTTCATTCAAAAGTAAGTCACGTTGTTCCAATTCCCCCAACACGAGCAAATCTATGAAACATAAAAATATTAGCTGTCTACATTCATCAGCACAAAGTTTTCCTAGAGATTTTTGAAACTAGAATGACGGGAGTAAACCACAAGATTCAATATATTACAACATTATGAGGTATTTTAAGGTTTAGTGGAAATCTGAAACAATTATTTTAAAAGATTCCAGATTTGTTTTTTAAGGTTGAAAGCCAATGGCATTTTTACTGCTAGCCAGTTATGTGTTTTTCTAAAAGACAGCTTTATTTTTATTCCTGCCAGTCAGCTGCCCATGTGCTGCAAATATTACCTTCCTATACGAGCACTATTTAATTAATAAAGAACCGTATGTACTATTATCTTGGAAGAGATGGCATGAATGTTTTAAAACTTTTCTTTGCTTTGCAAGAGTTCTGTCAGAGAAGCTATGCTAGAATGCTAAAAAAAAGATTTTAATGCATATTTGTGAAACAATGTAGAGGAAAGCAAGTTCTTTCTTATTCCCTTGTAGGAAGAGAATGCTAAATAAGAGAATTCCAGCTGTGCAACAGGAATGTTACAATGGTTATGCAAGTCATTAATATTGCAATGAAAACTAATTAAACCTAGAGCTATGAAGAAGAACTCAACAGAGATTTGACTATTGGAAATGCAGGATTAGGGGGCCTTTATAAAACTTTATTTTAGCCCTTGGAGTAGAATTGCAACAGAATAACATAACCAACTTGATTTAAAAGAAATTAAGTGCAGGCCATTCCTGGGGCTTTCCTCATGTGGATGACTTGCGCAGCTTCCAACCTCGCCCCCCCCCCCGCCCCCCCACTGTGTTGAGTTTCTGGGTACACACAATAGGTCACTCAAGTCTGAGGACAGGGAGTCCCAGGCTGACCATTCGGATGCCCCCCGGCCGGTCTAGAAAATTTGCCCTGGGAAGTCCTGAGGAGGGCATACCAGCCACAGCGGCAGCCCGGCAGCCTCCTTGCCCCCCTAAGGATGGCCGGAAAGAGAGAAGAAAGCAGGAGGCTCAGGTAGGCCCAGGCCTCCCTTTTGGGCCACCTTCCCTGGGAGGGACCCGCCAGGTCCCAACAAGGCTCCTCGTGGAAGCACTGAGAAAGCCGCGCCTTCCGATTTACTCCTAGACGCCTATTTACACATTTGTCCCACAAAGCTGCCCACATTCATTTTTTTTTTAAAAAAGGTCAATGATGCAGATCGAGATGGACTCCCCAATGGACAGGCCCTGCCCCCCTGCCGCCCCCCCCTGAGGCCATTATGAGCCACTTCCCCCTGAGGGGGCTTCCAAAGGCGCTTCTCTGGTACAGGCCAACAGGCCAAGTGAGGAGCCTTCCAAATGGCCGTCACCGTCGTCGCCTCTCACCACTGCCAGGCCTGTATCACGCCCACCGTGGCCCCAATGCTCTCACCCTGGGGAGCAGCTCAGGGGCTGGGCGGGGGGCGGGTGGGGGCAAAGGTTTTATGGGTCTGTCTTAGGTAACTTCTAACCTCCCAGAAAAGGGGGGTGGGATGCAGCACCGAGGACGGGCTGATGGGTTGAGGAACTTGGCCCATTTTTTGAACCGGCAAGGGAAGAAGAGCCTGAGAGAAGAGAAACTGGTTAAAATGTTGCCTGGACCATCCAAGTGACTGAGATCTATCAATGTCCGTCTGGAGAGGTGGAAACCAGGCAGAGGGAAGAGGCAAAGAGGGCTGGCCCCTGACAACAGCCCTGGAAGGGCAAAAGCACCAGGCACGGAGAGCAGCTCTTCCTGGCTGCCTCAGTCCTGCCCTCCCCAAGACTCCTAGGCCACTTCCCAGACCTTCGAGTGTGTATCGGTGCAAATAAGGGGGCACAAAGGAATAGAACCATTAAAATATTGGGTGGTCTAAGCTCATGGTTGCCACTCTTCCCCCTTTAGCAACAGAGATGCTGTATCTTCAAGACAACCTTTCCTCTCATGCGCTATGCAGCTCCTGAAAGGAAAGGCGTGTAAAATCTTCCCCATGAGACTTGGGGGGGGGGATGCCCTTCGGTGTCCCCACCAGAGGTGGGATTCAGCCGGTTCTGACCGGTTCTGGAGAACCAGGTGAAGAAATTTTGAGTAGTTTGGAGAACCGCCAAATCCCACCTCTGACTGGCCCCGCCAACCCCATCTCTTCTCTGCCTCCCATTGAATCCCAGCTGATCGGCTGGGTCTCCTGTGGTTGCCCTGCACAGGAGAACGGAGCTGGAAAGCAGGTCAGTGGGTTGGGGAAGGAAGGGGGGTGTTGCAGTATATCCTTCCCCTGCCACGCCCACCAAGCCAAGCCCACCAAGTTACACCAACCCACCAAGCCACAGAACCAGTAGGAAACATTTTGTGAATCCCACCACTGGTCCCCACTTCTGCATGTCAGAATGATACATGGGCACAGCCTGATCCAAGGTCAGTTACTTGGCATTTACCAAATTGCTGAGACCTTGGAAGGTTTGTAGTGAGACAAAAGACAATCCAGTTCCCGCGGGGGAGGGTGAGAGAGGGAGGGGCTGACTGACTTTCCCGGCCAAGGAGGGCCAGTTGCTCTTCTCACCGGCCAGGGAAGGGCTCCGGTTACAGCCTGCAGAGCCAGCGCCCCGGCCGTCTTCTGGGGACCATCCTTGGACAGAGGAAACCTGATCTAAATCCAGGCAGCTGTAACCACACAGATCCCAGCTGACAAGCAGCCGGCTAGTAGGGGAGGGGAACCCACCACCCAATGGTCTCTGGCGTCTCTCTCGGGTTTTTCCCAACTATATCCCGGCGTTGCTCTTTCATTTCTAGCCCTGCTTCTGTTGTGTGGCGTTCCCAAGGTTTCCTGCTGGATACGTTTGTCTTCTCTTTCCTTTGCTGCAAAGGCCCTTTGGGCAAGAGGCCCACCTGGTGTTCTTGACTAACCGATTGGCTCATGGCTGGACAAAAGGCAGCCCTGGGGAGCCCCAGGTAGACCAACATCATTGACTAAAAGGCCAACTCTGTGGTTCCGGGATCGTAGCCCCTAACCAGGGGCCCCAGAGGGGACTTCCTGCCTCCGGGGTATCCCGTTTAAGCTGTGAGAGGCAACATGCATCTTTCGGCCCCAGCAAGCACCCCAGGTCCAAAGGCAGGTGGGGCTCCCCCAAATGGACACGTGGCCAAAGTGGAGGCACCAAAGTGTGAATCCCCTGCCCCCCCCCAGCCCATTTCCTGACCCTGGTTCCATTAGAGCCCCTCGTAGAGCAGAAGTGGCCGAGACGCTGCAGTCGTGCACGTGCTTTCCTTGGACTTCCTGTAGTAGCTGTTGAAATTATGAAAGAAAGAAAAAACACCAGGGAATTTTGGATAATACTCGGTAGAGAAAAGTATTTTATGGGGTACTGGATTCCCTGCTCTCGTCTTCCCAGGCGGGATGTCAAAGGCTTCAGGCGGGAAGACCTGGTAGAGAGGGAGGCCCAATGGAAGATCCTGTTTCCTCTGCTGTGTGACTCTAGCTGGGGGTCTTAACCCTTTTCTGCCCCCACCCCACCCCACCCCACCCATTCCTGGAACCTGACCCCCCACCCCAATCAATGGCAATGAAGCCATTGGACTTCTACCAAGGCACAGATCGCCCCTGTAGCCCCCAAGCCTCCCCAGGTCAGGAATGGTCCCAGTTGGCCAGAGCACACCCGGTCACTGCAGACACTGGCACCTCTACGGGCGATTACCTCAGCGTGCACCCAGGAGCCTCGTCCCTGGGTAACACTAGGCCAACAAACAGAGGTGTCCAACCTGGGACCACAGGACCAAAACAGGAGACCTGAGTTGTGCGTTTAGGGGCGGCCTCTATGCTCGTTTCCCTCTCAGAAGACATGTTTGTGGAACAACTTGGGGTTACGAGGCTTAGTCCTGAAACGGGTCCTGCCATCAACGTAAACGTTGCCCTGGCTGGCATTGCAGGAGGTGGGATTCATTTTTTTTTTTTACTACCGGTTCTGTGGGCGTGGCTTGGAGGGCGTGGCAGAGGAAGGAGATGCTGCAAACCTCCGGTCAGAGGTGGGATTCGTGCTGGTTCTCCGAACTACTCAAGATTTCCGCTACTGGTTCTCAGGGCTGGTCAGAACCTGCTGAATTCGCCACCTCTGCTTCTCCCCCCGATTATGCTCCTTGTGTAGTAAGGGAACAAACAAAGGCCGAAACCGAAGGTCCCCCATTCCCTCCGTCCCGTCTGTGGGAAAGTTCTGGGGCTGCTCTGTTCCTTGAACCTTTATGCAGCCCAACTCCCCAGCCAGTGGCAGGATATATATTCGCAATTAATTCTAGTTTTACCTCCACTCTGTAAATTCGAGCGAATGGCGCTGGATTTATTTGTGGTCAGAACAGCCAGCCTCTCTCTGGGGACCTTCTCTTGGTGAAAGAGGCCAGCAGTAATTTTCAGCCATGAGTAATTGTGCATAATATAGTCCTAAATGATTTTTCTACTGTAATTTCATTAGAGTTTAGAAATTTAATTAGATTTTGAATCGCTCTGAAATAAAGTAGCGAAGTACCCAGAGACTAAGAGCAGTGGTTATATTGTCTTTTGAGGCCAGAATTCTTGCTCTCAAATTGGCATGTGTTCATTAGGAGGAACTTTGCAGAACTTTGTGATATATTGTTGTCTTCCAGAATGGACTCTGAATAGGCCTTTGGAGAGCATTAGAGGAACACACAATTATTATGCACTCTCTTCTTGATGTTTAAGATCATCCTCTTACATGCACTTAATAAAAATATGCTTCCAAAGTTGAGAGAGAAACTGTGGAGACAGAAAAGCTGCTCTTTAAGTGCCCCTACGCTCTTCCGCCTTTATTAGTCACCCCAGTATTTGCACAGGATGTTCCAAGGAGGAATTGCTAGCTTCGCTTTAATGATGAGGTAGGTTTATGGTTCCTTTTATTACTGCAACGTATGAAGTTTCGTGGCAGTTGAAATTAGGGGCTTCTGAAACTTCCCGGCGTCCCTTTTGCCCAAGGCAGGGGAAACGTTTCTCTTCCCAACTGTAGCCAATACGTTCAAAGTGTTCCTGCCATCAGGTAAATGAAGGCTCAGTTGGGGGGGTGGGCTGGGGGCTGGCAACAGGGCCAGAAGGTCCTTTGCATTTTGAGCTTCCGTGGGCAGCTCTCGCTTCCTTCAAAAGAGGAGTCTAGAACCATTGATAAGAGCCCTGGCGGCACAGGGGTTAGAACCCACCATCGCAGGCTAATTCTGCCCACTGCCAGAAGTTCAATCCTGGCCGGCTCAAGGTTGACTCAGCCTTCCATCCTTCTGAAGGTCAACAAAATGAGGACCCCTATTGTTGGGGGCAAGGTGCTGACTCTGTAATCCCCTTGGAGTGGGCTGCAAAGCTCTGTGGAGCGGTATTATCAGTCTAAGGGCTACTGCTAGTGCTATTGCCAAAATTTGTTTTCCATAAAACCTGGGTTTGTTTCCACGGTAGGGAGGCGAGGGGCATTCTTCCTTTGATAATGTCCACCCAAGGTTTGAAGGAAGGGTGGTGGCAACATCATAGGAGGAGCAGTCCTGAGATCTCATTATTTTGTGGCCTTTTTTTAAATCAAAGTTTTGAATCTGTGCAAATTGGCAGCAATTCAGTCCTGCCATGCCATGATGAGGAACCCTTGGTCAAGGGCCAGAGATAGGCCTTCGGCTTCTTGCCCATAATCCACACACGCCCACACACGGAGAACACCGGGGGGCCTGGAAAGGGTGCAGGCAAGAACCAGAAGGGGCTCGGAGGCTGACTCCTATGAAGAGCCGTCAAAGGGACCAGGTCTGCTTAGCCGGGAGAAGGCTGTGGGGACACATGATAGCAACTTTCCAAGACATGGAGGGACACCATAGACTAATGCACATTCTCAAGCTCAAATGTGCTCTTTCCATAGTTCATGAAAGACCGAAATGGTGGCTATGTTGCCTTCTCAATTCGTCCTGTGTCTTTTTGGCCCTTAGCTTGATTAGAGTAGAGGTTCGGTCTGCATCAATGATAAGACATATGCGCCTCCTCTCGTATATTCTTGGAGCCCTAGACACAAAGCTCAGGATAGGCGTAGAAGAAGTGGAGAAGGAACACAAAGTTGAAGAGAAAAGAACAGAAACGCTCCGGCTGAGGGAAGAAGCTCAGCAAAGGAGACACTCAAGCTCAGGGGCCATGGAGCAGAACCAGGCCACCCTGGGCTGAAAGGCTGCCTTGGCTCAAGTTCGCCCCAGAGCAGGCAGAGGGCTGCCCTGCCTAACGTGGCCTTTCAGGTGGCTGCTAGCAGAGTTGCTCCAGATTGACCCTTAGGCCAGGGAAGCTTAGAACCAATTCCTGCAGATGAATTGAAATTTGGTTAGGACGGTATTTTGAACAAGTCTTTAATTTTGCAATCCTACAAAGTCCTTACGATTAAAGCTATAGCTCAGGCATAATTGCTACCTTATTTGGGCAACAGTAAGCAACAACTGAAAATGCCCTGGCAATTCCGATGGTGTCGTGCTTTGGACTCTGTAGCAAAAAGGGCTGTGGGGCACCCAGAAGCACCTTTGGTATGGAAGCATGGAAACAGAAGCTCCAACCTTGCCTTGAATCATACCAGAATGAGTTCCCGTCCCCCCTTTAAGATCGTGCAGTGACACCTGATTCCCACCTATAGTTCTTGCCAACTTAACCTACTTGGCCACTGGGGGGTCACCTGGACAGAATTTACAAATACTCACCTTACTCTAACAGCTTTTGGTCCTGCAGCCCAAATCCACTTCTTCATCCAGGCCAAGAAACTTGCTCAGCAGGCTTTGAACGGCAGGACTAGACGATCCACTGTTTGCCCAGAACCTGCCACAATGCAGACCAGCGATGGGAAATGAGGCCTTATGTGCCCCCAGAGGGAGGGCAGCAGACCGGCTGCCCAGCACTGCTGGAGCTGGCAAAATTAAGAGGACTTTTTGGTGTGGATCACAGCAAAGAGCCATGGAGGTTGCTTTTGCGATAGACCAGAGGTAGGTTTAGGACCAAGATTGGGAGCCCAAAAGGCATTAAGAGTTGTTAACCTAATCTTACGTAGCTTTTTCTCTGGTAATATTACACTACTAACTAGAGCATACAAAACATTTGCTAGACCAATACTCAAATACAGCTCATCAGTCTGGGACCCACATTATGTATCTGATACTAACACAGTGGAGAAAGTCCAGAAATATTTCACAAGAAGAGTTCTCCACTCCTCTACTCGCTGTAGAATACCTTATGCCACCAGACTTGAAATTCTAGAACTAGAAAACCTTGAATTACGCCGTCTTCGGTCTGATTTAAGCATGGTATATAAAATCATACATTGCAATGTCCTACCTGTCAATGAATACTTCAGCTTCAACCATAACAACACAAGAGCACACAATAGATACAAACTCAAAGTTAACCGCACCAAACTTGATTGCAGGAAATACGACTTCAGCAATAGAGTGGTCAATGTCTGGAATACTCTACCCGACTCTGTAGTTTCTTCCCCAAACCCCAAAAACTTTAACCTTAGACTGTCTACTATTGACCTCACCCCTTTCCTAAGAGGTCTGTAGGGGGCGTGCATAAGCGCACCAACGTGCCTACCGTCCCTGTCCTATTGTTTCTCTTATTCTTTTATTTTTCTTATATGTACCCATTTCATGTATTCATAACCATGTTTATACTTATACCTGTTATCTAATAATCGCTTGACAAAATAAAATAAATAAATAAAAATAAAGGGTCCCTTTGGAAATGAAGCCAACCGACGTGTGAGATTCTTTTTGCCCGCATCCCCCTTTGGTCCTTCCCTCCTCTGGAAAGCCAAGGGCTGTGCTAGTCTGACTTGCACAGATTCCCAGTTCAATTATACGGGAGCTTATTAGTACTGTAAGCTAACTAATGTATTAAATTACCAAAGTTATGCTAGTAAGAATCTGAGTGCTTATAGTGAAGACTAAACTCTGCCTATTAACAGGTTTCTTTCTACGCCTGCATTTTCATTAAGGTTTCCATTTTGGAAGTTGAGGGAAGATGTAGGCACCAAAAAATAAATATTTTTTTTAAAAGACCCCCACCTCATCCTGCGTGTAAGTGCTCCTTCCTTCTTCCCATGGAGGAAAAAGGGGACCCCGTCACTTCTGTCAGGAGGAGGAAAGCAGCGATTGCAACCTGCTGAGAAAAAGGGAGCTCTCTCTCTCACCCCCCCCCACGCCTCCCTTTGGGTGCTGCTGGGCAGAAACACTATGAAATCTGCATGTCCGGGGCGACGTTGCAGGACCCACCCTGGGCCAGTCACCGGGGTGGGAGGGTCAGGCTTCCGGGCTTCTGGACTCCTGCCGGAGCCCATCCTGGGGGAGGGAACTCCTCTCCAGCAGAGGGTGGGCTTTCGGTAAGTATCGGTGCACAGAGAAAGGGAGGATAGCGCAGGTCAAACTCGGCAGCGATTTTGAGGTGGTAGTTGGAAGAGGACAGGCAGGGCCGCTTTGCTGACGTTCCAAGAGTCCCAAGCAAAGACGTCCTGTTTGATGCAGGGCCAAAAAAGGTTTCGAAATTCTATCTTGAACATTTTGAGCAGAAGCATCGGGAGTTAGAGGAAGGGTGCAGAGCAAAAGCTTCCTGGGTTTCCTTCCAACCTCTTTACCAGCAGTGACCACACCTGGTACACGCAATGAAATTACGGCCTGTGTCTGTGGAGGGGTGTATTTGCTTTCTTCTCGTATCTGTGTATATTTACATGCGTGCACCCCAAGGATCGCGAGTTCCATAGCAGCCATCCCCCCTGCCCACCCTCTGTACTGTACACACACACACACACACACACACACACACCTGTGATTTGTGGCCTTCACTTGCCTGTCGGTGCTCATGGCACCCATCACAACACCTGCCAACACACACACACACACACCCGCAAGTATCAACCAGGCTTAGGTTGATTTGAGTACCAGGCGCCCCCTCTATGGAGGCTTCTGGTGGGATTGCGCCCTTGTGGGCCAAAGCTTTCTGGAGACGGTCTTAGAGCATGGAGCTTAACGTGGTCTCTGAGAGCCCCAGGGACCAGAAACATGGAAGGAAAAGGAACATTTGGTCAACTGTTAGAAAAACAAAGACAGCCGGCTTTGGCTCTGGTGATCTCTAAACTGAAGGACAGGATTTAACTCTTGCTTCTTGGGACTGAAGGCCTTCGAGGATATCAAATCTTGTAAAAGTAGAAACTCGTCAGGGAAACTGCGGGGCGATGACCTTGGCCAGGCAAACCTTGCAAGCGGCAGGAAGAAAGCGGATTCCTTTCCAAGGGAAGAATCTCAGAATAGCCCAGGAGTTACACCAGGCAATGCTTGCCAGATATAAAAACCTTCTCCAAAATCTGGAACAGCCCTCCGAGGTATTTAGAAGCACACGCTCGTTCCACAGCATTCCCATTAATTTGCCAATTATGAAAGTTAGGATGCTCTCAGGCAAATACTAGGACTTTAGAGGTGTTCTAACACTTCGTTCCTAGTTTTTCCTTTGAACAGAAGGCGGCCAAATCTCTCGGGGTCCTCCCCAACCCCACCTGAGAGCGAGCGAGAGAGAAACACACGAGTGTGATAGGGCATTCGGATGAGATGCCTTCCTAGTCCTAGGAGGCTTCTGGAACTACTTGGCCTGTAGCCAAGTGTGGCTACTTGGCCTGTGTGTGACATCAGAAGTTCAGCCCGAGGGGCCCCAGATCAATGGGCTGATATCAGGACATTAAAAAGAAGAGGGGCCACAATACACCCCTGACTTGCCCACCTCTGGATACTGACCGCTCCAGAGAGCTGCCCAGAGGGGGCCCTCGACTCTCACGGTGGGGCTGGGACTGGGGGGGGGACAGGGCAGCCCACCATCTCCTTAGTCACTCTGAGGCGACCAGGTCTCTTCCTGAGCCTCCAGGGCTTCGCTGGTGAAAGGAGGCCCTGGACCACAGAGGTGGGGGCCAGTCAGGGCAAATGTTCCCAGAGGAAGCCAAGGGCGGCCAAGGATTTCTTTCGGGTGAAAATACTCTGGACGCGGCTCCCCCAGGGCTTCGTAGAGGGCATTTGGTAGGCAGAATCCAAACCTCTCCCTTAAGGACTCCGAGAGAGCCACCCTGGTGGGGCAGCAATAGCTTGACGACAGCTTAAGAATGCAAACTAACTTCCCTTTCAAGTAGGGGGAAATCCCCTTTACATCCTAGAGAGATCGTCACAGGAAAGGGAATCCCACTCATAAGTCAAGGCCTCCATTGATGCTTCAACACCAAATCATCCAGGAATTGATCCAATGAAGTAGAAACAAGTCACCAAAAGTTAGGATTAAATTAGCCACCAAACTGTCTAACCTCCCTGTCTCTTTGCCTTCTTTCTTGCGAAACTGAGCAACTTTCTAGAGCTGCAGTGGTGGCCTCCCGATTGAAGGGATGGGGTGAGGTCGGCTCTCCTGGGCTAAATACCCCGAATGCAATGGAAAGGGGCCAAGCAACCCATCCAATGTAACCGCCAACCTTGTGAGAGAAACCATGCAGGCCGGCCAGTCCAAAAGGACAAAGGGACGTTCTGTATAAAGGTCCCGATTTGGAGCCCCGGCCCAAGTCGGGGCCCCCGGTTTCTGCAGAGGGAGGCAGCTGAAAGCCTCCCTTTCCTCCTCCTCCTGGCCTGGCTGAGGGGCCCCCGGGGGGCCAGGAGAGCAGAGCCCCGCTGAGGCCGAGGGGCCAGAAAGGGGCAGGCCGTGAGGCACAAAGCCAGCTGCGAGGCCTTGGGCCAGTCCCTCCTTTCAGCCCCAGGAAGGAGGCAACGGCAGATTGGGAAAACCTTGCCAAACCGGCCCAGGCAGCCAGCAGGGGCCAAGGCCTGATCTGAAGGCACAAACCCCAAGAAAGCACCGTTAGCAGCTGCTGCTGGGGCCCAACTGCCCCGTCCTCCTTGTCTCCTTTGATTTCAGAAGGTCTTTTCGGCGCCTCTTTCCTCGCAATGGCCAATTCAATACTCTGGAGGATCAGTGTACACCGGGGGGGGGGGGTTGGGTTTTTTTACTATGATAAAATCTGTGCCAAACCAAGGTGAGGCTCCAACACAGCAGCAGAGACTGTGAGGCTCTTCAAAGAGGAGCTTGAGGAATAAGTGAAGGACAATTCTTTTTGAATGAAGCAAGTTTTAAATCTGCATCTTCCGGCCAGCCAACCAAAATTTCCAAAACTTGAATCTCATTTTAAAAGACTGCAGCCAGTTCATTGGGGTGTCTCTACACCTTGGCAGAGCCTTTGGAGCGGGGCTGCAGCAAATCTATTCCATGGTTGGTTGCACAGTCAGCCAGATGTTCAGACTGGATTTGGCTTTTTGGTCCGCCTGGTGGCGTCCTTCCCAAGGACCTGGGAGAGGCAGATGTTCTGATGGTGCCCCAGGATGTGCAGCTGATGCCTCTTGCAACTGACCGAGGCTGGAGGTGTTCAAGATTGTGCCCAAGGCAGGCGCCCGTCGTCCTTGGTGCTCCCCTCCCCTCTTTTGCAGGTCTTCCTTCACAGCGCAAGCAGGCAGGGTGAGCCAAGCCCCTCCCCCTGGGCTTCCTTAGCGCCCCCCCCTCCCTCTACCCGATGGATTTGGCCCAGCCTGAGAAAAGCATCCCCCACCCCATCTAACGGGCGTCTTCCTGCATAATTGGGCGAGTCAGTCTTTCAAGTACGGGGTTAATGGGCCCTCCTGCCAGATTTCAACTGAATGCTGGAAAGGGCCCAGTTCAAAACAGAGCAGGCCCCTTGCCCTGATGAGAAACACATGTGTTTGTGCAGTTGCTGAAACAGGCTCCTATTTTTACTCCCGTTCTTTCTTTCTTTCTGTAGTGCTTTCCTACTCTGAAGCAGCACGAAGTAATTTATTTTAAAGAGATTCTTAAGAAAGCAGCAAAGCTTCCCAGGCCTTGTCATCAGCATATGTATCCGCCAAGCGGTGATGTCATAACATCAATCAATGATCTATCAGGGGTGCCAAGGAGAAGCCCCTGAGGCACAACCCAAAACTCTGCCGGACTCACCGGTGGCCCTTCGGACACACCGAAAACCAGGTGCTCCTTTCTCTTCTCTGGCAGCTCAAGGCTGGATACATGGGGGCCTCCCCACAGTTTATTCCTCAGCAAACTGGTCAGAGGCTGGCCCCAAATCAGCCAGCATGGGATTTGATACCTCTGGTTCCAATCAGCACTTTTAACAATCACACGCTGTATGTTTTGTAGGAAATACTCTTTTCCTCCCACAAATAATGTTGTTCAGACAGACTTATATGGGCCATTCAGTCCAACTTCATATTTTGTAAGAAAAATGCAGAATCTATCACCAAAAGGTAAGCATTCATATTGCCTTCCCCTGATATAAATATCAGCTCAACTAAAAACATTGTAATGGCTTTGAATAGATGCATTCATTTGGAAGGGAAACATTTTCACAGCTGAACTAAAATTGTCACAGTACCTGTTTGATAAACTCTGGACAGGTAGAAGAATTTAATGATGCTCTGAAGACGGATTCAGGAAATAGAAACAAGACTTGGAAGGAAGGTAGGAAGAGTACAGACAAGGATCCCAGAATTGAGAGCAAACATTCATGGTGAACTCAGTCAGGAATGCTCAAAACAAGCAAAGGAACAAAACAATCCATCCGCCAGCTGCTCAGAAGGTAAAATGCAAACCAGAGACAAAGAAAAGGCGGAAATAAACAATTAGGGTTCAGTTTTGTCCATTTATTTATTTATTTATTTGATTTGCCAATTGTTTACAAGATAATAAGTATAAATGTATACATAGTTGTGAATACATGAAATGGGTACATATAAGAAAAATAAAAGAATAAGAGAAACAATAGGACAGGGACGTAGGCACGTTGGTGCGCTTATGCACACCCCTACAGACCTCTTAGGAAAGGGGTGAGGTCAATAGTAGACAGTCTAAGGTTAAAGTTTTTGGGGTTTGGGGAAGAAACTACAGAGTCGGGTAGAGTATTCCAGACATTGACCACTCTATTGCTGAAGTCGTATTTCCTGCAATCAAGTTTGGTGCGGTTTACTTTGAGTTTGTATCTATTGTGTGCTCTTGTGTTGTTATGGTTGAAGCTGAAGTATTCATTGACAGGTAGGACATTGCAATGTATGATTTTATATACCATGCTTAAGTCAGACCGAAGACGGCGTAATTCAAGGTTTTCAAGTTCTAGAATTTCAAGTCTGGTGGCATAAGGTATTCTACAACGAGTAGAGGAGTGGAGAACTCTTCTTGTGAAATATTTCTGGACTTTCTCAATTGTGCTAATATCAGATACGTAGTGTGGGTTCCAGACTGATGAACTGTATTCGAGTATTGGTCTAGCAAATGTTTTGTATGCTCTGGTTAGTAGTGTGATATTACCAGAGAAAAAGCTACGTAGGATTAGGTTAACAACTCTTAATGCCTTTTTGGCTATGTAGTTGCAGTGGGCTCTAGCACTTAGATCATTAGAGGTGAGTATTCCAAGGTCCTTTACAGAGCTTGAGTCATCAACAAGATCTTGACTATTCAGCTTGTATTTTATTTTCTGATTTTTTTGCCAATATGTAAGACAGAGCATTTATTTGTTGAGATTTGAAGTTGCCATTTGTTTGACCACTCTGATACATAGTCAAGATCTTTTTGTAGGGTAGCAGTATTGTCTGTGGTATTGAACAGCTTTACATCATCAGCGAAGAGAACGCAATTGCTCTTAATATGATCACAGAGGTCGTTTATGTAGAGTATGAAGAGAGTTGGTTCTAGAACACTGCCTTGGGGGACACCACTGTTGACAGGTAAAGAATTTGATAGGACTCTCCCAATTTTGACCATTTGTTGTCTGTTTGACAGGAATGCTTCTATCCAGTTATTCAGTTGTCCAGAGATACCATAGGATTTTATTTTTAGGAGTAGTTTGTCGTGTACCACTGAATCAAAGGCTTTACAGAAGTCTATGTAGATTGCGTCTATTGCTTTGCCCTGGTCGAGTTGTGTCGTCCATATGTTTTTGCAGTGTAAGAGTTGCAGATTACAGGATAGTTTTTTTCTGAAACCAAATTGTTTATTGGAGAGTAGGTTATTTGTCTCTAAGTGAAGGATGATGGATTGGTTAATAATTGATTCCATGACTTTACAGGTGACGCAGCATAAGGAGATTGGCCTGTAATTTTCAACTAGGCTTGGGTCTCCCTTTTTGAAGATGGGGATGACTGTGGCTTGTGACCATAGGTTAGGCAAGGAGCTGGTTCTGAAAGATTTTTCAAAGATTATGCTTAGAGGTTTGGCTATGGCAGTGGATAGCTTTCTTAAGAAGTAGGCACATATTCCATCCGGTCCAATAGATAGAGATGGTTTTAGGTTGCGTAGTGCTTTTTCAACATTGTCTTCTGTGAAATCGATATGTATTAGATCATTGTTGTTATCTGTGGTACGGCTAGGAAATACTGGGCATGATCCATTGCTGTTTACAAATACTGAGCCGAAGAATGTGTTAAAGATGTTGGCTTTAATGGTGTCGTGTGCAGTCTTTACCATCAGGTCCTATCAAGGGAGGGATGGACCTTGAGTCTTTTAGTTTGTTGTTTACAAAATTGTAAAAAGCACGGTGGAATTGGTGCTTAGAAGGTTTTCCTCTTGTTTAATGTGATAATTGGTGCATTCGGTCTTTATCTGGTGGCATAAATTTTTGTATCGGTTTTTGAAATTGGCAACGTGACCAGATTTGTTTTTCCGCCAGAGTGATCTCTTTTTGGATTGAAGTTTCCTTATTGATATGGGTAATCTGCTTTTTGTTTTGTTTTGGGAGTTGTTGTTGGTACATATAGTTTGATGACTCTTTTGACTTCAAGTAAAAATATGTTGTAATGGTCTTCAACAGTATTGCATCCAGTGAATAGAGATTGCCAATCAAGGGATGAGAGATCGTTGTGTATAAGATCATAGTTGCCTTTTTGAAGTTACAATTGGGAATTACATCATTGTGATTTTTGTGTGGACGTATGTTGAGACAAAAGTCAATCATATTGTGGTCGCTACTGGAAAAGGGTTCTTTAGTTTGTATTCCGTAAATTAAATTCAAACTATTGCAGAAGATGAGATCGAGGCAGTTGTTTAGTCTAGTGTTGTTGGTTACTAGTTGTTCCAGTCCCAGATTTGTAGTAGCAGATTTGTCCATGAAGAAAAGCTGCACCCCAGGAAATTGGGAGAGGCAGGCGGGGCGTCAGCAGCCGGGACCCAGCTTCTCTCCCTCCCTCCCTCCCATGCAGGGAACGGGCCCCATAGCTCCCGGCCTTCAGCCCAGCGCTGCTCGGCCAGGCCTGGCCCTGGAAGCGCCCCTTGGCGCCCCTCTTGTCGAAGGCCTCGGGAGCCCCACGGGGGCAGGCGCCTGGCTCTCCGCTTTTGCCGCTGGGTGTGGCCGCATCGGACCCAGAGGGGCTTCGGGGAGACCTTCCCCCTTGGAGAAACGGCGGCAGGGCCAGGCAAGGAGGGCGGAGATGGGGGGTCGGCCGGGGCCGAGGGGCTTCAGAGCCCGACCACCACAGGCCCGAAAGGAGGAGGAGGGCGCAACGGGGCGGCCGAATGGAGGCTCGGGCTGAGCTTCGCCATACGACCTGCCCCGCTTCGCCCGACGCGGGGCCCGCCCCTCCCGCCGGAGGAGCCCCTGGAAGCGGCCGCCCTTCCCCGGCGCATCCCTGGGTGCCGCTCCGCCTTCTCCAAAGAGCGCCCAAGCCGAGCGTTGCCCCGCCAGGAAAGGCGCGCAGCCGAGCTTCCACCGCCCCCTCTGCGCCGGGACGCGGGATGCCGCTGCGCGGTTAGGAGCGCCGCTCCGCCGCCACATGCCGCCCGGCGCGGGGGAGGCTCGGAAGGCGGCGCCTGCCGGCTTTGCCCACCCTCCGCCCGGCCTCCGCAGCCGCCTTCGCCGGGAGCGCGGCAGCGGCTGGAAGCGCCCCGGGGGCTCTGCGCGCAGCCGGGCCGGGCGAGCGGGCTCTTCCGGCGTGGCCGTCGGGGGTGGCGCGGCCGGGAAGGGAGGTCGCTTCGCGGCGAGAGACGGTCGGGAGCCCCGCAGCCCGCCGGTCCGCGCGATGCCTCTGCTGGCGCTGCTGGCGCTGCTGGCCGGCGCGCCCTGGGCAGGTAAGCGGGAGCGGCGGGAGGGGCAGCTGGAGCCCCGCGGCCGTTCTGGCCCATCAGCGCCCCGGCCGAGAGGGCGAGGGCCCGGCTGTCCGAGCTCTTCCCCGCCGGAGCGGCGCTCGCCTCCGCCCCGTCCCGCCCGTGGCCGCGGAGGCGCTTTGGGGAGGCGACGAGTCCTCGGGGGGAAGAGCCCCAAAGGCCGAGCCCCGTCCTCGAGCTTTGGGCGGAGCCGGTCAAGGAGGCAAGCGCTCCTCCGGGAGGCGCCCCTTGAAGGGAGGGAACGCCGCTCGCAGCCTCCAACGTGGAAACGCGCGGATGCCTAAAGGCCTCAAGGCTGAACCGCTGAACCGCCCCGTGGGCAACGCTCCCGCGTGCGGCCCTGGGGGAGGACTCCGCGCGGGACCTCCGGGAAGCCAAGGGAGCCGGTGCCCAGCGCTCTGCAGAATGGCAGAGTTGGGAGGGACCTCGGAGGTCTTCTAGTCCGACCCGCTGCTCAGGCAGGGAGCCTGGACGGTTTCAGACAGCGGCTACTCCGGTCTCTCTCTTAAACCTTCCGGCAGGAGGCGAAGATGCGCGGCTCTTCCAAGTCCGCCTTACAACCGGAGACGCGGGGGGGGAGCGGGGGTTTGTGTCCCCTCCCCTTTCCAGAGCCAGCCTCCCCCCTCCCGCTTTGATGGGGAACCAAGGCACGGAGGGGGGGAGGGGGTTGGAAAACAGGTGGGGGGGGCTCGCGGGCTGAGCGGGGGGGGGGCGCGGGCGTTTCTTCTCTGCCTCCCTTCGGCCGGAGGAGGGAAGGCGGCTTCGCCCAAGAGAAAGGCCTGGTTGGTCCGGCCTGGAGTTTGGGGCCAGGGTCTGCTCTGCATCCTGCCCCACTTGCTGCCCTGGAGGGCAAAGGGGTTGGTGCCTGGGGTCTGCGGCTGAAGGAAGAAAGGGGCAGGAAACGGCCCCTAGGCCCCGCAACTCAGGCCCACCGGAGTCCGGGGCTTGTTGGGCCCCGTTGCGCGGCCGTTTAGGGTTTTGGCCAGGATGGAAACTGGGACCAGGCCATCCTTTAGCTACCCTGAGGTCCGGAGGGGGGTTACAACTGGACTGGTTGACTTGGAGCCGTTGGGCAGCTTTCGGGAGCTTCAAGCACCTCCGCGTTTTAGTGTGTGTGTGTGTGTGGGTGGGCGCAAGTGTGTGGACAGGGCAGTTCTGGCCTTTGTGTGGTCCATGCTGGGGGGCTGCTGTTCCTAGCCAGGCCTTTGGCTTCTCTGCCTGCAGCTGCCAGTTAATGGGCCTGTTTCCATATCTAGTGTGCCTGCTGTGACCCACTGGCAATAGTTACCATAACTTGGTTTGTTTATTTGGTTTTTATCCCACCTTTATTACTTTGTAAGTAACTTAAGGTGGCACACATGCATAGCAATCCTTCTTCCCCCTATTTTCCCCACAGTGTCAGGGTGGGAGAGGCCGAGAGCAAATGAGTGGCCCAAAGTCGCCTTCATGACATTCGAGCCTAAGGCAGGACTAGAACTAGAACTCACGGCACCTTGCTTCCTAGGCCAGCACCTTAACCACTACACCAAACTAGACCAAGCACTTGCTATCACCTATACCTTGCTTATATCCGTCGTCTTGTGGCCAACCTTGAGAAGTGCATAAAACTTAAAGGAGTGCAGAATCCTCAGTTACCAACAGGTGCACAACTCTGGGAGTTGAAGGCCTCCTGTCTTAAAGTCGTCAAGGTTGGACGCCCCTACTGGAGAGTAAAGTTACCTAGGCATAGATAGAGTGGAAGAACTTTTAAAAGTCCAAGAAGGCTCAGCGTGATATCTTAGGGGAAAAAGTACAAAGGTTTTGGGATAAATATATCTGTAATAAGGAAAAAAATGAATTGATTCAGTTTTTCTCTGATAACCCAGAACATAAAAGAATTTCTCAGTCTTTTTTTGTTTTCAAAAAGAGCCATAATTTTGTTACATGTGGGTTAAGATAGGATCTCAAACCAAATGATGCGATGTTGGTCAAAGCTGCTGAGAAGCGTTTTTTTTTTTTTTGGCTTTGTAGATATTTGTGAAGCTCTGAACGTGACCGTCTCTCCAGGACCCAGAACCCAGCACCTGATTGGAGATAACGTGACTTTATGCTGCCACGTTTCTCAGAAAAGGCGAAGAGAAAACCTTTTGGCTGTCCGGTGGGTGTTTGCTCTCCCCTCTGCCCAGGAATACTTGATGCTCAAAATGACCAAATTTGGGGTCGTCCAGTACTATGGAAATTACACCAGTCACTTCTATAGGCGAAGGCTTCGTCTCCTTGAGGAGAAGCACAGGACGATGTATACATTTTTGATCCTGAATATCCAGCAAGCCGAACAAGGGCACTACATTTGCAAAGTTCAAGAGATCGGCAAGCAAAGGAACAAGTGGACTTCCTGGTCCAATGGAAGTGCCTCCACTGAAGTCCAAGGTGAGAAAATAACACGGGAGGGGTTGTTGTTGTTGTTGTTTTTAGCCATCTAGGTGTCAGGGGTCCAAGCAATACACCCCTAATACACCCACTAGGTAGGATTGTTGTACTACCTCAGAAAGAGCAAAGCATTCATCCGGAAGGCCTAAGATTTGTCCATGTTGGCTGAAGACAGTTACCACCCGTTATTTAAAAACAGAAAGCCAAAGAAGGTAATACCTTGTCTTTTGCAGGATCCCTTATTAGTAACGGTTGGGTCTTAAGTATATTGAGATACTTGGAGTGAATGAATGAATCTCTTTGTCAAGGGAAATAACCCCTTCCAATGATACCTTTCAACAATATTTGTGTCTTTTATCTGCCACAAGGGTATGCGTGCAAAGATCCTCATCTTACTGTGTATTTATAGAAAAGCAACCTCCATAAAATTCCATAATATGTTCCTATGACTTTGTATAACAGGAGGGGGGGGGGGGTGTGCGCACGCACGTGTGTGTGTGTGTGTGTGCATGCAAACATTCTTTGGGCAAGCAGGCTGTTACAAAACAAAGGTTGGGTTTTGGGCAGAAGTTAATATTTGAGGTATAATCAGGTGCGATTCAACAGGTGTAACAACCGGTTCGGTGAACAAGGGCTTCGCACGCACGCAGAGCGTTTGCTGCTGACCTCCTCCAGCCATCGCTCTGTGTTCAACAGCTGACGCGTGGCAATCCACTGTGCCCTGCAGACCAGCTGAGCTGGAAAAACAGGGTATAAAGCGCAGCCTAGAGCCCAGGTGGGCCCAACAGCTGATCCTCGGAGCAAACCCAACCGGTTCACTACCAGCTGATCCTTGGAGATACTGGTAGAATCCCACCCCTGGGCATAATGCTGTACTTTGGGCAGAGCGCTTTTAATTTTACTGTTGGTTGGGATTGTGGGCAGCCCTCTTCTGGCAGGCTGGATTAAAGGAGGGGCTCTTGGCACCAGTGAAATGTAGAACCACAGACACGATCACAACAGAAGGAGCAACGGAGCAAGTGGATTGTTGTTGCAACTAGGGACTCGCATGAAATGGAAGGTATGTTTTGTTTTGCACTAGAGGTCAACGTCTGTGTTTGGAGAGAAAAACCCAGAACACACCGGGGGGGGGGAGATCCTATTCTGTGTGGAACAAAGCAAAACCTTTGGCGTGTTCTGGCTGTAGGAAATCCTTGGAGCTCAGAACAAACCCTGATCCAGGGCTGCAAAAGGAGGTCTGGTGGTAAGCAGCTCATTGCAATCAATGTAGCAAAGTTTTTCTTTCTTTCTCTTTTAGAGGAGATGATTTTGAAAGTACCAGTAAGAAATACTTAAAAAAAAAAAAAAGCCCATGAAGGGATACGTTGATTTTTTGAAACTTGATTTCTGGTTTAGTGGGGTGATCACAAAGAAAATTGCTTCCTAGAAGGGAAGGAAGGAAAGGGAAGGGAAGGAGGGGAAAAAAGAAAGAAAGGAAAAGAGCTGCCTGTGTGGAGAGGGAGCCTTCTGCAGAGCCACAGGACACGCTCTGCACTTTCACTCCCCCACCTGAATTTCGCAGCAGCCCCAACAGCTCCAGTCGTGGGAGCTCCACGTTGGCCTGTTCCTGGTGGCTCCTTGCCTGTGGAAACAGGCAGAGCCACCAGCCAGCCAGCCCAGCCACAGGAAGCCTCCTTTTCCCATAGCGAAGGAGCGTTTTAAAGGCCAGCTGTAAATCCGGCTTCTCCCTGGCAGGACTGCAGCCGTCAGCAGCCTCTCCCGCCCACCCGCCCGGCTGGCTCAGGCAGCCCATCCCCTCTGGGCGGCGGAGGGGCGGGTGGCCCCAGGGCCGAGTTCCCCTCCCTGTGCCTGGCCCCGGGAGCTCAGCGGCATCAGAAAGGAGGTGGCCCACGGTGGCCCCGATGGGGGAAGAGGAGGAGGGCAGGTCTCTCCTTCGGCAGCAGGCCCGGGGCATTCCGGCTGTGGAAGATGGGTCTCCTCTGCTCAGCTGCCCTAGAGAGGACGGTGGTTCTGGCCTCAGAGCCTGAGCTGACCCCCCCCCCGGGGGTCGCTCGGGTGGGAAGAGGCCCCAACCTCTGGCCGTGTCACGTGGGGATGTCCCGCGGAAGGTTCCCCCTTCTCCCGAGCAAGACGGCGAGCCCACCCACCCCCACCCCTGAAGGGAGGGAGGGAGGGAGCCTTGCTGGCCAGGCAGAATTGGACCCGGGTGCCTGTGTAGCTGCGGCTGTGGCTGGAAGTGGAACATCTGCCGGGGGACCCAGCCTCGCTTGGCTCTGGGACAACGGAAGGGGGAGCTTCCCAGCAGCCTCACTCAAGTGGGGAGGAGATCGGAAGGGAGCCCTTAGCCAGCCACTGCCAGGGCTGCTGCCACCTTCCTCCTCCTCCTCCTCCTCCTCCTCCTTCCACTGGAGGAGAAGCAGTTCAAGGGGAAGTGTTTCCCAGGCCCTTCAGCCACACCTGAGACTTGCAGGCGTCGTCCAGGGAGGGGCTAGGAATTTGTACCTGGAAATGGAGCCGAGTTGCATCCTCTCTCGGGTTTTCCTCTGGGTTCGCCATTCCTTTGAGATGCCCTTTAAAAAAAAAAAGAAAACTCCTCAGGCCGGTTTAGTGTACAGGCCGAAGCCAAAGGGGCTTTTCCAAGAGGCAGCTGGACTTCCTGCTTTTTTCTTTGGAGACGTTTCGCTCCAGGAAGTCCAGTTGCCCCTTGGAAAAGCCCCCTTGGGACAGCCGTGGCCTGGAGGACGGAGGATCTTCGGAGGCATCGGGAGGCCTCCTGGCTCAGCTTCTAAACCTCCCCGGGAGGTGTGGGAAGCACAAAAGAGACCCCTTTCCTTGGCTTTCCTTACAGGAGAACGAACAGCAAATTGTTTACCTCATGTTAACTGTGCAGCTCTCTAGATGGTTTCCAAAACAGAGGTTAAACATTATAAAGCTCAAATATGCAATGATAAATGGCCGTAGCCACATAGGGAATCAAAAGGGCACCAGAGCTCCATGGCTGAGGAGGAAGGGATTTTGGGGGGGTGGGGGGGGAGAAACGGGACACAGGATGGATTCTTGGTATAAACCGCCATTGTCGTTATTGTCCCTGATGAAGCTGCGGTCAGTGGTTGCTCTCTTTCTAGCATACTAGAATTTGGGAATCTCGAAATGAAGCTCCCTGAAGCCTATAAGACGTGTGGATGAAGAAGGTGTGGAGGATTACTTGTTTGTTGGTTTATTGTGATGGAGGAATAAATAAAAACCCCTGGTAATTCAGAGAAGGCTTGGCTTGGTTCCCTCTGGCTCTTGGTCAGCTTTTGGAAGCCAGCTTGGCCTGACGCTGCAAAGGCCGGTGGGTTGAGGGTTGCGAGTCTCCACTGTCTTCGGGATCTTCATCTCAATGAAGGGTCCTTGCCTTTCTCCCGAGGTTCAGTAGCCTCTTTACGCCTCCACCGAGCTGTCCGTCTTTGTCTCTTCTTGAGCCCAAGAAAGCAAACTTTCCTTCCGCATTCACTTCTTCATTGTCAACTGTAGGTTCACCAAACACGACCGACTTCCCCTTTGTCCCCTTCCCTCCTGACACGGGTCCTGATTCGCCAAAGGGGGCCGCGTGGCCTTGGGACGCAGCAACGCTCCTGAGGGTGGCCAGGGGCCAGGCGCCTGAATTTTGACCACAATAGGATCATCCTGGGGTGCTGCAAAGGTCCACAGCTATGAGAAGCTGCCAGAAGCCGTCTTGTTTCAGTTCCATCGTAGCTTTGAAGGGTCGCTAACTGACCTGTTGTAAGATGAGGACTTCTTGCACTAGCCCCGACTTTCATTTTCACAACCAGCATTTCCAAGAGTTCCTAACTTTACTTTGCAGTCTTTCCATTCTTATGCGTTCGCTGCATGTCTTAAACTACCACATATTTATTTATGGTCTTGATATGTCCTCCCATCTTACAAAAGGCAGTTGTGGGCACTGTGCTTCCTCATGTCCTTCCCTCCCTCTTTTGAACCCCTTTCTTCCGGGAGGTTCTCGCTTGCTGCAAAGGTTCGCCAGAAGGATGTTGCCATCTTCTCCCGAACGTTCAGCAGCCTTTAGGTTGGTCCTGTTTTGCACGGCCAAAGGCTCCGCTGGGGTCCATAAAGTATAAGTGCAAACCTCCTACTTTGCTGTTGTGCATTCCCTGAGCTCATGTTCTGCCGCTTCTGACTCCACCCTACCCTTTATTTCCTCCTTGTGTGGTGGTTTTCCTCTTCATGAAACCATAGGAAAAAATGGGGTTGTGTGAAGAGCTTGTGAAATCAAGCGGTGGCTTTGAGCTCTCAGCTGAGGCATCTGCACGGCATCGAAAGAGGCCAGGGGGTCCCAGCAGAGTCCCTGCGGAAGGAAGGGCTGCCACAATCCCTTTGGGACGTGCAAGGACACCCGCATGTTTACAAAAGGGTGTGTGTGTGATATGGTCAACAGGCTAATCAAGAAAGAGGAACTAGGAACACAGTTGTGATGCGACCCCCTTGTCTGTGGTCCTTGTTGGGTCCCATGGATGGATTCTCTCTTCGGGTTGCCAAGCCACAGACAGTCCTGGGTGTCCTGGTTGGCCTCTTCCTTCCTTTTCTCCTGAAGTTTTAAACAGAAAGGAGAACAAACAGGTTGTTGTGCAAAGTGATTGACATCCATACACACAAACAATACTTTAACAAATGGAGAGAGAAAAATGGATTGCAGTTGTAGACTCTTTTTTTAAAAAAATACATTCATATATATGCTCATATTTATTATGAGCCAGAAAAATAAATACAATTTGGATATGTGCTTACCACAACCCACATCTGGCAAAAAATATATTAGAATACAGAGAGAATTTGTGAAATCTCACAAGTACAAAAGAAAAATAGGTGCCTCCATATCTGAACTTCCCTAACAGTTGTGTTTCAATAAAAATTCTGTCTCTTTCCAATTCTGCCTAGTTGAAGGTCAGAGTCTGATAGGAACGTGTGATCTTCCATGTGGTGTGAACTTCTGTGTGAATGAGCTGACCCGGGTGGTCGGACGCGTAAGATCCTCAGCAAAGGACAGGCGAGTAAGCCTCAGGGGGAAATGGCGTTTTATTCCTCTAGACGTGACTTAAGGGGACTTAAACGGCAAAACTGTGCAGTGTTTGTTTATTCAGAAATGACTAAATGTTTTCTCCCATTAATTTCGGGATGGTGGAAGCAATTATAAGAGTGGGGAGGAGGAAAATTACATGCTTTGCAACTGAAATGATATATGTGGCCACCTTCCTCTCCCTTCTCTCAGTCCACTTCAGCCGCCAGCTGACTTTCTCCAGCTCTGCCATCGCTGGTGGGTTCTCGGCTTCAGCTCTACTCTAAAGCGTCCATTTCTTCTAAAAAAAGCCCATGACTGTCTGTGGTAGAGCTGTAATGTCTGTGCAACTTCATGGCACGGGTTTTGATGTGATGTATTATTATTTTCTTCTGCTGATGGACGATCCCCAGCTGACCCTGGATCTCTTTTCTTGGTGCCAAAGGCATCCCCAGGTTGCTGCTCCCATTTACCTGCCTGCTTATCTTTCAGGAGTTTGGTGGACTTCTGGGGGAGAATCTCCCCCCCTCCCCCCTTTGCAGGCCTGCCCAGGACCCAGGCGATGAGCAACAGGAAATAGCAACTCAGCATCTGCAGTATTGTTTGGGAGATAAAATTTGTAGTATGCTGAATGGATTTCTCTGGTTCTTGAAATCGGTTTCAAACAGTGTTCATGAAAATAACCTGTCCCCGTATCAAATACTATTCCATATCGCCTATACCCTTTCAAAGAGATTTAAACAGAATAATAGAGTCCGAAGGGACCCTGGAGGCCTTCTAGTCCAACCCCCTGCTCCTCAGGCAGGAGCCATCCCGGACAAATGGCTGTCCAGGCTCTTCTTGAAAACTTCCAGTGTTGGAGCACCCAGAACCTCTGAAGGCAACCAGGTCCGACTCCACAATTGTTCTCACTTGTCAGAAGAGTTCTCCTTAGTTCCAGGTTGCTTCCCTCCTTGATTAGTTTCTTAATTAGTTTCTTGATTAGTTGATTAGTCTCCTTGATTAATTTTAATGGTTGTTTTTGGTGATGCTATATAGATTCTGCTTAACATTTATGGAAACATTTCAGGCTCTATCATGACAACATTTTTTTTAATGAAAAAGAAAAGAATTAGAGTTGACAAAGGAAGGAGAAAAAGAATAAAACTTTACAAAATACAAAATTGCAGGAGAATTTACAAAATATTGGAAAAAGTAGAGGAAAACGTCCACTATTGTTTGTACAAGTGTCACTAAATTAGAATTAATGGTTATTTATACAAGTCAAACCAGAAAGTTGCAAAGACAGCCAAATAGAATTACCAGAATAGGGAACTAGCAAGAAGTTCTGACTCATCGGAAGAGGTCCATGTTCACCCTTAGAACTAGCCAAAAATAATGTAATGTTTTAAATCCTTGTATTGCAAGAGACACAGACTAAAAATGTGACAGATGTTTATGTGCAGCAGAATTATAATTTCTAAAGATTCCAAATTAAGTGAAAGTTGATATTAGATTTATTTTTTAGATGCAAAACTATTTTGTGCAGGCGATCACTTCCTTCTTTCTTTTTCAGTGTTTCCATCCCGGTTTTTGGATGAGGAAAAACACAACGCTTGGGCATTTTTTGAAGGTTAAGTAAAATTTTCCCTTTTATTCTTCACAGATCTAGTAAAATATGGTTTTGTGAAACCTTAATTTAAAAAACCAAGATGCTTGTCCCAAAGTTTAGCTGTGTGAATTGCTAGTGGGACGATGGCCACACTTTGTGTGGCTGGAGTATCTTTGACAAGGAGGCTTTTAGCCATTATGTTTCCAGTTGGACACCTGTCTGTTTTGGCCTCTCCCGTTTCCAGCGTGGGTGTAAATAGTGTTTATGTATCGGGGATAAAATGCTTGAGGGGTGAAGGAACTGAGCCTGCTGTGAGCAAGGAGGAGCCATGCTTTTCTGTCCTTTTCCCTTTGCCACAGTTATACTGATTTTATTTATAGTCTGTCTATATATGTAGAAAAGCGTCATCTAAATTCCACACAGATGAGCCGAATAATTTCGCTTCCTCTTTTGCTTGAAATTACTTTGGAGGTGTCCAGATTTCATCCTCTTATTTCTGTGAAGCATTATAAAATAATCCAGCCATGAATATGTTTATTAAAGGTGCCCCAAACAATAATTAAATTAAAACCCTCAAATTTTTCCACCTGATTTAGACAATGTGAACCTTTTGATAATGATCTATTTAAATATTATTTTGGACCAGTAGAACATTTTTTTGGAAATAAAGAGAATTTATGGAACATGTTAAGTATACCAATAGAAAATTAATTAATTTATTTTATTTGCTGCCCGTCTTATTTTGAAACAACTCATATTAGAGTTATTTAGTTGAAAATAGATCTAATAGGGAGTTTGAAAAATAATAGTTTGATAGATTTGAATTTTACTGTAGTCAACAAATTCCAGTAAATATAAGGTAAGTACATTTTATTGGTTACGTGGAATAGCATTTGATTGGTCAAGCAAAAGATTCAAAACTTGATTAAAATCACATCATAATTTCATGATTCATTCTTAAAAGGCAGGTATAATATCTATAGTGATGTTTAAAAGTTGTGAACCTTTTTGAATTTTCAATATTTCTGCATAAACATGAAATAAAACATTATCTGTTCTCCACATGTCCTAAAACTCGGTAAAGGGAAACCAATTAAACAAATTAGTGAATAATATTGTATTTTTATTTATTTATTGAAAAAATGACCCAAAGCTACATTTGTGTGAAGAAGAAACTTTTCAGCACCACCGTATGTAAAATTTCTGGTTTGTGCTTACTTGGAGTATAATAATCAATATTTAAAAATAGTATCAGATGTAATCACATTTGAAAATTTATTATTTATAATCATTATTCTACCTGGTTTCAATTACTGCAATTATATATTTAGCCTATCCATCTGATTAATTTGAAAAAACTTCTTATCAGGAAGTTTAAGAGCTACTTCCAGGAAATTCGGATCACACAATTTGGAAAAGATCCTTTTCCTTTGAGATTTCTCTGGCCATTAACATTCCAAAAGGCCATTAAAGATAACATGGATATAAAAACTGCTTGTCTAAAAAGCAAACCCGTATTTTTTGTGAGTCAAGAAAAGTTGAAAAAAATCAATAAACTGATAAACTGAAACACATTTACTTTTAAAAGTTTAAAAATAAAAAGGCAAGATATTGGTAAGGGAATACATGTTTAAACTATTTAAATATTTAATATAATTTTTTTTAAAAAAAGTTAAGTGGACTAAGCTAAGTGGACTTTCAGAAGAGATACATCAAAGCTGCAACACAGACACACAGACATGCACATGAGAATCTTAAGGGGGTCCACCTTCAAATAAATTACAGAACACTAAAAACTACAGTTTATATAAACAGATTGCTACTTTCCTCTCTTTCTGATCTCAGCTTAATACACTGACTTACCTGCAGCATTTGGATCAGAGAATTATTTCTCCCACAGGTAAACACAGGTAAACAAAACAAAACAACCAGATAAAGTCCAATAACCACAGTAACATTTTTTGCAATCGAAGATCAGCAGTGTAAACTATAGATTACGCCTATATGGAAAGACACAAACCATTAAATGGGTCAATCGGCCCACATTTTGCATAAGCCACAGCAGAAATTGGGGGGTTGCTTAGGGTGACACGGCCCTGGGCCCTTGGGGTAGACATGTGCTCCACCCTTGAAGCTCCACCCCTCTTGAGGTGGGGCGGGGGGCGTGTCTCCCAGCTGACAGCGCCTTTCTTCTCCGGGCCTCTGCAGACCTCTCTGTCTACGTGGTGCTGATGTGCTCAGCAGGGATCCTGAGCATCCTTCTCTTCGCTCTGGTCACCCTCTGCCAGACCTTGAGCAACAGGAGGCGATCCCACGGTGAGCCCATTGCCAATATACAAGATTCCTGTCCTTCTGTAGTTTAAATATATTGCCACTGAATTTACTAATCCTGCATTGTTTATTCAATTTTTATCTCTGAATGTTCTGCAAATTTCTCTTTGACTATGTTCAAAATACTTATTTCTAACATTAAATGATTAAGAGATCTTTGGCCCTTGTAAACCACCCAGAGTCACTGTCTTAGATGGTTAGATGGGTGGTATCTAAATTTGGTAAATAATTTGTAATACAGAAAATTGTGCATAAACAGAGAGCTTCCCAAATTTTGCACAGAAAATTGAGGTGCTGCCCTGCAGTGTTTTAAGTGAACAAAGGAAAGAAAGTGATCCTCACTCCTCCAGAAATCGCACCCAAGTGAAAATTACTATGCCCAGCAATACTTTCCTTAATTTCTGTTTTTCATATTTCTGTATTCTTTTCACAGCGAAATGTAACTTGGTGAAGTCTCCTAAGAAAAGGTAGGGGAGAAGAAGCTTCTTTTTGAGAACTACAACCTTTCATTTTTCTACAAAAATATTGACTTTAGTTGTCCTCCTAGCTTGAGAATAGTATATTTTAAGTCCTGGAAATTATTTTGAGAGCCTTTTAATCCGTGCCATAAAAGGCACAAAGGAGGAATGTCCACTTCAGAAGAGCACTGAGAATCATCGGTGGTTGTAGAATACGGGCCGTCTGTGAGCCCATGGAACCTATTCCCTTCGTGTCCTCTTCGTTGAAATATTTTTATTTGTTATTTTATTTATTTTTGTTATTTTATTTGTTACAAATTTATATAGCCACCCAACTCAGATACCATTACTCCAGGCAGTGTACAACATTAAAAAAAACAAAAAAAATATGTTGGAGATTGAGTCTTTAGAATAGAATAGAATAGAATAGAGTAGAGTAGAGTAGAGTAGAGTAGAATAGAATAGAATAGAATAGAATAGAATAGAATAGAATAAGTATAGAGAATAGAGAATATAGAATATAGAATAGAATAAGAAAGGAATAGAATAGAGTAGAATAGAATAGAATATAGAATAGAATAAGAATAGAATAGAATAGAATAGAATAGAATATAGAATAGAATAGAATATAGAATAGAATAAGAATAGAATAGAAATAGAATAAAGTAGAATAGAATAGAATATAGAATAGAATAGAATATAGAATAGAATAAGAAAGGAATAGAATAGAAATAGAATAGAGTAGAATAGAATAGAATATAGAATAGAATAGAATATAGAATAGAATATAGAATAGAATAAGAAAGGAATAGAATAAAATAGAAAACAGTTGGAAGAGACCTCGAAGGTCTTCTAGTCCAACCCCCTTGCTTCAGGAAACCCTATACCCATTTCAGACAAATGGTTGTCCAATCTCTTCTTCAAAACTTCCGGTGTTGGAGCCTTCACAATTTCTGGAGGCCAGTTGTTCCACTGATGAATTGTTCTAAGTGTCAGGAAATTCCTCCTTAGTTCTAGGTTGCTTCTCTCTCTTCTTAGCTAAACACGGTTGCTACTATTTGCCCTAGTTGAGGTGCCAATGATAGGACGAATTGGCTCTCCTAGGCGTGGCCTGGTTTCCCTTCCCTTGTTATGTTTGGGGAGGACAGATCTGCCTTGAACAATAATGCTTTGGCCCACCTCCGGTGTGGCTGATGTGTTGCTTAGGCTACTTGTGCTCTTAGTGTGTGGATTACTGGCAGGATTCACCTTTTGTGTGTGAGAGATAAAGAGGCTGAAGAGGTTTGGGTGAATGTGAGTTACTCTTATACTAGTTATGCTATTCCAGGCTATATTTTTGTTATCCCAATTATAATGATTTTGATTATTCTCCCCCACACTAACATACTCTCTCCGTTTTATTTACTTGAATGCATAAATAAATGAATTAAATAAATCAAATGAATTGGTAAGACAGCGAATATAAGAGAATTTGAAGATTACCAGGCCCTCTCCTTCTCTCTCTCTCTCTCTCTCTCTCTCATCTCCCAGCTTGCAGGAGGCAGGAAGTCCCAGCAAGGCAACCGGGCCTCCAGGGCCCCCCACCCAGAGGAAAGGGTCCAAGGCGACCGAAGGCCCCCCAGCAGTTCCTGCCAAAGGTATCTGTGAGGTTAGGAGCCCTTTGACCCCGGGGAGGGAGGCTGACTGGGGTGTCCGAAGGAAGGAGCGCTCCTTTGCTGGACTGTCCTGGCATACAGGACGTTGGGCTGGATGGTCTCCCGAAATCCCGTCCAACCCTTGTATCCTCCTTCCTTTATTGTAGGTAAGGGGCTGCATTCTCCTGGGCTGCCCTCTTCCTTTTTCCATCTCCCATAACTCTTATCCTTATTTTTATGTGACTTCCAAATCGTCCTGAATGGAGAATTGGCAACTGTTTGGGGTGAAGCCTTTCTGTTTCCTCCAAGCCGTTCCCCAGAGGAGACAGAAGCCACAGCCTCCCCCCCCCGTGGGGGAAAGGGGGCCTTGGGCTGCCAGGGACGCCCAGCAGATCCGGAGGGGGGGCATATCCTGGCCAGCTGCAGGCGGGCTGAATGAGTGCCAGGTGCCTTTCACTCTTGCCTGGATTCATATGGCAGCCAGAGGCCAGTTATCTGTCCTTATTTTTAACAGCACCAACATCCCACGCCTTCTCAAAGCCAAAACTCCTGAAACCACAAAGGAAGGTCACCTTGGTGAGTAGCACGGTGGAGATTTTTCCTTACTTTCTGTGGGTTCTCTAATGTGTGAATTTGGTTTCCTTCCTTCCTTCCTTTCTTTCTTCCTTTCCTTTCTTCTTCCTTTCCTCTCGGGATGGTTTGGGTGGGGTCTGCATGCTAGGCATCCTTTCTTTGGCTGTCTGTGTCCATGGCAGCTCCTGCAGAATTGAATTGCTCCTTGTGTGTCCATTTGTCATCTGAAGAGTTTAAGGCCACGTCCTGTACACATTTCACTGCTTTTTTGTATACAAGCCTCGGCCTCAGTTTCATTTTCGTAGCATCCTGTCGGGGTAAGTTGGATGGGAAGCACACGAGGGACTCTCACACTAGAGGAAGGCCACCTGGGGACCTCCTGGGCCGTCTTTTCAGAGGCATTTCCTTACCTGAGCAGAGAAACACAAGCGAAGGACCGGGCTAGCCTTCTGAAGGCATCTGTGGACTTCTGGCTCAGTGCAGGAGGCTCCCCTCCTTTTCAGGGCCAGAGGGGGGAAAAGGGGGGCTTTTCCATAAGGGGAGGGGAGGGGAGGCTAGTTTTCCAGCTCCTTCCTTGTGGTGTGTCCGTGCAACATTCCCTAAGACTGCACCAGTCAGCCCTGTTGCCCTTTCGCCCCAACCAAAGCCCAGTTTCACCCCCAAAGCCCTCCCCCACCCCCTTTTGGGCAGACGGAGCCCTCCCACCTGGAGGCTGGCCGGCCGGCCGGCTGACCTTCTGTGGTTGGTGTCCAGCTCCTGAGGCATCTGGGAGGGTTTCTCCACTTGGAACAAGCAGGTTCTCATTGGACTCTTTCTGTGCTTTGGGCTCCTTTGAAACTCACGGTAGCACATAGTTAAAAACTCCTTCTTCACAGAGTGTCCTTCTTGGTCTCTCTACTTCTGGCGGTGCTGAGGATCTCCGCTTTCTGTGGCCAGTGTTGCTCCAAGCACCCAGAAGGCAGCTGCTTGCACCCGAGTGGCTCCTGGCTACAACCCCCTCCTCTCTCTGTGGCCATGGGGGCCCCTTGGGGGGTGGGGGGCTTGGAGAGCTTCCCTGAAGCTTCTGCCTCCCTTTTCCCCCCCGGGGAAGGCTTGGAAGCTCCCCCCCCCCCCGGGCCCCATCCCTCTTCCAGCTGAGTGGGTGGATCCCATTTCTCTTCGTGTTTGCAGTGTGTTTTCAAGGAGCGAAGCCTCCAGAGGAGAGATGGGAAAATGCCCCCCCTGCCCGTGATCTCCAGAGGGAGGTTCGGCCATGAAACGCCTCCTGGGGACTCACAGATAGAGAGAGAATCGCCGCCCTGAGGCATTTCATCCCTTCTCACCCCTCGTCATACAGTGAAGATTCTTCCTTTTATAGACGAACTTTTCTTCTTAAGAAGAAGAGTCTTGTTTCACATTCACATCAAATGGTCCACTTTCTCTCCCTGAATTCCAGCAGAAATGCAGGAGCCTCGCTCCCACCTTTGTCCAACCAAGAGAGATCTCCATCTCTTTCCATTCTACTAAATGGTGCTTGGGACCGTGGGGGAAAGTAAGGGTTAAACTCTCGCCCCACAAGGGTTCCCCAAAGAACAAGCATGAGCTTCCCTAGAGCCCCCCCCCTCCCCGGTGAGGACTTCGTGGGGTGGAGGCTTTATTAGGGGCCTTCATGACTCCAGCCAGGGGCCTAAAAACCCTCCTTCCGGATGCTGACCTTTCTTGGAATCGGCAGGAGCGGCTCCTTACGCCCCCCGAAGCCCAAAGGCTGCCTGAGCTTCCCTTCTGTCTCCCCTTTTTCATTCAGGTGCACATTGTAATATGCAGATTTTCACGAATAATTTCACTGCAAAATACCCAGAGGTCTTGGGGGTTATGGCTAGTTAAGTTTAATGAGGGAAAGAGGAAGGGCTGGAGGTTGTGTTAGCTATTCTTCTTTGCATCTCTAGATGGTGTGTTTCCAGCTGCAGATGTGCTTTGCAATGCCATCACATGGCAACTTCTGGGGTGGAAGCGAGCACAGCTACAGTCTAGGTTGTAAATCATCACGCTGTTTTACAGCAGTGTCCATCATGGCTACATTTTATTGTATTGCTGTCTTAGTTTAACCCCCTGTTCAAAGCAGGAAGCAGGCTTTTCTTCTTAAATTCCTGTTCACTCCCCCAGTGCCTTAAATTGTCAGCCATATGATTATCTTGGGCCACTATTTTTCTTGAGTTGAATAGGCTGAATGCCCCGCAGTTGGAGATGTCCAACGTTCCGTGCTTGGAAGGGTGCAGGCGACGTGTAAGATTTCCTTATGGTTGATGTTTTGAGCTCTTTCTTCAGCTATTCGAACTTGTCCGTGGTAACCCGGGACGCAGAATGGGAATGGCCCAGCCTCAGATTTCTGCTTGGAAAACGGCCTTTGGAAAACCCGTATCTTCCACGTTCAGTTATTATATGTAGTTGAGAATTGTATGTGCACAACGATTCTGAACCTCCTGTGTGTTTCTTCATATTTTCAATCAAATTATTACATACTGGAAATATGCATAAGGGAAATTATTCTACACATTTTATGGTGTGCCGTTGCTTGTAGCAGTAATTGAAGTACCTTTTCCACTTATGAAAGTACTAATTTTATTTGCTTTTATTGCTTTTCTAGATGCAATTATTTATTTAGTGTGTTTTGGCTTTATTAAATTATGTTTACTATAGGAACATCATAAAAATGTATGAAAGTAACACATCAGCCAGGGCTGCCCAGTGACCTGTATTGGAAGAATCGAGGGTTATTTTTCATATCCAAACTTAATAGAATAAAGAAGGAATAAAGATATAATCTACCCAAGAAAACAATGCAATTTCCAGATAACGTAATAATACACCTGGACGATGTAATTTCATAAATCTTAGCTCTAAAATTTACATGAGCCAGGTGTTGCTGTGCCCTTTCAGAATTCATCATGCTTCGGCTGGAATTTGAATGAGAATTATAACTAAAGGCCAGCTTTATTGGATGGGAAGGAGCAGAAACGCCTCCCAGGGGGAAGGGCTAAATTGGCTAATGGGCTCCAGGCCCCGGAGCTGGGCTTCAGAGGCTGCCGGGGCGCCTACTGGGGGGGGGGCTCTTTCCCCCACAGAGGCAGCCGGTGCCGCCGTGGGCTTCGATCTGCAAGGAGAGGCTCCCAGGAGGGGCGAAGGGGAAGCCTCCAGCCTTGCATTCCCAGCGCTTCCCGCTGCTTCAGCCTGCCTGGTGTTTTAGTAGCTGGTCCCACCTGCGGTGGGGAAGGCCTGTTGGGGGGCATTTTGGGGGTGCTTGTTTCGCTCTTGTCTCCCTGGGCCAAGCTGAAGGGCAGCCAGTCCCCCCTCGGCTGGCGGATTCAGGCGGCCCTCTTCTGTTTTGCAGCTGAAGGGCAGGGAGGAGAACCTGACCTACGCTGAGCTGGAGCTGCTGAAGCCTCCCCAGGAAGCGGCAGGTGCCTCAGCCGCCACCGTCTACGCTCAGATCCTCTTCCAGGAAAACAGCCTGTGAAGGAAGGAAGGAGGGGGGATGGGGGGGTGGCAAGGACTGAATCAAGGACCTACCTACCAGCTGAAGGCACCACCCTCCTCCTCCTGCTAGTGGCGGTTCTGCCTCCTTTTCAGTTGGAAGAGAATTTAAAACATTCTCGGGGGGAAAAAAGTAACCCCTTTCCTTTGGATGATTGGCATGTTAAACATTTTGAAAAACTGGAGGAATAAGAATTAATAGAAAACTGGGAGTTACGCTCTGCCTTTGCATCAGAACTTGATCGTGGGAATATGAAATGTTTTGTTGGCTGGGAAATGGCTCACAGTTGAGGTTGAAGAAGAATGTGGCTATAGAACAATTTTACAGACCCAGGATTTTTTCAAAAGATTTCTAGGCATGTAAGAAATGTACATTGGTTCCTTTTCCATGTTATTAAGACCATGAAAATGTATTTTTGAATAAATAATTTTTTTCAATTTAAAAAAAGGCTGATTTCTTAAGTTTTATTGCATAAAATGGTAGCAAGAGTCCTGCAGTGTGCGGGCAGTTGTGCTTGGTGAGCTGTTCGCTGCTTTCCAACTCTCACAGCTTCTCTGATCTGTGTATAGAAGGGGAGGCTTTCCTCCGGCTGCCCTCCGTGGTGCTGGGCTCCTCCAGATGTAAAGCAGCCCTGCTCCTTTCCAGCCAGCCCCTTGGCCCATTCCCGTGGCCTCTTGGCCACGGCCACCAGCCGAGCGGTTGGTCTCAGGGCCACTTGTGGTTTCCTTTGGCCTTGACAGACTCTCCTAGCAGGCAGCCAGGACTGGCCTTCAAACTCCATCCGTCCCTTCTGTCCATGTCTTTGGCCACTTGGCAGCCCTTGGGACCTCTTTAAAATAAAAACCGAATTGCTTTCCTTGCCAGAAAGAGAACAGCCCATTTTCCCTCTGCGTAGATATAAAACAAGCTTCTACGTGGGAAGTGAACATGTATTTTCAACTGGATGTTAAAATAGGGTTGACAGTTTTTAAACTACGGTCCCTGCGCAGTAGACCCATATTTCCAAATGTGTGATTCAACACAACTTTAAGAACTTTTATGATAATAATCACTATATCAAACTAACTAAAAGGAGAGGAAAAAAATATGCTGGGAAGTGTCAGAAATAAAACAACTAGAAATTTGACTAAGTCCAAAGTGGTCTCCTTTTCCCTTTGTTGTGAGAAATATCCTTCTGGGTTCAGTTCCAAGTGGGGAAGAAAGACGCTGGAGTCATGGAAGTTGCTTGGAAAGAAGGTTTAACGGTGGACAGGACCACATGCCTTGGAGCTCCTGGGCGAAACACAGAAGGGATGCTGAGGATCCCTTGGTTTTACACTCTCTGTTGGGCCCCACCTTAGTGTTTCCTGTTCCTGTGTAAGAAATTTATCCCATTGGCTGTCAGGTTCCCAGCCTGTCAGGGTGGAGGTCTTAATCAACTTTGTAGGCTTTGGACCACAGGGCTTCACCTGAGTGCTGGCTGATGCAGTCTTCCCAGGTGCCAGGTGGTGAGGTGGGCAATCCTATCATTTCCTGGAGGGCCAGGTCTTCATCCCATCACCCTGGAGCTGAATGGGGGGGGGGGGGGGGGGGGGGGGGGTGGGGGGGGTTTTGGGGTGTTGGGGGAAGGTTTTTTTTTTTTTTTTTTTATTTTTTTTTGTTTTTTTTATTTTTGGGGGGGGGGGGGGGGGGGGATTTTTAATGGGGGAAGGGGGGGGGGGGGGTTGGAGGGGTGGGGGGTTGGTGGTGGTTTTTTGGGGGGGGGGTGGGGGGGGGGGGGGGGGGAGGGGGGGGGGGGGGGGGGGGGGGGGGGGGGGGGGGGGGGGGGGGTGGGAGAGGGGGAGGGGGAGGGAGAAGGGGAGGGAGAGGGAGGGGGGGGGGGGGGGGGGGGGGGGGGGGGGGGGGGGGGGGGGGAGGGGGGAAAAGTGTTTTATTAAAAAAAAAAAATTAAATTTAAAAAAAAAAAAAAAAAAAAAAAAAAAAAAAATTTCTATAAAAATAAAAAGAACCCAGTTAGGGTTTAATTACCCGGAAAAAAAAAAACAAAAAAAAAAAAAAAAAAAAAAAAGGGAAGCAGGGAGCTCAGGAAGCTGCTTTGTCTTTAAAACATGTTTCTCCTTTTCTTCATCCAGGGAAATATAATATTCTGCCTTTTTTAAATATTTCCTATAATATTTCATTCTTCTAGGAGAGGGGTGGGTGCTAACTTTCTACAGTTGAAAACAGACCAAATAAAAATTTTATAATAACATCAATACCATAATCTTATTAAACTCTTTAATTAAAACTCAATATTCTAAACCTTCCTTTAATATTATTAAATTTTAAAATCAATCATTACTAAACATTTCAACATTTTGATCTCTTATCAACTCTTAAACCATTTTAGTTTTCTATTTCTAATACAATGCTACGATATCATCTTATGTACCTTGCAAAATCTTTTTTGAAGAATTTATACTTTACCCTTTATCCCTAAAAAGATTCCTTTTTCCCATCTAGTTTCAAAACTTTGTAGCTTTTCTCCACCTTTTCCCTTCCTTTCTTCCCCACCAAACCTTTCTAACCCCCTTCTTCTAGCCTCTGCCTTACTGGCTTCCCTTTTCTGTTGTGTTCCTTTTTCCTTTTGTTTACTATCATTATATTGATTTTGCACCTTATTTTTCCCTTCTTAAGTGTTTTTTTAAATCTTAAGTCCTTCTATTTCTCTTCCTTTCCTCTTCCTTCTTTCTTGGTTAAATTCTGAAATTCATTAAAAATGGCTTCTTCCTCTCCTTCTTCTTCTTCTGCTGTCTTCATCTGTTGTAATGTTTGTTGATAGTTAGCAAGCACCAGTTCTAAGAAAAGGAAGGCTTCTTTCAAATCATCTTTACCATCTTTTTTTGTTTGCTCATATTCTTTCCTCAACAGAAAAAGCCATTATAAATCTTTTCTTTTCTTTTCCCCTTCTTTCTTCTTGCAGCAACCAAGATATTTCAAAAAAAAAAAAAAAAAACCAGTCCCAAAGTTATCAATCAGTCCAAGCCAAGGCAAAGTTCTCACTTTCTCTTCCTGGGTAGTATCAATCAAAAAAAGAAAGTCCAAATCTGTTTCTTAAAGTCTTATTGCAATATATTTCAGTCTTCAAATCCTTAAGGCATCTCCTCCAACAAAGTCTTAGCATACAAATATTTTTTTAGTCCTCTCCCTTCTCACTTATCACTTAAAGCCAGTTTTTACCTAAAAAAATAAGTTTCTTAATATCCACTTATTAATTCATAGGAGGGAGAGTAAACTTGACCACCAAATTGCGCTTGTTTTTCTCTTCTAGAAGGATCATTCAAAGCATAATTCCAGGATTTTGTTAAATTATCTCAGAGTCCCAGGAACCAGAAAATTCTCAAAAGCTTCCCACTCCTCCCGTTCTACCCGCGCCAGTTGTGGGTGGCCGCGCACCATCTTGGGAAAAGGAGGTCGCCGGTGGGAAGGGTCGAAACCCCAAACCTCTCCGATCCCCTTATCTTCAGCCACCCCCAGGGAGTAGCTCAAACCGTCGGGTTGGAGGACCAAGAAACAACTGCGGGATCGCAGCAGTATACGAAACCCCTGCGGCGGGGGGGGGGGGGGGGAGGTAGAAGTAACTTAGTGAAAGGGAAACACTTCGGAGCTGCTGATGAAGCTGAGCAAAAACTGAGTGAGCCGAAGGGATGCTAAGAATACAAAATGGCCTCCTTTGGCTACACTGCACTCAAAAGGAAAATAGAATAGTTTCTGCTCAAAAAGGACAAGATGCAAGTTGTTAACTGAAAAAGAAGCAGCAGAATTGCTTGAGTGAATTTATTTGTGAACATTTGTCAGGAGGAGGAAATGAGGCATGTTGGAGATGAGCTTGAAAAGACACAAGACACCCCAAAGTGCGGCTTGTGTGACAGAACTGCCTGCTCAGCGGTTGGCAAAAGAAGGAAAATGCGGAGGTCTCTGGCCTAGTCCCCTCTTGACCCCCAACATGCAAAGATGCCCGCGGGGGTCACATCCTGCCGTTGGAAATGGTCAATCGGCACAGATCAATTTCAGGAGCACTTTATCTGATCAATGTCCGATTTTAAAATGGAATCAGCCGGGCGGAGGTGTAGAGGGGAAACCTGGCAGAACCAAAATTATGAAAAAGGGAAACCTGTAAATATATATCACAGGAATTAACCTGTCAAAATATATAATTTCAATATTGACATGTATATTGTCCACACTTACAGATGAAATTCAATCTTGCAAATCATGGATGGATGGATAGATCTTCTAAAGTAACTTGAGTTCACCCGTCCTACTGCTGTGTAATTTATCCTTCCAAAATAGTCGTTCTTTTGATTAATCCCAAAAAGTATGAAAGTAATAGTAATTGATCACATTTATTACTTAAAACAGAAAATAACAAATACAGGTAAAGATGTAGGGGGGAAAAGAACATATAATCTCTGGTATTAGTGACATTTAAAAGGCCAGCAACTCACATAGTAGCCTCTACACTGGACCCATCCAAGCAATGAATTAAAAACTGGTCTGGGAGTAACTTAGGAATGCTTTCAGGAAAGTTTCATAGCTTTACAAAATTTTCAGTAGTACATTTTGCAGATTCAACATCATCAAGCTTGCTCGACGACCTAACAGGATATTTAATTTATATTGGGAAAGCCTAACTCTTTCGGACCTTGACTAAATCCCCCGGGGCCCATCCTTCAAGATGCCACTGTCTCTTGCTCAACTTTCAGCTTGCAAATCCCTGTTTACAAGTGTTACCTACATGCCCTTCAGGTTTCTGTCACTTTTTAGGAAGGTGGTTTTTTTTTTTTTTTTTTTTTGTAAGTTGAGGAGGATCCAGCTATTGGTAAGGTGTACCTGATGCCAGAGTGTACTCTATTTACTTATTTTAAGGGTCAGCAAACAATGATCCAACTTCAACCATTTAATTAACAATATTTGTGAGGCTAGCGAGATATTTCTGCTGTCCTTGTAGTCTTCAGGCAGATTCTTTGCAAATAAACAGGGCAAGAAGTTATGGCCCAGATTTTGCTTTGAAATGCATCCTGCCCTAGGAAAAGAGGTGGGGGGGAGAGAACTTGGGTAGATGGAGCTGCAGGAAGACAAAACACTGGGGTGTGTGTGTGTGTGTGTGTGTGTGTGTGTGCTGTCGGTTTATGCGTAGGATAATTGGGCCATGCAGCAATCAAATCTTCAGTGTGGTCATTGTCCAGCAGACCATCGCATAATCAACTCAACAATTTAATAAGATCAGAGTTTAGAAAGATAATGGAACAAGACAAAATGCTTATTTCCACCAATGCTAATGACTCTTGCATGGAAAAGCTACTCTGTTCAAGTTTCTCTGAGCAGCGCAACTTTGTAGGGTTCCAAATGGGTATTTTGTTCTTTTAGGGGAATCCTCCTCTGCCTTTACTTCACGCCGCGCGCCGGTTCCTTCCTCCAAGGGGGCTGGGGGGGGGGGGAGACAGGCAAAAAGACGCAGACAGAGAGGCTGTTTTGCCATCAGCAGAATTGAACCACCTTTGGTGGGTGTTTTTCCCATCAGCCAATCACACGCTGAAGTGGGAGGGAACAGAAACAGGATTCAACCAATCTCGTGTCTGATGTCAGCACGGCCCCCATGGGGGTGGGGTCGAGCGCGGGAGGGGGGAGTCTTGCTTCGACCTGGGGAAGGCAGGGGGGGGGGCTTAGCTGAAGGGGGAGAAGGGCCAAGTCAGGGGTCAGGTGAGAAGGCGGCGGCAGAGCCCCCCTGCCTTGCTCCCAGGCTGCACTCAAGCCCAGGCCGGGCAGGCGACCCCTCTCCCTCCTCCGGCCAAGTTGTGCGATGGCTGGCCCCGTGTGGAAGTGGGACCAGGCTCCGCCCACAGGGACCCTCCAGTCCTTCTGGCCCCCAGAAAAACCCCAGCCGCGTGTTTAAACAGCCTCAGGCAGACTAGATAGGGGGGGGGGCGGGGGCGGGGGGGGCTCCTCTAGGCGAGCTCAGCCGTCGGCGGGACGGCTGCGTTGTGCTGCTTCTGCCCATCCTTTCGCTCCCACTCCGGCCTTTATGGTTAGTCTTGCGTGTCCCGCCGTTGAGCGAGTTCAGCCTTGGACCTCTTTTACCGCTAAATGCGTCCTGTTCTTCCACATTAAATTTTACCGCCATCTGCAAACATCCTCAATCACATCAGTATGTCCACTTACAAGTGTGTGCGCGCACTGTGGGAGACAGGAGGTATCCCTGCCATAAAAACTACGCTGTGGTGCGACTGTCTAATAGGTTCGTTAGGCGTGGGAGCCATTTTGAGGTCGATGTAAGTGTATTTATTCATTTATTAGATAACTCTAATAGTCTCCTTAGGGTTGCCTCTATTAACTTACAGCAAGCTAGTATCTTATGAAACAGGATTCAGAATTAACCCAGTTAAATGTGGAGTTTATTTTCCTTGTCAATGTTGATATAGTTTTCCCATATTATATATCTAAGGAGTGAATTATACCCATTCAAAATGGGCATAATTATACTATTTGTAGTATAATAGTCGATACCATGAGCAAGGATAGGATTCTGCAAGAAACCTAACAATAAATTGGACCTGTCCTCTCAGATTGTTGATCCTAATCATTTATTATGGATAAAATCAGCTATAAAAATAATGCAAAAAAGGCTGGGTATTTTTGCGCATATAAAGGCCAGCGTGAAGGAGAAGAGAAGATGGGGAGGCAGAGAACTTTTCAGCATTTAGGGACTGATTGATCAGATCAAGCCAAGGCCCCAGCTGGCTGTAGAAACCAAGGCAAAACTCTCTGGGAACTCTGTTTAGCCCCTATCTCAAAATAGGATCATTTTAGGTAATGTTTTGCCAGTAAAATCACATTCTGAAGGGTCTGTGGTATCTTCACAGACTGAGTGATAGTTGGGTTGGTGTCTCGTAATACCATACCTGATCATTCTTGTACAGGCAGCCCCTGGACCACTTCAAGATGCCTTCTGGCTTTGAGGACACCGAATTCGGAGCTCCCAGGAAGGACGTCCGGGGTCATCTCTGGATGGAGGCCACCAGCTCTGTGTAGGTGAAGTGGCCTCCCCAGAAAAGTCCCACAGGGGTTAAACAAGAGGGAGACAAATGGCTGCGCCTCGGCTAAGGGAAGCCCCACCCCGGAGAGGTTAAGCTAGGAAGTTGCACCTCTGACACCTTTCACCTGCTCCAGCAAGGCGGCCAATCCAAACGCTAGAAATCTCAACAGGGCCACATTTCCTATCTCCTTCCAGGGAAAGGCCATTCATCTTAGGGCCAAAGCCGTGTCTGTGCAAAATGCGGGTGTAAAAATTGGTAGAAAGATTTGACATAATCTATTTTATCCACGTTAGTTCTGTTGCTGCACCACCATCTTCCCCAGCTTGTCTAAATATAGAATAGTGGACACCGATCACCAGTTGTTAACGTTGGCCGGATGGTAATGGCTTCTTAAATCAGGTAAGTGGCCACAGGAGTCCTGGCCAAAGAAACGTTTCTTGCCGTTTGCTAAGAAGGAGGAATCCATTCTACCTGGCCTCTGGGGGAGGGGAGGGGAGGGCCAGCCACTTGCAAGGAGTTTGGCAAGCCCAGTCCATAAATAAAGTGCCCATGGTAAACAAGGGAGACGAGGCGCCCCCATTCAGACAGCATGATTTGCAAAATAAAACTCAATCAATAGGAGCATTGCACGACGTGCGAATCTGAGGTGGGATGCCATGAATTCAGAGGAAAAGATTCCCCAGAACCGGAAGTCGGACATCAACTCAGCATGTCAGCTCAAGCAAGAAGGTGGTTAGTCAAGGCACGGGCCTCCCACAGCACAGGCTCTCCTTTGCTCCCATCCACACCTGGGATTCAAAAGGACCCAGCTGTTGGAGGCAAGGAAAGCGGGAAGGGGGTTAAAAGGGTGGTGGAGATGGCAACGTGGCCTCTCCAGACACCAACTCCGTTTTCTCTTCTGGTTCTCCCTTCACGTCCAATGGCAGGACAATTAGGGCTGAGGTGCTGCTGACCGACCAACCAGGACCCCCCCCCCCCAATATTAGGCCTGGAAGCGGAGGGCTGCACCCAGTCTGGCCCTCACCTGGTCTCCTAATTCGGGAGTGGGGGGGTGAGGCCTGCATTCTTTAGCTGCTGTAAGGCCCCGGGAGCTCCCGGCCTTTACACTCCTGGCCAAGGCAGGAGGAATCTCTTTGACCCAGAGGCGTCATCAACCACCAGCTGCAGTCGGTGCCTTTTCGGTGCAAAGAGCAGAGCTCTGGTTTCCCCACTGGCAGAAGCAGGCAGCCCTCCTGCCCCCAGAGCCAGAGGGGTGTTTCTCAGGGGCGCTGGGCAGGGCATCTACTAATAACATTTACCTTCCAGGTGCAATGTGGGAAGTGACTCCTGGCTGTCCTAGCCGTGGCCCCTCCCCACCCTCCTTTGGAAAGCCCAGTTTGCCCGCAGGGGGCGGCCACGCTCGGCTTCTGCACCTGGTGCTCCTCCTCCTCCTGCTGCTCCTCCATCCGGCAGAGGATCCAGCTGCCACAAGGACACGCGGACAGGGGGCGGCTGTCTTCTCGCAGACACCAAAGCCTGTTTTGGGGGGATCTGTGCCTGTCTTCCAACTACCCAGCTCGGCTGCCCCCTCAGTGGCGGGGCTGGAAGAAGAGCCGGCCAAGGAGGGCAGCTCCTGCCTGCAGGAGGGAGCCAAAGGCCTTCCTATCTCTCTCTATAAAAAATAACATTAATTGGCATGCTCTGCCATTTCCTGAACAACCCATAATTAGGTTAGATAAGAAACTAGCAGTGTCTAAGAGCTATAAATGTCTAAATTAAGTTATTTTGAAAGTGCCCAGCACTTTGGCATTTTGAGAGTTCACAGTAATTGCGGTATTGAGATCAAATTGCTTCTGTTATTTAAAAGGTCATTATTTTCTTCACTTAGATAGATGGAAACTATTTTCCACTCTAGTGAACCGTTGTGTTTGGGACAATTAGGCAGGCTCCAGTAGATTTCCCCCAGCCCGACTCCCACTGATCACAGCTCAGGCCGTGACACACACAAACGCTGAGAGAGAGAGAGAGAGAGAGAGGCAAAGGAGCCAATCTGCATTCCACTCACAGGCCAAGACCACCACCCGACCAACCGGATTTCCAGGCGGAGGGAGGAGAGGCTAAGTAACCCCGGGCAGCTGTGGAAGGATGCAGGTCAGCGGCTGGCTGGTTGGCTGGCTGATCAGCCCTTGTCCCGCTCCAGAAGAACAGCCAGGAAAGCAGGGACCAGCTGGCAGCTGCCACGCTTGGCCTCCCAGTCCTCCATGGGGAGACGGAGTCGAGGGGGCTCCCAGGGCCACCACTGTCTCAGCAGGGCTCCAGGGAGATCCAGCAAGGAGGCCCGGAGTGAGCTAATGCGAGAATGCAGCTGGGGACCCAGGACAAAGGGCGGGGGCTGGGGGGAAGAGGCAGGCACAACCTGCAGGAGTGTCCCTGACTTCTGACACAGGAGCCTTGCTGGAAGTCTAAGGATCAAGCTGGACACCTGCCTGCGGGAGGACTGCAGAGAGATGCCTCATGGCCACAGCCCAAATCCGCACCAGGGGCCAGAGATTAAAAACAAACAAACCCCCCCAACACGATGCATATCGGGCGGCCCCTTGAGGTGAGGTCGCAGCCTGGCTTCTTCTCTGGGCCTCTGGGGTGCCTGGGTGGCAGAAGGAGCCCCCGTTGGCTTTCCCTTCTGTGGACTATCGCAATGAACAGTTGTCGTTCAACCTTCTTTTTGCTGACAAGGCCATCCGGTCATCTACAGGCTGCCCAGATCAGACTTGGTGAGCTCAGTTTATTTTCCATAGCCAAAATAGCAACCGCGCAGCCTCTACCGAGAATCTCCCAGGGAAAAGCACCGCATCCAGCGCTAAACGGAGGTGCAGCTACCCCTGGGAGCTGAAGTGGGCTTGGCTGGGCAGAGAAAGGTCAAGACCGAAGTAGGGGCAACCCCAGAACCCCAAGGGTGGCTTTCCCGTCTCTCTCTCATCCTTCCCAAGAACCATTCTGGTGCAATTCAGTTTGGTTCCTGCTTCTGGTCCAGGAGACCGGAGTCAACTCAGACCGGCTCCTGGGCAAGCAGAGCAGCCACTCTGGTTGCTATTAGTCAGAAGAAGAAAAAAGGCCGAGTGGAAAACTTTAATTCCTCCACACAAACTCAGCAGGGTCTCAGTCAACATCTGTGGTTGTGTGGCCTTTTTTTTTTTTTAAGGGAGGGACAAAAGAAACTGCCAGAAATTCAGATATCAGGATGAATCCTGTGAAACTTAATCCTCCATTGCTAAAGTTTCAGGAAAGCAAAAATATTGATAATAAATAAGACCCAGCGTTATTCAATAATATTTAGGTAATACTAGTTGAGCTGAGCATTTTCATAGATTAATTTGTTCCTTGGTGCTGGGGAGGGCAGAAAGAGGCTCTCAAAGATCGGAGAATTTTCGCCCCTGTCTCAGTTGCCAGTTCATCACCGGAGAAATCGGGGGCCCCGATCCCCTGGGCCTGGGCCCTTCTGAAAACTCCAGGGGGAACTTGCTATCTCAGCCTGGCAAGGCCCCAGAGGAGAGGCTTTGGGGCCAAATAGTCCTGAACATTTCTCCCACCTGCCCTACCCAAGGTAATCATTTCTTGACTAAGGTGAGTCAGATCCATCCCATCCTTGACTCGGCTAAGGAGCTTTTGCTGGGATTTAAATTTACGCCGTACTTCTTCCTTCTACTCATCAATTGACCAACAGATGATCTTCCCGTCCTCATTGCCAGCCAGAAGCTTGGAATAATTCCTAGGGAGGAAGTAGAGACAGAAGAGAAAAAAAAAGAATTTTAGGAGTAATATGGCTGAGAGCACTGCAATCGCCTGGGACGCTTCTGCCCAAAATCATTACTACAATGGGAGGACGATGCCATCCATGACATTTTAAAGTCAGATCCATATTTGAAAACCTCTGGAGCAGCTTTGGAAGAAATACTAGCTGAAATAATCTTTAGATTGTAGTATCTCCCCTCTGTTCTTCAATACTTAGTCATATATTCTAATCCAGTCCATCTTGAAAATACTTATTTGGTAAGAGGTTAACCAGAGATGCAGCTCAGAGGCGCTAACCTTTCTGTAGAAATGGGGGACTCCCGACTTTACAGGAGAGTATTGTGTTTGCATTCTGGTGTTTTCACGAGGTCTCATAATATCACAGGCCATTTGTGTTTCTTTGAAAAACTGTTTTCACCCCGACTATGGTCAAGGACTTCCAGGCTCACCTTTTGGGAGTTGTTTTGCTTTGTGTTGATAGCATATTTGCATTTAAGAAGAAACTAGTAGGCTCAGATAATTTGGGGGCTGTGGCTCCTAGAATGGAAACTGTACAGTAGGACGTGGTTGCGTTCTAAAGGGGTTCCCTTTAGGTCAAGTAACACTTTATGCCTTAATTTGGAGATAGCTGATTGATTTTGAAAAGGCTAAATAAGGCCAGTTCTGTTTAGCATTTGAAATCAGGTCTAAATCAGGTTACAGGCTAGACTGGGGAAAGATAATGAAAAATTATAAACAGAAAATAAATACCAGAGACAAATTGTTAGGCTTAAGCATACACATAAAAATTCAAAAATCACCACAACCTCACAATATCTCTGTCGTTATTTTCCCTATGATGGCAGAGATCCCTGCTAGGTGGAAGCAGATTTCTCCGTCCCCTCCAGAGGGTCCCTGGGGATCCGAAGGCCGCTGGGCCGCTGGAAGGAGCCGGCCTCTCCCCTCCGCCTTGGCTCCCCGCAGGGGCTGCCCTGCTTTCCAGAAGGCCGGGCAGGAGAGGCTCCTTCCCCCTGGAGGGCCCGGCCAAGGCCTCCGCTCAAAGCCACGTTCTGTGAGACGGGTGGCCGGATGCATCCGTTAAGCGGGTCAAGAAGAGGTGGGAGCTGGGCTTGCCGGCCGATTGACTCCATTGCGAAGTTCAACCGTAGTTCTCCTCCTGCTCTAAAACCCCCATTTTGCTTTTCAGCTAAAAAGGCAGCAAGGCTTAAAGGCCTCCCGCTCGGGGCGGGTTTCTCTCACCCGTCAGAGGGGCATCTTCTTGCTTGCTGCAAGAGGCCACGGGAGGCCCTGGGTGGACCCCCTCGGCTCCTTCCCTATTCTTACCCAAACTGCGGGAGACGACGGGGCCGTCGAATGGCTGCTGTGGGCTGTTCCCATAAAGGGGAAACACTCGGGGAGGGGGGGAGGCTCTGCGGGGGAGGGGGGGGGCTGGCTAGGCCCTACTGGGCAGCCCCCCCTTCCCACTTGCGGCCGGCTGGGGAGAAACACCAGCGGCTTCCCCGCCGGAGCCGCTGAGGGTGCAGCTCGCCTGCCCTCTAGCGAGCTGAGCGGGTACTGCAGGGGGAAGGCTTACCTGGACGCCGCCAGGGCTGTGACGGGCGAGGCGGGTCGCTGGGCTCCCTCCGCGGGGCTCGTGGGAAGCAGCAGCTCTCGGTGCAGGACAAAGGCCGCTTTCTCCGCTCGGCCGCCTGCCGGGAGGATGGGAAGGGAACGTGAAATGAGGGGGGGGGGGGTCATTTTGGAGATGAGAAGATACTGTGATTTATAACCCGTTAACCAGAGAAGCAACGTGTTTCATCCCCGCCTGCGTGGCTGCCAGAAGGGCCGGCCGGTCCCGGTTGAATCTTCAGCCCGTGATACGGGTGCTGACGGGGGCTGTGTCAATTGTGGCCAAATTGGATTTGTGTATTATTGCTTTCTAAATTGCGTGCCTACTTCAGCAGAATTCTTCGTCAGCCCTGACTGTTTCAGGGCTTAAGAAGCTGTCCCAGAATCCCTGGCTGTCAGGTTATGATGCAGCCCATAATTGCCCGGTTAAAACACATTGCCTAAAGTCCTGGTTATTGTCAACCTACCTAAATCTGCTCCTTGAACAATCAGTAATTAAATGCCAAGAATACTGTGCAAATAATGTAATTCAATCATGGTTACTTCAGCTTTATATTTAGTGCTCCTGTTTAGGACCATCCTCTTTCCAGTGTTGCAAAACAGAGGGGTGGATGTCCGGCTGCGGCCGCGGCTGCTGCAAATCCCGCAAGGCCACCTTGCTTGGATGAGGCCTGCTTGCTATTCAAAGATGCACCCGCGCCATCTTTGGATTGGAGGCCCGTTAAGAACGGGTGGTCTCCGCAGCGAGGCAAGGCAGAGGCCCGGCTGACCGCTGCTCCCCGGCTGAGCCGATCCTAAACCTTCTGTAGATGCTACGCAGCTGAGGAAATGAGCCTCTTCTGAACAGGGGCTGAACTTGGGCCGCAAACATGAACCGCCGCCATTGATGGCTACGTGTCGGGGGCAACTCTTGGCAACCACACAGATAGATTTTTCCCCATGAATCTCCAGCTGACCATCTATGTTCGTTCATTCACGTGTTGTGGTGTGCACATTTGCCTTGCGGAGGGGGGAGGAATTGCTTGCTGGAACGGGCGCGATCAGCTCCCAAACAGGCGTGCGCATGCGTCTTAAATAGGCGACCGCCCAGACCCAGCAGTCCCGGTTGCGTCTGCGGGGCCTTGCTTGAGGCCGCTGCCTCCCCCCGCCCCCCCCCCCAGCCTTTCCCTTGGCGCGGAGTGGGCAAAACCTAGGCCGAGGGAGCCCCCTGCTGGCCGCTTGCAGGCCGGCAGCCCTCTCCTCTCCCGCTAAGCTTCCCGCGCCTGGTTTGTGCCCTTACCCTGCTGGGCTTGGCGCTTGCCGGCCTCTTCGCCCACCGGCTCCTCTCCCGGCCTCTCTGGGGAAGCGGCGTCGAGCTTCCAGACCTGAAACGTCCAGGAAAACCGGTCACAAGTGCCAATCCGGGGCATAAACCTTTCCATAAACCTGAATAGATGTTAATTCTCAGTTGGTGAATTGTGTCAGCCGGGAGGACTGGGAGCTGCTGAAGGCCACTTTTAAACACTGCTAGGCGGGAGGGAAGAAAAGGGTTAAGTTAGCTAAAAGCACTTGGGGGAATCCGCCGGCTTAGAGCCATTTGTTTAGTGACAGTTTGAACAGCATTGAAAAAAGTGATTTGCAATTGGTCCTCACACTTATGGCCACAGTCACGTAATCGCAATTCAGATGCTTGTCATGCATTTATGACGGCTGCAGCCCCCCGGGTCACTTTTTGTGACCTTCCTGGCCGGCTTCCAGCAAGCCAAGCCAACAGGGGAAGACGGACTTGCTTAATGACTGGGTGATTCATTTTACAACTGCAGAGAATCACAAAAAAAGTCATAAAATGAGGCATGGCTCACTTAACAGCCACCTCGCTTAGCAAGAGGAAGTCTGGTCCCAATTATGGCCATAAGTCAAGGACTACCTGTGCTCTGAAAATGGAGGACAGAGAAGGGCCCTGAAGGAAACCTGATTCCCCACCCCCACCATGAGGCTTGGATTCCAAACACACGCAGCCCTCGGAGGGAGACCCCCATTGCGGTCTTCATGCCTGTCCTTTAAAATAAGAGTTCAGCAAAAGAAAGCCCCCCCCCCCGGATTTCAGCTGGGTGGGGTGGGGGGTCTGGCAGGTGGGCCTCTGCACCTTTCCCTGATCAGGGCAGGGATGCTGCCAGGGCGGCCTTGCCTGGTTTCTTCAAAAACTCCTTCCCGATAAATCAGAAACACTTAAAATACCTTCCCGATTTTAAACCAATTCCGTGAGTTAGTAGAAGGAAACGCAACGCAGGCTGAGAACGTGCCATTGTGTGGAATTTCAAGGGCAAAACTCTGCATCCTCCTGAGCGGTTCTACTCAAAAGGGTGGGTGGGCTCTTTTGGGAGAGTCATTGGTCAGACCACCAGGGCTCCCCACCTGGCACTTGGAGGAGGAGCCCCGCCCGACCGACTGGAACTGGGGGGGCGGCCCCCCCTCCCAACACGGCCTTGGTGGGCTGAAAGCAAGCCCCCCACTGGGGAGGAGGAGGAGGAGGAGGAAGAACGCTCCATCCGGTCTCCCCACAGAGACAGCAGCGTCTCCAGGTCATCTTTGGCTTCAGAACCCCCAGCCCCCCCGCAGCCCCTCCCCACCTAAAGAAGAGGAGAGGACAGGGAAGAAGGTGCCCTTGTCCAGGCCTTCTGAGGAGCTGCCCCTGCTGTGCTCCCCTCCCACACAGGCGGACGCCATCTCTGCTCCTGGGACAGAACAGGGCGTTCCTGGAGAGGGGGGGGGCCTTTCTCCCGCCCCTTGGAGGGTCCTACCTGCACGCAGCCACCTGTGTCCCCCGTGACAAGGAGACCCTGTGCGTCCCAGTCCTTCACCTCGAAGAAGCAGCAGCAGGAGAGGCTCCCTCCGGGCCTTAAGGGGGCCCTTCCTTTGGCCAGGGGCTGCCCGTTGACGGTCCAGAGGCTCAGGGTCTCTCCAGCGCACGAAGCCACCTCGCCCTGCAAAAGGCCCCCAAGCAGCTCAGGCCTCTCCATCGCGCACAGAAGGCCAGGCGGCCAGCCTGCCCGCAGGCGGGAGAGAGGGCTGGGTCATGCGGGAGGAGCCCAGGCAGGGGACACAGAGGAGAGGTTGCCCCCAAAGGAAGAACTCCACGTGAACCCAGCCTGCCCCTTTCAGGGAAGGGGGTGCGGGAAGCGGGGTGCATGGCTGCTTCGGGGGCCTTGGATGAAACCCCGAGTCCCTTCCAGTCAGGATTCGGGTCCAGGTGTGGGACAGGAACAGCCTTGGTGGCCCCTGGCGAGAGCGGGATGGGGGGGGGCCCACACCGCACCTGTCCCCGTTCTCCTTGGCCTCTTAGCAGCCTTTGATGTCATTGACTAGGACGTCCTTTGGGGGGCAGGCTGTGGCGTTTGAAGCTGGGGCTGGGTGGCAGAGTTTGGGACTGATTTGGCTCCTTTCTCCAAGGTCGGTCCCCGTCGTTGTTGATAGGGAGTGAGAGGTCCGATGGATGGAAGGGAGGACTAGTGGGCCAGTCCTTCCCCTTTTGGCTCCTTCCCAGCTCCAAAGCCTCTGCCTCGATCTTCACTGGTTTTATCCACCCCAATCACTTCCCTGCAAGTACGTTTCCCCGCTTCAACTCACGCATTTCTCTGGGAGTCTCTGCTGCTTTCCAGGCACTAGCAACTAGGAGGGGACTTTCGTCTCCCAAGAGGAACCTGGACGATGCAGACAATGGGAGGGAACCCTGGGGGTGGGGGGGAGACTTCTGCTCCTTCACCCACTGGCACCCAACCGTGGCCTCTGGAGGGCTGCATGCAGCCGAACACACCAGAGGGCAAACGCTCTCAAAAGCCGAACGCCCTCAGGGGTAACAGGCCCCCCCTCCTCCTCCTCCTCCGCTCTGACTCAGAAATTGCTTTTAGTGCCCCTCTCAACATCCAGGATCCTATTAAAAACCTCAGTAAAAAGAGAGAGAAAATCAATCGGTCGCGCCTCGGAATGGTTTCTCACGGAGAAGAGCTCCCATTAAGCCATCATGAAACGTTCAAAGTGGCTCTGTCAGGAGGAGGGTGATGGATGAAGGCCTTACCGTGGAATCATTGATGGCAACCGCCGAGAGGCCGGCCTCCTGTGCAGGAAGCCGGGTGAGGCACCTCAGCTGGTTCAGGTCCCAGAAGAGGCAGGATCCGTCCGCAGAGCCGCTCACCAGGAGGCCAAAGGCCGTGGAGGCGGCCAGGCAGGTCACTGGCTGCGTGTGTCCATACAGAGGCTGGGGAGCAAGGCAGGCAGTGAGCACACACACACACACACACACACACACAGAGGAGAGGGGAGTGGGAGCGAGTCCCAAGGCAGAGCCTGAGCTGCAGGATCACGGGCCCTGCCAGGTGCCCTGCGGAGAAACCCAAGTACAGTGGAAGGCCCTCCAGGGTCACCTACAAGGGAGAGGAGTGGCCGTGTAAGTCAGGTGGATGAAATAAGGCGCTCCTCCCTGATGCACAAGGACACACACACACACACACACACACACACACACACACACCCGCTTGCACGAGGCCCATGATCCCTCCTTAGTTTTCACACACAGTCCTCCCTCCACTGATGGGCGGGTGCAGAAAGTCCAAGGAAACCTTCTTTGGCAACTGCTGAAGGCCGAACGGCCAGAGTCATCCAAACGGCCCCTGGAGGGTCTTATGGAAGCGCAGCAGCAGCAGCCGCCGCCTGGGTTCCAGCAGTGCCCCTGGAAAGCGGCTCCCCCTGGCTGAAGAACACCTGGGCTGGGCCAGCTACCTATCTGGCTTTCTTCTGCAACGATGCAGAATCTTCTTTGCCGGAACCCGCTTCACACAATTGCCTTCCTATCGGCCACTCCACTAAGCCAGGTCTTGGTTGCCTCGCCAGCATCGTTCGTCTTCATAACAGGCCACATTTAATCCATGACTGTACGTGCAGAAGACACCGGAACTAATCAAGCCAGTGAAACTTCTAAGACCCACCTGCTTCAGAAGTAAGGCCGGGGGCCCCGTTGGGCTCCTGCAGAGGTCCCAGACACACACCACGGCGCTGCTTCCGGACGTGATGAGGCTGCTGGGTGTGGGAGACACAGCGCAGAGGCAGTCGCCCCAGTCAGCCGGAGCCTCCAGGACAGCCACCTTCTGCGTGGGCCACGGAGGGGAGCAGAGAAGAGGGAAGAGGGAGGGGCAGTGAAATGGAGGCAACGCTTACAGGCACGCATCCTGACACGCTTTTATATTTATGTGGAATTTTAATTGAGTTAAGGCTTTAAAAAAAGAAATACAAAACAGTTGAAAAGCAAATACGAATTTTGAAACAATTTATTACTGTTTTTTTGCCAGATCTTCTGTAAAATGTGGTCTACCAAATTATTTCTGAATGTAAAGTCTATGCTTTCCTTCTGCAGCCTCCACTGATAACGGCTTTTTTGTCCAAGTCTCAAACACTAGCGAGAGACCAACAAACAATTTATAGTATTAACCAATACTAGTGAATTCATAATAATGAATATATTCCTTTCAAAATATACTCGGAATGTTTCCTGTTGCTTATTAACCTGAAAAGGGCATCTATCTCACCTGCGCTGCTGAACGAGGGGAGGAGATTTTTCACTCATCCAGTTAACTTCTCGTAACTTGCCTTCATTCCAGCATTTAACGCCAGCTTCTCTTTTGGGCTTCTGACCCCCAGGAGAACCACCATCCCCCCCCCCCACTTCCCTGCTGGCTCCCCTGGCCCAGAGCGTTGCTCAGGAGGGGAGAAGAGGAGGAGGAGGAGGAGGAGGAGGAGGCCATGCTGGGTGGGGCCAAGGCACCCTCCATCACCCCCTACCCCTGAAATGAATGGAGGCACAAATAAAAATGAAATGCTGCTGAATTCTTCCGAAGGAGAACAGCCGGGCTTCCCAAGAGGTATGAAATCAAAGTCCCAGGCGATTTTAATTACTGCGACATCTGACAAATTCTAAGAAAGCATGAAGTCCTTTCGGGAAATTTCTGGCTTCCTTTAATGGCAAAGAAGTCAGAGAATGACCCTCGATCCTTGTATCAACCACGGTTTAGTTCAGGAAGTGGAAGAAGAAAGAACATGGGTGGAAAGAGAGGGCAGCACCCCAACATTTTAAGGGAGGCTCAGACCGAATGTAATCAAATGCGTATTTTTATTATGTAGATGTTAATATAGTCAGAACAGTGATTGACAGGACTCTCTGGCAGGAAAAGCTGATGAGAGAAGGAGCTGCCACTCTGCTCTTTGCCCCACACAATCCCCCCTATAAAATTGTGGCCGTAACTTTTGCACATTGTTTAAACACTAACTGACGTTACTCATCTATGTTTTGCACACGAGGAGAAACGACGCTGCAGAAAGCGAATGACACGGTCTCCTGTATGTAATGTATTCAAGTACAAAGAGAAAGATCCAGATTGAAGTTATTATTACTTTTAATTATGTCTTGCCTTTCCGTCCAATATAAGTTGCAGACAACTATATTGATGATTTTGTTCAAGAACTTTTGGTGCACTTGCTAAGTTCTGCAGACCTTTCCACCTGTGGGTGGACCTAAGGCATGTTCCCTCTGGCAGAAGAGGAGGCGAGACAGGGACAAATGGTGGAATGCACCCCACGGATGGAGGGAGGGATCGGCCTGCTCATCGCTGAGCGGCCCAACCTGTAGTTCATCCTTACCTTGTCTGATCCAGAATCAGCCAGGCAGCAGGTGAAGTCACTGAATCCCCAGCAAAAGGTTTTATTCCACAGCGGAGGAAGCAACAGACTTTTCTTCTCCACAGCCAAAATCCCCCTTTCTGTACATACGATATGACCCACAGGCCCATGTGGTGCCTCTACAGAAGAGAAATAAAACAACTTCAGAACACATTTTAAAGTGGGGGGAGGAAATCTGCTACTTGAATTTGTCCCAGAAAGTTTTGTGCCATCTAATGTCTAGAATTCTCTTTCTCCCCTAATTCCCCTCTTAGAAACTGCTCTGTGTGCCAAAAGAAAGGGCCCTGGACCAGGTGCTATAATGTTCTTTGTGCACCATTTATGAGGTCTATATACCTTTGGGAATAACCGATGACGGTTTCAGATTATACAGATTACTGACGGAGAGAGCCGGAGAAGGAAAAAGGACGCTGTTTTTCCCCATTGAGTGTTTCCTCAGGCTCACAGCATTTCTGGAAGGATGTGGTTTTGTAAAAAGCTGAGAATGAAAAAGAACCATAAACAAACAAATTGCAGCAAATCAATGGATCCTGTAAAGTAACATACATAGGCAGCACTGCATATTTTTAAAATACCTGTTTTCTTACAAATTACCTTTTACTTCTCACTGCAAAGGAGTTATAGTAGCAACCAAAAACCTCTGAAAAAATTTCAGTAAGTACAGTATTAACAAAATAAGGCAGAAATTAAAACTCTAAATGAATAAAAGAGTAAAATTATATTGTGTCCCAGGGTGGGAACACCAGGCCTCCATCGCTGATGAGAACAGGTGGGCGATCCTTGCTTTCTTTCAGAAAGACCATCAAAGAGGAGAGAAGGGCCAAGGGGAGAATTCAAGGGCAGAAAACTGGTCAAGCCCAGGCCAGAGAATTACTCATGGTTTGGTCCAAGAATAGCCTGGCATCGTGAAAGGCCCCTGCTGCTCCCCCACCATCTTCGCTGATGTTCGGCTGAGCTTTCGGTGAGCACCGGGCATTGATACTCCGCGGCTCTGCCTTTGCCTGTGGCTGAAGCAAAATGCTCCGGGTGCCAATGCTTTAGGTGGGCGCTGGTTAGCCCCAAGAGAGAGAAATGACTCCTTAGCGGATAATTTGGGCTCATTTGCTTGGAGAAATGCACGAATGGCTTGGAGGCTACTAATTCATCCTTGGCTTTCAGGGTCGTTACCCATCCAGCCTGCCAAAGTTATCCAGAGTGAACGGGTCTTTCATGACAACCTACGCTGGAAGGAGAAAGTCCCTTGTGCTCCCCAGGAGGAGAACCATGCGACCGAAGGAGTTAAGCTTCGTCTCCACAGGCCAGAATAATTCTCAACCATCTCCCCTCTTAAGGGGTCCTGGAAAGAGAGCACTCTTGGCTCTTCAACACCAGGGAATTTCTTCCAAGAAGCAGTGAGACGTTTCTCACGGGAAGAGAAACTCACGGGAAAGTCACTCTGTATAGGAGACAGTTTCTGAAAAGTGCCTAAACTCACAACTGCAAGCTGCTCCCCGCAAACTATCCACAGAAGCAGCCCAGGTGGCCGTATGAGACCCGAGTGAAGGAGGGTTGGACTTTGGGCCTTGAAACGACTTCTTTGAGATTGATGAGTTGTTAGCCTCCACTCCTTCCTGGAGAGCTGCTCTGGGTGCCTGCCTGTCATGGCCCTGCTGGAGTCTGATTCCGAGGGGGAGGCCAAGCAGCTGACAGGGAAGGGGAGTGTGTCTCCGGAGGCTGTGGAAGAAACGGGGGAAGGGCACAGTCTGGCTGGGCCTTCAGAGGAAGACCCAAGGCCACCCCCTCTTCATCCTAGGGCACGCAGGGAGGAGTGGAGAAGGGAGCAACATGAGTTGCATGGGTTACGGGGGAGAAAAGGGCCCTGATTTCCTTCATCAGCTGCAGCTGGGAAAACAGGATTTAAAAAGGGTGTTTGCGCACAGCACCTTGCTGGAAGCAAAGCGTGAATGATCTTTGTCAAGTCTTATCTGGGTTCTGGCATCCTCCCAATTGTGTGTGTTTCATTATCTTGTGAAGTCTGCAATTCCTTATCCTGCCCTGTGTCGTTAATTGCTGCAGTGTGGTTTGTATTGGTTTTTATTTATAATTTATATGTACTTTGGCGTCGGACTGAATTTCTTCCCTGTTCTTGGGAGAGTTTTTTTCTCCAGGCGATAACTGGACATTGGAGGCCAAGTTGGAGGTATTAAAGGGACTTTACCTACTGTTGTGACTTTGTTGCTGTTGTGCAATGCCCCTTTGGGTCATCACACTGCCCTTCTTACAAAAGCTGACCTCCACCTCCTGTACACCTGGATACACATCCACGGCTTTGGCTTACAGTAGTCACTGGATGGAACACTCTAACCCATTAAATGTATTTATGTTATAATGTTTCTTTGTGTTACATTATTGTGTTATAAGAGACATATTTGCTGGAGCAGGGGTTGCCAACCTCAGGGACCACCAAACTCATAATTTTAAATCCCATGGACCGGAGACACTGGGAAAATCCCCAAAAAGGTCTGCAGGAAAATTCCCCACCCCGTTTTCCTACTGAACATTCTTTGGGATCACAGGATACCGTCTCCAGCTCCGTTTTCAGGGGGGGGGGGAGAGAGACTTTGGGCTTCATGCAAGGAAAGCAGCAGAAGCAGCAGAAGTCTTTCTTTCTCTCCCCCCAAACTCCACCAGAAATGAGTCTTTGCCGGTGCAGCCTCTTGGAGCAGGAGGCCTTGCAGGGTCCCAAAGACTCATTTCTGGCAGAGTTTGGGGGAGAGAAAGAAAGACTTTGGCTGCTTTCCTTACGTGCAGCCAAAAGCAGAAGAAAGAAGTGGAAAGAAGCAGTCCAGTGGCCAGGCCAGGCGCGTGGGGCGAGTGGGGCAAATTCCCCCCTCCGTCCTTTCCCCCCTCCCCTCACTACCTCATGTTGTTCGCAATGCAAGCGACACAAGCCTTGTGTTCTCATGGGCCATGTGAGTGGCGCAGCCTTGTGTTCCTGTGGAGCCCGGATTAATTGCTTTGGGAGTGACATTTCTCTGCGGACCATCAAAATTTTCTCGCGGACCACCAGTGGTCCCTGGCCCACTGGTTGGCAACCACTGTGCTGGAGGGTGCAAGGAAGGAGACTCCTGCCTGCTTCTACGATACCTCTTGCTCTGCCAACCCTCAATGGCCGGACGTTTCTCTACACAGGAATTGCTCCTCCTTACCCAGGGATTGACAGAGTGAGGTGTAAGCATTCACATGAAAAGCCTTTTAGAAACTTGGAAGAAGAAAAGATTCAAGTCCAATGAAGGAGCTAAACAAGTAAACAATAGCACCTTAATAAGTTTGATTAATCTATTAGAATGGGGTTAAACTCACAGAGATTATCAGAAAAGTTAGCACATAAATGCAGACACAGGCGGGATCTTTGCTTGTACCTCTTCTAGAGTCACCCAACCATCATTGGATGAATTAATGTTCTATTAATAAGGATAGGTTTTCGCGTTGCTTCAGGGGTGGCTGGAACAAATATTCTCAAACCAACCGGGTTACTTTTTCAAGAAATCCCATCATGATAACACACCTCAACATGAGATCAAAATGCTAACAAAATTAACAAAATGCTAACAAAATGCAATCCATGGTTGCTTGAGGGCACCTGCCTGGCCATTGTTTGCATCGTACCTGCTGTGGGATCTGTCCGAAATTGCTGACAAACCCCAGGACGGTGCTCTTGAGCAGAGGGTCCTCGGGGCTGCCCACTTGCCCTTGATGGCTGTAGAAATAGGGGTGGAAGACGTTCACGGCCTTCACGGCGGCTGAGCCCTGCTGCTTGAAGCCGAAGATGAGGTCGATCCAGTGGTGGAGGTGGCTGCTGACGAAATCACTCTCCAGGGCCTGAAACCCAACCAGCCCCATTCAGCCGCCTGGCTGGCAGGGAGGCGTCATGCCCCGTCTTGCAGGTGTGGGGGGCGGCGGCTAAGCAGCGGGGGGGGGCTTCAGGAAGTCTACAGGCCTGGTTACCACCAGTGGACTCGTGTATAACTTCCACCACAAACTATAAAAGCTATGAGTAAAGCCTGCCACAAGGGAGTCCTTTTTCTTTTTGGAGATTTCTCCTTATCTTTATTTTAGATTAAAGCAAATATTTTGAGACTATCAGACTTGATCTCTGACTTGGGGTCCTTCCCAGCTGCCCTTTCATACAGACCTGCCTGTGCAGCCTAATGAAGCGGTGAGGATTTCCTCCTGCCCAAGGTGGCAAATCCACATCATTCAGCCGGGTCCCATCCTGCAAGCATCCTGCAAGGGACGGGAGAGAAGGCCTGGGTGGCACAAAAGAGCCGACACACACAGAGGAGCTTTCCTCCCTCCAAGGACCAATAAAAACGCCTGTACACAGGGATGTAAGGGTGTAGAAGCAACTGGGACTTGGTGACAGAAGCCGCTGGCAACAGTGACAGAGTCTGGAAGGCAAGAGTGGGCCAAGATCCTCAGTGATCACCCCGGGTTCAAAACCTGTGATGTGGGCTTCAAGCAGGTTTAGCTGCCGAGCTGATAATCCCTGTGACCTGTCCAGCTTTTGTCTAGACAGAATCCGTTGATGAGGAAAAACAGATTTAGCCCTGGACAAATCTTACAAGGGAGGGGTGTTGAGGCAGGAGCACCTTTCCCATAAAGGGAAGCTTTTAATGGGATGTCCAGCCAGCTCAAAATACCAACATTATTTGAGTGCTTGAGCGCTAGTTCGTCTAGAATGCTTTGATTTTGACTCTTTCACTCAAGAGGCAAATCCATCTCCATCATTCTAAAATGGTGCAGAGCCCATGATTCCAAATGGGAGCCCAACACAGCGAATGCCCACTCACCAAAGTCAATGTGGTTGTGGTTTGTTAAAAATTCAGGGAGATAAAAGAATTCAGGTATCAGTTCCCGGACATCCGTCATGTTGTCTCTGGAGGCTGACTCCCAGGTGCTCCTCACGCTGTGGAACATGCGCTCTGCGACATCCAGGTCCCCGCCCTGTGGAGAGGGCGAGAAGAGAAGCCATGCCACCACCCAGAGCTTTAGGCCACAGCCACCGGGAACCAACCACCCGCTGGAACTGCCGGCTGGGATTGGGACAAAACATTTCGGAAGGCTTTGGAGGGCTAGGAGGACAGAGCGCTCTGGAATGCCTGGACAAACCCCGGCCAGGCCCCTTGGGAGGAAACGGCATGAAGCACGTGGAGAAACGAATTCCTTGCCAACCATTAACCCTGGAGGCTTCTGTCGTGCTTCTGGAGAGAGTGTGGCGGTGCTGATGTGCACAGAAAATATTGTACAGGTGGAAGCAAGTGTGGCTTCACTAAGTTTCACGTTTTGCAAGGGGGACACGCTTAGCTGGGCAGAAGAAACATTGACATGCTGTTCTTCCACCCCCCAAAAGAATGATGCCAAGTATCGACTAGAAGGTGGTTCCGATTCTTGCACCTTCCATGTTCGTTGTTCCGTTATTTTGAATCGTGGGGATGCTTTCAGATTTGCAGAGCTGGGCCAGGCAGAAGGTTGTGGCACCAGCTGCTGTCCGCTTTAGAGTTTCTTCAAACTTACACTCCCATCAGTGAGGCCAAAACATCCGCATGGAACTGCACTCCCTCCAAAGGGAAGCAAATGGTGCTCCCAGGACGCCCCCCTGGAAATCCGCAAGGGGAGTCCTGCCCCAAAGTAAGGATCAGCCTCCTTCTCCCTAACTGCCCTGCGCTCTGCCCTGCCTTGGGAATAAATCCAAAGCGGTGGGGTTGTGTAAGGGCAAGGCACCGTGAGCAGTTCAGCGGGGGTGTTGCAAAGTCATTGTTGCTGAGTTGGGGAGTTCATCCCTTGGAGGCAGCACCCCCCCCCCAAGCTATTTTCCAGTCAAAACTGCGGTGGCTCCAAAGCTGAGTCAACCCTGCAGAAAGCGCCAGCTAACAAGGAGCCTCTCTCGGAAAGGCCTTCAGCCACATATATACGACGTGGCGGCCAGAATACGCGACGGAGACATTTTCCTCTGCTTTTTACATTTTTATGAGAGCCGATGGTGTTCTCTAGAGAGACAATGTGATTTGTAATAAAAAGGTTATCTGTATTAAATAAAAACAATATCTACATAGAAAATGTTGTTAGTGCCCCAAATCTGGTTAAAGATATTACCATCCAGAAAAATGTAATTTTTTTGCAGCTGTCTAATGCATTTTGGAGAAAGTAATATCTCTAAAACGCACGCCTGTATTATTTATAGAGAAAGCAATAACTGATTTGCAGCATTTCTTATATTAATAACTGTATTTGCATACATTTGTATCAGAATTAGTGGGCTTTCTTCCTCTCAGAATGTGAGGATGGCAGAGGGAAGGAGGGGCAGCTATGGAACATGCTGGTGGCTCTTCTCTGCGGCCCTGGGTGCAAGGCGGCCTGGGAAGGAGCAGCCCCATTGGCTCTCTGACCCTGCAGAGCCCAGAGCTGGCAACGGGCTCTGGTGGCTTGCCAAAGGAGAAACGGACGTGTCGTCTTCACGATCACAGCGGATCAAAGCTCCCTTCAAGGGAGTTCAAGGATTATGAAACTCCAGCCTGGGAGAATTGTTCTTACGATGCACGTGAACTTCATCTGCAACGGTTGCCTCTCCTGCAGCCCACTTCCGTTGTCTTTCTGCCTGTCACAGTTTTTAATGTCTCAAAAGATTTTTCTTTACTTTTTTCTATAACACTAATGGAAAATGAGAGCTTTTTCTTTAGTTCCCTTTGTTAAACCAATCTTATGACTGGGAAGGATTTGCAGCTGAAGGTCTCCGATTCCTTTCATGTCTTTTGACCTGCGGCTTGCGCCCTGCCTCTGTAGGCACCCACCCACGCGCCCGTGTTCTCCCTTCACACTTAGGAAAGCAGGTTTAGCAGTTGTGCTTTACTCCTAAGAGAGTGGCTTATTTCTGCTATTAGTTGAAGCATCACTGGGGGGTTTCCCCCCCAAGGATTATTTTCTTGCATTTATAGTGCTGGAGTGAACTATTCCATTTATTTATTTAGTTAGTTAGTTTTAAAAGCACTTATGCTTTTAAACCTTTTTAACCCTGTTAACCGTACAGAAATGAGATGCTGCCAGACAGCCACGCCAGTAACGATTACCAATTGAAATTGGCACAAGGGCTGGCCTGACCTTGAACTCGGCTCCTCCAGGAGGCCCAGATCAAAGGGAGGAGGGGGTGAAGGGGCCCAGGCCCTCTGCTTCTGCTGGGCTAGCCCTCCTGATGCCCCCCCCCACCCCGCCCAATCCCTCCCCTGTTGCTGAAACTTCATTCAACTTTCATTCTTAGTTGTTGGTGGTTCTTTTCATTTGGGTTTCCTTTCCCTTTCCGGATGCCACGATCTGGTTGATGATGGGGGGGGGGGGAGGGGAGGGGCTGCCCAGTTCCTGTCAGGCACTTTAGAAAGCTGCACAAACATTTCCACACCGACAACCTCCCCCCCCAACACACACACACACTGTGCTCCATGGCTATTTTGGCAATGAAAATTGGACTCACAGAGACACTTCCCAAAGCATGGACTTCTTTTGAAAGAGCACCGGACTGACTTTTTAAAGTCCTGAACTGCACCAAAGGTGAATTTAAATCTAATTACTCTTCCGTTGTGTACTGTTCAGTACCTTAAAGGCTGTTTTGTGTTTGGTGCAGTGCATTTTTACTGGTAGGCAACAGAAAAAGGATGAAAGAAAAAAAAAAAGAGGTAGTGGGGGGGCAGAGAAGTTAAGGATGAAGACTGAATAACTGTCACATGAACCCCTCTCAGCCCTCGGACACAACCCTTCCACGGGGCTTCCCAATTCCTTTCCGCCTGCACAGTCCCTTGCGGTGCCCTCTGCCCTCTGCTGATCCGTTTCCCGCCAGGAGCGTTCAGGGCAGAGTCCCGAGGGAGGGCCTGTGCAGCTCAGGGGCTCCAGGTCTGGCCAGGGTGCCGCCACCCATCTTTGCTAGGCTCCACCCAAGTTCAGCCCACCTGCAAAGTCCGAAAGGTTTCTGTGAAGGGCTCCAGGCGGACCAGATAGGAAGCCACGATCATGGCGGAGGAGTAGTGGGTACAGTAGTGACTCTGAGCTGAGAGGTTACCTACAAAGAAGGAAGGAATCCACAGTTTATGGACTTCATTTCTGGATAAATCAATTCGTTTCGATTTCTTCAAAATGAAACAATCCCTGAAATGTGTAATAATGTGCCTTATCGAGCAACTTCCCATACGCATCTTTAACCAAAGATTCACACCCCTGATCAGGGCTAACCGATGACTCGGGGAGATGCCAGAACAAGCCAGTTCTAGCGGTCTTTGTTTGCTCATTTCCCCCATGCCCCCCCATTCACCCCAGCCCCTAATTCCCCCTGGGTTCTGTGAGGGCGACCTTTGGGCTGCTTCCACAGTTCTGCTCTGGAGGGGGCGAGATTTGGGGTACCCCCTGTTGATGCTGGAAATGAGGTTGGTACCTTCGGTCTTCTCCACTTCTTTGAAGCGCTGGATGAATTTCTCTCTCCTGCCCTCCGTCTGAGCCCCCATGGGCTTGGAGAGGTCACGGAAGGTGCTTGGATGGGTCAGGTCCAGAGTCTGGAAGGCAAACGCAACATGTCCCTTGACTCAGCGGCCAAGCGACTTCCGGCGGCTGACCTGACCCACTTCCTGTAGGCCGCCGTGTCCTCCTGCCCCCTTCCTCTTTCAGCAAAGCTCCAGTCCAGCCTCACAGAGAAATGGCTCACCAGGGAATGGTAGTCTGCAAGGACCCACGGGAACACTGGGTACTGCATGAGGTCGCTGGGCGTCCGTCCCGCCAGAGAGTTCAGGTACATGAGGTACTCGAAGTTGCTGATCTCTCTCCTCTGCCGGGAAGGGAAAAGAAGGATGGTGGTGGGCTCAGTGGCTGGGCTGCCTCCCAGGCAATGAACACGTCCGTCCGTTGCCTCGTTCTCTAAATCTCTTTTTCCAGGACGGGGGGGGGGGGCGCTAGTTTCTGCTGGTTACCCTCGTTTCCTTTCGTGCCTCTTTCTATGGATGCCTGTAGTCCGGATGGCATCTCCCTCCCTCCCTCCCTCCCTCCCTCTCCCCCCTCCCTCTTTGGAGGCCAGAGTCCCAGAGGCTTAATACTTATACTTTCCCTTACAATCATCTCACAACCCTTGGATCTCTAAGTCACGGTGTATGACGTGGTGGCTTTTGCTCTCTCCCCGTGTGACCATCGCAGCAGGCCTCAGTCTCTGGGCCTGGGCTGCGTAGTCCATAGGGCGAGAGGGGGCTGTAAAAGAAGCCGGGCTTGCAATTCTGTGCAAGCTTCCAACGTTTCTCCTGATTCCAGTTGGGAAATCGGCTTCCTTCCATCTCGGAGGGTGCGAGAGGGAGCCGTTCTGGTAATAGGTCTGATGAGGAGCTTATTTCCAGAAGCTGCTGCAAAGATGGAACACAAATATCTCTCCCAAATGTCTGCTAAAACCCCACGGTTGACTGTGGGTCCCTTGTGTAACAAGCCCCCTTCTAATCCAACGCCAAAAACCAGCAGAAGTTTTCTGCATAACAGCTGATCTCACTTGCTATCAATTTTCTTTCAGGCTGCTCATCTTTTTATTTCCAGTGAAGGCTTCATGTATGTTGTATGTTCTGCTGGCACAACGTTTGTGGAGGAACGGGGCAGCTCCCCTCCCCCTCCTCTCCCCCCCGAGCCTTGCAGACGGGGCTTTTTTGATGTCTTCCTGCGTTCACGATCAAAGTGGCGTTTCCAATGGACGCCTGCAACACCTCCGAATGTGGCCTCAATGCAGGATCCCAGGGGGTTGGATCCATCAGCTGACATGCTGGCTGACTTAACTTGGTGACCCCTGAACCTAGTGAGCCAGACCTGCCCCCTGCCCAGCCAAGGAAGACCACCAAAGCCTCGGCTGGCCCTTTTCCCACCCAATAATAAAGCTGGATTGGAATCAACCGGTTGAAAGTTCAAGTTAGGAGCTTGAAGATAGCGTCAGACTTGGAACACGTCTACTGAATAAACTGCTTACGTCGGACTACAAGGTAATAGGTGGCTATCTTAATCTCACCTTGTTCATTTTGAATCCTTTCTGCAGTCTATTTGCCATTTGGGCAAAGCACGGCCCTCCTTTACATCACAAAGTCCATCTTTTGATTCCAACCCAAAGTATAATTACCCCCAGCACTCTCCATCCAGTGGGGATACACTGTCAAACCACACGTGCAGCCTAGTGCCGTTCGATCTCCCCGAAGCATTGAACTCCCCTGCTAGGACAGCAGCAGATGCTTCTGGATAAGCCCACAAAAATAGCTCTTTCCGTCATTCCAAGTTATCCCCAGGTAATTTTCCCTTAGCTGCTAGCCATGGTGGAGGAGTGCAGATATTAACATCCAGAAAGTATTTAATTTGAATATATATGGCTAATTAGAAACAAATCGGCTCAGGACTGTAATCCAGCAAGGAAAGCTTTGTGTGGGAGAAAGACTTTTGGGATATCCCTTTGGCCAAATTTCACGGGTGCTGGAAGTGGCTTCAACAGAGCCATTTCATTTGAATGTCGCTCAGGGCTTTTGACACCAGAGTCAGCAGCAGCCTGGATCAGGCCAGAGAGCAGCTTCTAACCAGCAGGCCAAGATTTTAGGAGAGCTCCCACCGCTTCCTCCTCCTGCTAGCCAGACCCAGAGGGCTCCCCAGCTTCCTTCCTGGTTTTCCATACAAAATTCTCCACTGTGAGGCTTACAGAGAACAGGCACTGTCCTTCCTGGCTCAGGTGAGACAGGGTAGCACTTTTTGTAAAGTTCCGTATGGATAGAATACTCCACTGTGAAGAAAATAATCTTTAAAAATTAATTGACGATGGATTGATTGATTTCAGTGGAACAGCACCAAGAAAAGATTTTACCTGCCACTTCAACAGGAAGGACTTTTTTTCCTCTGATTGTTTTCTGCAAAAATAAATAAAAAATAACATTGTGTCACTCACATTTCCGTTTCTAATGGGAACAAAAACTGTGCAAATTGACCTTGATTTCATTGGAGATCTGAGATTCAAAGAAGGCCTGATTCAATTTGTGTCTGAAATCTAGATGCAAACTTGGTCAGTTTAATCCCCACTCCCTACCAGCACTGATGATGTGGCCTGGTTGGGTCATGAAACATCTGCAAGAAAACCACCCAGCTCAGAGAGCGCTGAGGGCCCCTCACTTCAACCCTGAGCTGCAAACATTCTTGAGACTGTAAGTCCATTGCAGTCATGTGATGTCATGCTTAAGGACGGGGCCTCTTAGCAGAACGGCCAGTCCTAATTGGGGTCATTAAGGGAGGACTCCCTGCAAATGTATGCAGTACAAATGGGGAAGAAGTGTGTGTGTGTGTGGGGGTGTTGGTTTGGCAATGGTACGCGTGGAAAGGATTTTAGGTCCCTGGGAAAATGAGAGTCAGCACTGTGTGACGTGGCATCAAACAGGCCAGTGCAATTCTGCCTACAAGAATGCCACCCCTTTTCCAGAGGGTGGGGGGGCTCTTCCTCACTGGGAGGGTCCCAGCAGAAGCCATGGGTGGGGGGGGGCTTCTATTCGCCTCCCTGCTCTGAGCCTGTGACTCTCCTTCTGCTGGCATGGAGGGCAAAGGACCACACTGGCTGCCACAGGCAGGCGTGTCCCGGGCACTTCTTGGCTGCGTCCACAGATCTGGTGGAGTTTCCTGTAGGCCCCTCTGGAATGGTTGCAGCACCAGTCCACCAGTCCAGTAGTATGAATAGGCTGCTTTCCCAGGCCCGGCAGGTGGAGCTGGCGTTGGGAACGAGGCCTGTGTTGTGCGATCTCCAAGGGCTCAGAATTTCCTGTCGCTTAGATACCAAGTTTCACAGGCGGCATCACAACAGCTGACTACAATCTCACAGGAACCGGGTAAGTCACCCTCTCTTGAAGCAAGCAGGTTGCCAGTTGTTCAAAATTGTTGTTTCAGTTTTAGAATTCGCGGGCCAGCAAAAAACCAGATGAGAGTTTTCCATGCAGTTCAAAGATTTATCTCCAAACACTGGCAGAGAAGTCAGAGAAGATTTCTGGAAGAATGGGTTTGCCACGAAAGCGTGAGGCCAGGCCCACTAGAAGTAACTTAGCTGGCGTGCAATTCCGTTGAATGTTATGTAGTTTCCTTTTTAAACCACACACACACCTTGTTTTCTGGTTGATTCTCTGTGTACAGTAGAATTTACAAGTCCGGATTGGGAACAGCAGACTCCATTTAATTTAAAGCAGCTTGTTATTAGGAAATAAAGCTGTAAGTATAAAGTTACTCAGCTACGCCGCAGTCTCCGAGATTCAGCAATCTAGTCAGCTTGCAAGGGAGGGAGGGAGGGAGGTTTACATCACTCTTGGGCCAGACAGGGGCTCTCAATGGGCTGTAATCCTTCATGGTTGTCCTGATGTGTCGAAGTTCTGCTCAGGGCTGTGTCGTTCCCCCCCGTCCGTCCTCCCCCCAGGAAAGCCGCTCTGAAGCCTTTCTTGGCCACTCAGGTTCCAACTGGACGAGGTGCAGCATTTCCCTCATCCAGAGGAAAGGAAAAGAACTGCCAGGCCCTGGAGACGGGCTTAGGATTTGGGCTTTGAGGGAAAGTACCCGGCTGCACACTGGCTTAGGGAGTCTAGCATTTAAACAAACGGCAGGTCTACAAAGGAGAAAGTCCAAATATGACCTATTGTCTAATTCAGAAATCTTACTTTTCTGACCCAGCCGCCTAGCACACCTCCAGGCCTCTTAATTTAGGTCTGCCCAAACACACTCAGCAGCCCTGAGGCAGGTGTTAGACTAACAATTCTTACTCTCTTTGTTCATCTTATTAATTTTGATTAAAAAGATGAGCGATTAAAAGATCACAGCAGATTTCAGACAAAGTGGGGCATTTGTAAAAAGGTTTTCTCATACTTCTAAAACTCTCGCTCAACAGGAGCCATCTCCTCGCCAGAACGTGACCCAAGAATGCCCTTGCCCCCAAAATCTTTTTACTTCCTCTGAATAAATTTTGGGGCGAGGGGAGGAACACACACACACACACACACACACACACACACACACACACACACACCTGCCATGTGTGGTGTTCCAATGGGCTATTGAGATGAACTCAAAGCCATCGCTTCCTCGGATCTTCCTGGATTTGTACATGATTAATGAGCAGCCGAAAAGCCCGAAGCGCTTGTAATGAAAGCCTCCTAATGGAGAAGTGTGTTCCAAACAAATCTATGTTCTTTTACAAACAATCATTTATCAAAACAGTGATTTGACTCCTCACAATTAAATGTGGAGGGTTTGGATCAGCTGGGGCTAAGCCAAGCGGAACCTCCTCCTCCTCCTCCTCCTCCTTGGTTCTTGCAAAGCAGCTGGCAGCCGCCCCTGCCTTTCCTGGCCTTTTGTCGGGGGAGGGGGAGCAGAGTGTAGTGGGGTCGGATGGGGGGCTGCTTCTTGAAAACTGTCCTGCCCTGGGAGCCCCCGAGAGCCCTGCCCGCCTCCAGGAGCCCGGCTGAGGGCCGAGGGAGCGCAAGGCATCCTGGCATTCAGTGGCTGAAGGCAGAGAGCCGCCTGGGGGGGGGGGTGACAGCTGTCAGGGGAGCAAGCGGGGGGGGCTACAGGGAGTCCCTGCCTTATGGCGGCAATTGGGATCACTAAGCAATGCAGTTACAAAGCAGGACGTCGCGTGACTGCACCTCTTAGCGACAGAAACCCCAGCAAGCAGCCTAGGTCATCCTCATGCGGGAGACTGGGGGAGTCCCAGGTAAGGAGAGTGAGGGGAACGGGGGGTAGGATTAGGGCATCCCTCCTCCTCCGAGGCCTTTTTCCGACTCCTTCCTCGGGGCAGGGGGGTAGCACCCAAAGCAGGACAGCTTAGTCAAGGGGAGCTCTGAGCAAGGCAGGCAAAGGGGAGGAGGCCCTGGTGTGGCATTATGAGGTGGCAGTGAGGTGTGGCAGCCCTGGCCAACAACCTCACAGATGCTTCCTACTCATGTCCTCCCTAGGCACAAATATCGAGGGCAGGCTGGGGGACCCGGAGGGCCAGGTCGGTGCTGCTGCTGCTGCTGCTGTTGCTGCTGCTGCCGCTGCCGCCAGGGAAAGGTGTGGCGAGCCGAGCCAGAAGCAGTCCAGGTGCGCTCGGCCTCCTCACGCTGGCTTCCTGCCTGCTGCTCTCCTAACCCTTAGCAAGCCTCCGAGTCTGGTGATTTACCTCACGTAACAAGCCCTACGGCAGGCTGAGTGCGAGGCGCCTCCCAGTTTGTGGGGCCATAAAGTCTGGCAGGCGTTTCACTTGTTCTTTCCGGGGACTTTGGGCCCCCGGAAGCAGGGAAGGGAGGGGAAGCCCCCTGAGCAGGCCTGGCTCTAGTCTTCCCGGGACTAGGAGGCGGGTGAGGAGAAGGGCCCAGCTGGACGAGGACGCCAGACATAGCCAGAAGGCGGCAATGGCAAACCACCTGGATCGTGTTTTGAGAAAATAGCATAATTTGTGACGATGTCGCTAGGACACAAGTCTCAAGCGGAAGGAAACCTTATTCTGACATGGCAAAACTGTTGCATAAACACTGAAAGAGATCTAGTATATTTATAAAAAAAGAATCCTTGGAAATCTGGAAGCTTCTATCTCTGCTGGCCAAGTGGTGGATCCATGATCTGTGATAAAGGACTCTGCTTGCCCTATAAATCCTTTAATTATGAATGCGCCTCCTCGCTGTGCTATGGGGGAGCAAAAACCAGCCCTGAATTGCTGCAATGTACACAGGAGGAACATAAAACGAAGCAGGGGCGACACCTACACGAGCCAGTACTTTTCCTTCCTGTGGAAAGTGTATGCGCTCCCACTAAATTTGTCTAATGACAGGAGCATATAATGCTTTCCTCAAAGGTTTAGTATAAACATACCAAACTGGCTAGCTCTTTTTTTGCTACAATAAAGAAATCCTTTTATTGGCTGGCTATAATCCATGGGTTTGCGGCAGAGAGCAGTTCTACTTGCTGCTTTAACCACAGAGATCAAGCATGAAAACATCTGATATGATAGTATGTCGGAGGACTGACTGTCTGTTGTGTGTAAATTAGTGTCATTGAAAAGTAAGTATCTGAATATGACTTTAATTCATATATATATTAGGTACAAATTTCCCTTCCTTTGCTTTAGCCAGTGAGCGAGCCTTATAAACTATAAAGCCCATTGAGGTGGGGCAGCAGCTGTAATTCCAAGTCAGTTACATGTCAGTTAAAATAACAAGCTCTTCTGGTGGCTGTACAATTTTTGTTTCATTTAAGACTCCTTCGGATAAAATAATATTATTCTAATTCTACCCCAATCCAAGCTTTGAAACAATAAACACTTTCCGATGAAGATCACTGCAGCACTAATATATATCCATGCATCATATATTTTCAAAGCGTTTGGGAACCTGGTAACAAGGTAGATGTCAAAGTCGCTTTATAGGTGACATTTCCTTCACTGGGGCTGCCTCGCTTGGAGGAAAACAACGGAGACATTTGCACAGATATTGATTAGAAACTGTAGGGAGGACGGAGCGTGTGTTTATAGAAGAGGTATGATTGCATGAGAAGCGACATCAAGGACCAGGTGTCAGGATCTTGAGGATGTCCAACCCATTTGAGCAGCTCCCCCAAACAGGCAGAGAAATCAGGGGTCTCCCCCCCCTCTCTCTTCTTGTCTGATCAGAAAGAACAATGCTGCCCCCCCCCCCTGCTGCAGCCGGCCTTAGCAGCCCTGCGGACGGGGCAGGGGGCTGTCCTCTCCCCCACTTAACTCTGCTGCCTGTCTGCTTTCAGGGTCCAACACCAAGCACCGCCTGCAGGCTTCCTTCCACAGAGCACCTCTTCAAGCCCCCTGAGCTGCTCTGCTTTCCGTGAGGCGGATGGCCAAGGGAGGCGCAAAACCCCCCAAGGGGAAAAAGGTCACCCTGAAGGTGGCCAAGACCTGCATAAAGATCACCTTTGACGGGAAGCGCCGCCTTGACCTGAGCAAGATGGGCATCACGACATTCCCCAGGTGCATCCTGAAACTGGAGGACATCGATGAGCTGGACCTCAGCAGAAACATGATTAAGAAGATCCCGGAGGCGATCGATAAATTCCAGAACCTGCGCTGGATGGACTTGCACAGCAACCAGATCGATAAGCTGCCGGAAACCATAGGGAACCTGCAGAACCTCATTTTCCTGAATCTCTCAAACAACAAGCTCACCGCCCGGAGCTTGCCCATGGAGCTCAACCAGCTCAAGAGCCTGCGAAATCTGAACCTCGGCCTCAACCACATCGACAACCTCCCAACCACCCTGGGAGCTTTGAAGGAGCTCCAGGAAGTTGGGGTGTTTGATAACCTGCTGACCCTGATCCCGAACAGCATCGCAAAGCTCCCCAAACTGAAGAAGTTGAACGCCAAGAGGAACCCCTTTCCCGGGCCCACCGAAGAGGAAATCTTTATCGATAACATCAAGCGCCTCGAGACGCTCTACTTGGTAGAAGAGAAAGACCTTTGCCCGCCATGCTTGAGGAAATGTCAAGAAGAGAGGGACAAGCTCAACAAGCTGAAGAATACAGTGCCCCCACCCCTCAGAAAGGCAAACTTTTCAAGCCTCATGACCCCCAACTCCCTGGCAAAGGAGAACCAAGCCGACTGGAGGTGAAGAGGCCGGCAGGCCCAGCCCCACCTGAACGACTCAGCGGTGGGGGGAGGGGGGGAGGGGTGGCACGACAGAGCGACTCCGCTTCCCTTCCTTAGGAGCGATCCCCATGAATAAAACAGCTCTGGGCCACATACAGCTCTACGACTCTCACAGACACGTGTCAATCCGCCACAGGCTCTGAAATCGCTTCTCCCCAGCCTGCCCCTGGAAGCAGGCCTCGTGAGCTTCCCCTAGGGAGCCTAGGTCCAGGGGAGACCTCCCCTTCCCTCTTCTGACCCAGCGGAGGTGGGCTGAGCCCAAGGGAGCCCGGTGCTGGAGGCATCCTCCCTTCTACTTCTCAGAGGAGTTCCCAAGGGGGTCGCATGCTAGGGGCAAGAGGCTACCAACACCAAATGGAAGGGGCAACTCTGCATTTCAGAACCAGGCTGGTTTCCCTTCCCGGTTCCAGGCGGAGCTTGGGAAGAAGGGCCAAGGATCGTCCCCTGGGTCCCAAACCTTCCCAACACCACCAGTATTTAGGAGCCCGAGTTAGCAAAACCACAGAGTCCATTCATTCTCCTGAGGATTCTTGCTCCCGGCTCAATCCAGTCGGGGCCCAAGGATGATTAGAGATTCTTGGCTCCTTTCAAAATGCTTCAGATATTTGGCCTGAGGAAAAATCTCTGACTCCATTTTGAATTTTACTTGACAGAGTATTTCCGCCTCTCTTTGATTGTGAATCTTTAGCATCACATCAATCACTGAAATGTTCCTGGATGTGGTGGCACTGTGCCTTTTCTTGCCTTGCCCTTGTAAAAGTTAATGCCGGCAACCTTGGTAATTGCATATGGAAGTTACTATTTAAATTGTCCTATTTTATGCCTGAGCTCAACCCATAATGGAGTTTTGCAGTTTCTCTGCATCTTAGAGTGTCAGATGAATTAGTACATTGAGAATTTCCAAATGAGTTCCTTCTCTAGCATTTAAACACAACATTGGCCAGGACACAAAAACTTCACAAACTCAAAAGATGCATCATTGCAAGTAGAACAAAAGAGGTTTACAGACTGGGGCCTAAGACAGCATTCAGGTTATAAAGATGGATTAAGGATGCCTCCTCCCCTATTTGATCATTTGCAATCTAGAGTCACCTGACTTTGCAGTGCATGCAGAATGTGAGTCTCCAATAGGGATACGTGATGGAGATCTGCAGTGGTGGGATTCAAAAAAAATTACCACCAGTTCTGTGGGTGTGGCTTGGTGGGTGTGGCGTGGCTTGGTGGGCGTGGCTTGGTGGGCATGGCAGGGGAAGGTTATTGCAAAATCCCCATTCCCTCCCCACCCCACTAACCTGCTTTCCAGCTCCGTTCTCCTGTGCAGGGCAACCAAAGGAGACCCAGACAATCAACTGGGACGCAATGGGAGGCAGAGAAGAGATGGGGTTGGTGGGGCCAGTCAGGGGTGGTATTGGCCGGTTCTCCCAACTACTCAAAATTTCCGCTACCGGTTCTCCAGAACTGGTCAGAACCTGCTGAATGCCACCTCTGGAGATAGGTTGCACATTTGTTGTGTGAGCAGTTGTGAGGGTTCTTGGCTTATGCTGCCACTATGACAAACTGGGCAATCCCTAGTATTAGTCCCCCTAGGTACACCAGACCAGGAAAACAACTCCACAAGAAGGATAAAGCTACATTTTGAGATTGCCCATAACCGCAGAATATCGAAAATCTAGTTGTGCTGTTTCTCCTCCTCATCGAGGTGGACATGCATGATTCTGAGTCACTGGACATTTGGCTGTCTTCCGTAAAAACCAAGCCACCTCTGCCCAGAGCATGTCCCTACAGATTGTCCTCTCAAAGGAGCAGCCAAGGAGTTCCAAAGCACATGAGGCACTCCTTCCCCACATCCCAGGGAGGCTGCTTCAGGGGTTCCTGGGATAAAAGAAGATCGCTGGGCATAGGGCAAAAAATGGAATGTAATCATCATAAGTCACTCAAGGAGCAATGAGCTTCTGTGCTATGAAGAAGGTATAGCTTCCCAAAATCTTTTAAAGAGGCAAATGTAAATGAAATCTAAGTCAATAATTGTACAAATTTGTCTGCTAAGTAGTGCAAATACAGGACTCCTATTATCTCTGTACTGCCAATTTAAGATACTAACACTGAAAGCCCTAAATGGCTCAGGAGCTCATGTTGTCAACCAAGCTAGTTGTTAAGATTGGCAGGAAAGGCTCTCCGTCTCTCCAGCCTGGTCTTGTCCTGAGCTTCTCCAAGGCTTTGGGATGTGTTTGCATTTCCTCCTCTGCCTCCTCCAAGCCTCTAACGTTTGGCTGGGAAATTATTTTAGTTTTAATATAATGCTTCTACTTTTTACATGCATCCTGCTTTCTGTGTTCTGTTAGCTCTTTTGAGTACTTGTTGGAAAGCAAATGCAGGCTATGTAACTGATGATTAGATTAGGATTAGATTAGGATTAGATTAGAATAGATTAGATTGGATGAAGGGAAGGGAAGGGAGAAAAATATTAAGTAAACCATATACATTGAAGCCAAACATGCTTCTAAGTCTCAGGTTTCAAAGAATAAAGCAAAACAGTGTGAATTGGGCATTCTTAATAGCTACAGCCTGGGTTTTTTTCCCAGTTGGGTGTGGTAGTCAAGGCCAGGAGAGCGAGAGGCCCATGCCAGCAGGGTCTCCTTGGGCCTGACCCTCCCTCTCAGCCCTCAGGGGAAGAAGGCAAGGGCAAAGGGTAGCCATGGAAACTGCAGGGGTTTGCTCAGGTGTTGCCAAGGGCCAAAGGCACACAGCACAGCGGAAACTAAGCCAGAGCCTAAAGCTCCAATGATGGCTGGATGGAGGACCTGGGTCCATCAGAGGCTGGTTTCAGAAATGAGCAGCACGGTAAATGTGGCGATTCTCTTCACTGAACTTTCTTTTCGGAATATCCAGATATTTTTGTTACTGTAATACTGTATTTTACACTTATTTTAAAAAAATAAAAAATAAAAAAGGAGAAATTTAATCAGCTCCACTAGAAACCGCAAATGTTCTCTGTCTTCTGCTACATGAGTCTCTAAATGACACTAGGCCAGAAACTCCTCTTTGTGGGGGGAAATGTCTTTCGGTTCCTTCTTCAAACGCTTCCACGTGCTCTGCACTCATCCGGTTCCTCTATTAACTGGAAATCCCCTCGTTTGTTATTTAAGCATAATTTTAAAATACCCAAATAATAAATGGTACTGGAAGAACAAAATCTGAACAGCAGGCTAGCATCTGAGAATGCAAACCAATTTACTTTATAGCTGTACCAGTAGTCCTCAACTTATGACTGTTTATTTGTGGTTCACAGTTATAACGGCCTTGGAAAAAGTGATTTACAACCTGCCCTTGAAGTTATAACTATTGCTACACACACACACACGCGCACACACAGCGTAGTCATGTGATCCCAATTTGTGACCTTTCAGCTGGCTGCCAACAAGGAAAGTCAGTTGGGGAAGCCAGATTCACTTAATGTCCATGTGATTCATGTTAGGAATGATAGTCACCTAACAGTTGGGTTGGCAATATATAAACCAGGATAGTAATTTAATACTGTATCTTTAAGACAATGCTGTAATTGTGATTGGCTGAGGTTCCTCCAACGGCCATAAGATGGAGCCAGAAACTTGGTTTGTTCTGCTTGCATTTCCTTTTTGCCAGTATTGCCTGCTTGTGGTTCTGCTCGGATTGCTGTGAGTTTTGCAACTGTTAGCAAACTCTGTTTACTGAACCCTGTTTATGATACTTAACTTCGTTTTTGGATTATCCCTGGACTGATACTAATTGCTTTGACCGTGTATGATTTGGACTGTTTGTTGGACTTTGTTTACCCGTTTACTGGAAGTAAAACCTACATTTTACTATTCAGTGTATCTGTATGCTGGTTGTGTGTTATTCAACACCACTCTCACTACGTTTCCCTGAGTGCACTCATCCTCCTAACGGGGAATACCTTAACAATTCACTTAACAACTGCAGTAAAAATGATTGCAAGAGAAAGAAGCATCTATCCCCAAAAGTTGGAATCCAGTGTTTCTGAGGTAAATGCCAAGCAAGTGCTAATACAAAAGGCTACAACATTTAATTAATTAGTTTTCTTATATATTAGGACATGCAAAAATACCTTATATTAGTAGACTCATCTGTGGCACCTTTTGATTTCACTGAAGAAAATCTGAGGGAGAAAAAATAGTTAACTTTATTCCCCTGAAAGGTGAGAGCTTTAGACAATTTATTCTGAAAGCTTCTGTGTGTTTATGAGGGACACACACCGTAATGCCCCCCGCCCCATTGATAGGACTGAAGTCACTTTGGGGGTGCTATTTCTAAAAAGAGCGCACAAATATGCAGCCCCCCCCACACCCACATATGCCAAAGTAAACAGGGTGGGGGGAGCCTGCAGGAGGTGCCCTTGGGCATTGCCCCTCCCCCACCCTCCCCCACTTATGCTCCTATGCAGCATAAGGAGACCCTCCAAGGCTGCCTAGGTCCCCCTTGGGTCATGTGACCAGGAAAGATCCACGGAGGGGGGCTGTGAATGGAGCAGCCTCCTCAGCCTTCCTCTCACCTGGCCAGGGAGGCACGGAGTGGGGGGAGGTATTTACAGCATAAACTGGCCTTTTTAAAACTTAATTTTCCTGATTTCCCCTAAATTTGGTCACATTATGTTTAGTCTATAGAAAGTTCATCTGTTGATAAACAGGCCTCAACTTTCTTAAATAATTTCTTTCTAGAAATCCATTGGGTTAGAAACAATTAAGAAACGATAACATAATTGGTCTTTTCTTCAAGAGTTATTTATTTTTTAGGTCCACTTGATTTTTCATATCTCACAGTTATTTTAGTGTTCACTCTAACCAGGCCAGAAAGAGCAATTCCTCAAGCCTGCCGGGTTTTTCACGAAGCCAACCTGCTAGGCTCAGCTCTACACGACTAAGGCCAGAATGGGTTTGGGCTTAGCGATGGTCTGTCTTAATATTCTGCAGATATAAGAGAAACAACAAAGAAGAAGGTCTTGGAAATCTACCCGTCCTATGAATATAACTAGAACAAGCAGATTAATCTGGGCACCTTCCTAGAATGTTTAATAGTGAGGCCCAAAGGAGCAACAGCCGGTGATGGGACACCTGGTTCTGTGGCCCAGAATGAAAGTTTTTCAAACAGTGCAAGCAGCCAGGTGTGCCATCTATGATGGAGAGGTAAGATTTCTAATGAACTCTTGAAGAAAACACTTTGGGAGCAGGCAGGAAGCAAAGCTTCTGCATAGCTTCTGCAAAAGGTACCTTGTCAAGAATTTTTTCCTGTCGCTGTTGTGGAATACAAGGAAAATGGAATAGCCGTTGTTTAAGAAGACCTCCAGTGCTATATCCTGTGGAGACAAACCAAATGGGCCCCGGTCACCTTGCAAAAGAAAGGAGAAAACGCTTCTTTCTCTAAGCAATTTCAACGGTAAACATCTAGCCAATCGGACAAGATCCAGGGATCTCGGGATCCCCATGCTGCTATCCCTAGAATTCATTGTCGTGTTAATAGCACGTGTACACACACACACACACACACACACACCCTGCTCAGGCAGTCAATCAATTATCCTGAAGCTGAAAACCTTATAAGGTTTCTGCTCGAAGAACCATCGTTTCTGTGGAGCTGGCTCCTCTAGGCGATTCCAGATCTGCTATTGCTTAAAGCATCCCCCACTGACAGGAAGACTCAAGCTTGGAGGAACTGCCAAAATCAGAAACCACTTTAGCCTGGCAAAACCCAGACAGGATACAAATTTGGGGGTTTATTGAATGCTTATACTTCCCTGGTTTATCGCTGCTATTACTCTTGGTCTGTCCCCGGTCAAGTTGTAGATTTAGAGCACACTATTCAACTCAAAGGCAGGTATGGCATTCATTCCGATATTTCAGAATTCTGCCATCCAAGGAAGCATTGAACAGCTGGTGCATTTATATAATGGTTGTCGATTTCTTTCATTCTAACCTGTTGAGCATCCATTGAAAACTTTACAGACAGGCAGCTGGTTCCTACCTGCAGAAGGAAATGCATCGGCCGGATCTCCTTGATGTCACTGAAGGAATGGCAGGAACACATGGGCTCTCCAGCCGTGGCTTCCGTGGCATAGCACAAGTTGTAAATGAATGGCTCCCTGATGCTGGAAAGATGAGAGAACGGCTGAATTGCAATGAACCAAGCAGAGGTAAATGAAAAACATGGCCCTCCCTCCCTCCCTCCCTCCCTCCCTCTGTAACGGGGACTGCAATATCTTGCACCTTTTGGTGATAGAAATGCCCCCAAAGGCTGTGGTGTAACTAGGATCGGTTGTACTTGACACTTGTATCTCTTAGGTTTTTCCCTCCCAGAAGTGTTTCCTTTCTGCACGTCTGTCAGCCCTTCAGAATGGACCAGAATAAGAAACCTCCTCCTCCCCCTCCTCCTCGCATGCCCTCAGGTTACAGTTCTGCCTGAACCCCTCCCCTTTTCTTTACCTCAGCCCCTTCCCATTACAAACTGGGAGGAACTGGCCCCGTGTGGACAGGGCCTCCTTTATCAGTAGCCAGCAGTAGGCTGGGCAGCCCCCGAGTGCCGCTCAGGTAGGGGGAACGACTCACCAGGACAAGCAATGGCTGGTGCAATAAACCTCCCCCAGGTGGGACAGAGTGAAGTGCCTGCAGACGTAGAAGTGGTCCCGGCCAAGGAGAAGCGCCCCTTCCGACACCACGTGTCCATCAACCATCACCACAGACAGGCGGCAAGTAACCTAAACGGGCAAGATGGTGACGACGGCCGTGCTAACTTTGTCTCCAGGGCTCAATATTTCACAAATAAAGAATCCTCACGGACAGAGCCCTCCTCAACGGCCTTCCTCCCATCACGTAGCCTTATTCATACTAAGGTAATTTCCCTGCTTCTCTTCCATAGCTTAGTCTGTGGCAGAGTTAATCCACCCTGAGCATAAAAAGACTAGGGGGCGAATTCAGCAGGGGGGCCAATTCAGCAGGTTCTGACCGGTTCTGGAGAACCGGAAGCGGAAACTTTGAGGGGTTCGGAGAACCGGCCAATCCCACCTCTGACTGGAGGCTTGACAGTCTCCTTCCCCTGCCACGCCCACCAAGCCACGCCCACAGAACCGGTGGTAGAAAAATTGGAATCCCAACGCTGCTTCCTTGATGAACAGTTTGCCTCCTGACTGGAATGGGGGGGGCCCGCCTGGCCCCCTTCATTTTGCAACAGGAGAACATCCAAATTCGGGCCTGGAGGGAGCTCTGACCAGAGCCCTGCCCAGGTGCTCCGGACAAGAAGCAGAGCGGCTGAGCTGCTTCTCTTCTGCTTGTACCTTTTCGCCTCGGACTAATTCCTGCAGGATGATTTTCCTTTCCACACAAACTTCCAAGATTTCCTCCGAATGGAGGTGTTCATGCAGGGCAGGAAAAAATGTCAGCTGATCCCGACCTGCTTCTCCTTCTCTAGTCAGGGCTGGTCGTTCACCTGCATTAAAATAAAAAGCAGAAATTGTGCAGCACCTTATTAGCAGAGGATTGTCCAAGAACACGAAGATCCTTATATTAGACTATAAAGCCCATACAGTGTATTAGATTATATATTAATGAAAAGAAGGACCAGGGGAGACAGGATAGCAGCCTTCCAATATCTCAGGGGCTGCCCCAAAGAAGAGGGAGTCAAGCTATTCTCCAAAGCACCAGAAGGCAGGACAAGAAGCAGCAAAGGATGGAAGCTAATCAAGGAGAGAAGCAACCTAGAACTAAGGAGAAATTTTCCTCACAGTGAGAACAATTAACCAGTGGAACAACTGGCCTCCAGAAGTTGTGAATGCTCCAACACTGGAAGTTCTTAAGAAGAGGTTGGACAACCATTTGTCTGAAGTGGTGTAGGGTTTCCTGTTTAAGCAGGGGGGTGGACTAGAAGACCTCTAAGGTCCCAACTCTGTTGCTCCATTCTATTCTATTCTAGACGCTCCGTTCTTTAACTGAAAATATAATCTTTGTTTTTATCATGTAGCTTAGGGACTCTGCCATATGAAAATAAAATTATTATTTTTAAAACAAAGCGTTTGCTGCCCACTCTTACAAAACACGCCAGCAGGTGGGAAGGTGAGGGTTGGAAATGTTGGGTTTAGTAAAGACTGCCAGGCCTGTGTGGCCCCTGGGGTCAGGCCGGCATCTTCTGTTTAATCCCAGCCTCTCATCTGGGGACATTACCTGGATTTTCCAAAAGAGCTGGAGCAGCAGATGCATCCTTCTGGGTCTGTTGGGCCTAGAAAAAGAAAAGGGTTGAGCTGTAAGCACAGAAGGCATGGAAGGTGGAGACCTGGCATCCGGAGATGGAGCCAGGCGGCTTCTGCACAGGGGAAGGACTCGGATGTACCTGGAACCACAGCCAGCAGCCAACAGCAAGAGCCCTTACTGTAGACTTATATACTGCTCTACGGGGCTTTATGGCCCCTCTCCAAGCGGTTTACAGAGTCAGCCTGTTGCCCCCAACAATCTGGGTCCTCATTTGACCCACCTCAGAAGGACAGAAGGCTGAGTCAACCTGGAGCCGGTCAGGATTGAACTCCTGGCTGTGGGCAGAGTTAGCCTGCAATGCTGCACTCTAACCACTGCGCTGTCCCATCCGCTTATTTCCTTCATGGAAATCCTTCATTTCCTTCCTCCAACATCACCTCAGCCAGCGGCAGGGGATTCTGCTTCCTGCCCTCTTCTCTTTTGTAATTGCTCTGCATCCCACGATCAGTTTACTGGCCCATTTTGTGCCTTTCTTGGCCTAAAATTCTGCACCGTTATCCTAGGCCTAACCAGGGACTGCAGTAACCGCTTCCCCTCCCAAATACCAGCATCGTCAACAGGCAGCAAGGCTCCCGGCCTGCCAGCTCAGAAGACTAAAAAACACACCTTGAGCTCTTTTATAGCACCAAGCCTGGCTCTTTCCTGGCTGGCGCTGGCGGCACCGGAAGGCAGAATTTTAAACTTGTAGTTGCCATCAGCGCAACGAAGTGGCCGGTGATTTGGGGCAGTCTCAGTTGACGAGACCCCCTGGGCAAGAGGAAACTGGATCCCATTTTCTCGTGTCCTCCTGCCCCGAAGGCAACTCACCTTGTTCTGCGAGGTTTCCGTGTGGGCGGTTCTGACCCGGATCCTCTTCCTCATCCGAGCAGGACCTTCATAGGCATCCAGGACCCACCTGGTGACAGGAGAAGCTACCGCAGACCCCCACGGGCCCCCCTCCCTAAAGAGCCTGTCTTCCAGGTCTGTCCAGGCTTTGGCAGACTTCGAGTGGAGGCACAGCAGCCTCTGTAGCAGGAAAGAGAGAGAGAATCCCTGGCAGCCGAGGCTTCATCCCTCCATCCCTCCTCCTCCTCCTCCTCCTCCACTTACCCAGGAGTTGCCCCTGGGCCTCGAAAGGCAAAGGAGCGCCTTACTTCTTAGAGGTGTGCAAATACCCAAGTGACCTACCTGCAGGAGCTCCAGGGGGTGCCCTGAGTGCCCCCTCCTCCCCCCCCTCCCTTCTCCACAAGAGGCAGGTTGGGCTGAGAGGAAAACTCAAAACTGCCCCGTAGGGAAGGCTGGACTTGAACGTCGCTTTCCCCCTCCTTCTACCCCAGCAGCTTAACCAGGGCCGGCCGGTCAGCATCTATTGTGGAATTATTTCTGTGAGAAGGCAGCAACTGACGATTTCGTTGGGGCTGAGGGAGGCCTATTGCTTTTGAAGGGCTACCAGGACTCTTGATTGAACTGGCCTGCCTTGGTTATATTTAAATTCAATCAAAACTAAATAAATTGAAGGTAGTAGAGATGACTGCATTTAGTACTTTGCTCTACAAAACTCCACCTAGGCAGAATGGGAGATCGTGAGGGTCAATTCCTCTTAGAGCTACTCTTTCCTGTAATTACTTGGAGAGCAATAACTCCGTCACTTGACTCTATTTTAAGCAGACAAATATCAAATCCCCCACTAGAAGCAAATTCCGGTAGTGACTGCTGCTATATCCCTGTTATCCGAGTGTCACGGAGAAGGAAATGTAGATATTAATGCATTTGGGGCTCGAAGGTTTCCATAAAAATAAAATAAAGTAGTATTTTGTAACAGAGAGGGATAAAATGGGAAGAAAGCCACAGAAGGACAAATAAGCATGGAATAGATCACCGGATCAGAGATTGGCTGAAACCTTGATCAGAAGGATTTGCTGTTAGCAGAGAAAATGCACTGCAAAGGTTCGGTTTCATCTAAATCTCTGCCTGCAAGGGAAACCAAGTCACTCAAAATAAAGAGGGATCTCCCTGCTCAGACAACGTCTTCTTTAAAAGAAGACCAGGAAAGAGAGTTAAGGGTTCAAGGGAATCTGATGCGTGACAACTCTACTGGATGAGCACAATCATGATTTTATAACTATGAATTATTTCCTCAATCTTACCGTCTTCTTTCTTTCCCCATTTTTACTAATGTAAATTTCTCAGGGTCTCATCGTGATGGTTGCAGGTATAAATGCGATCAATGTAACCAATCAGCCAATAAAACAATCCCCTCTCCTTTCTTTGATGCGTCCAATCACGCTTTGTTTTCCCTGCCACTTTTTAGTTTCTTACCTCAACGTGATCCTTGCATAAAACCGCGTACAGTTCTTGGCCAGTTCTCCTGCATTTTTCTAAATATGACGTAAAATCCTGATTTAAAACAAAAATTACTATTAAATTGATGTCTGTAACAAAACATTTGTGCTTCACATTTGATGAGTAAAACTTGAATGAGTTTTAAAATTGTGCTAAGAAGTCTTGGGGTGAGAATCTTGCAATCTTTTCTGTCATGGACCAAACTTTTCCAGGTCCCCACCCTCGACAGACTGGGAAAACCGGGCGCGCGTGTGTGTGTGTGTGTGTGTGTGTGTGTGTGCTTCAAGGAGAGTGATGGCACAGGTAGAAAAGAAAAAAGATCAAAGGAGGGGGGGAATAAAGAAGAGCAGAAGGTAGAAAGTGAAAAAAATGAAGAAAGAAAAAGGATAACAGGATAACAGAAGGGGCCTCGGACCTTGTAGCTCTGCTGGAGAATGAGGCCCTAGAGAATTTGAGAGAAACGGCTCTCCGATCTCTTTTTGTAAACCTCTGGGAGGGGGGTGGGGGGGAGGCCCTTCCACCAGTTGACGGAGAGGTAGAATCGGGAAAGAGGCAGAGCCAAAGAAAGAGGAGCTAAGATGGGTAGAAGATGGGGCTGAAAGGTGGCAGCAGGAACCCAAATTCAAGGTGGCAGCATTAGCCTATTTCAGTAAGAATAGAATGTAAAAAAAAGTAGAAAGAATTTGTTCCACAGCAGTGTCAAAGTTCGAGATCCATACCAGGATATAATAAAGCAACCGGCAGAGTATTTTGGCTTCAAAGATTTGCAGCAGAAAGAACAAATGTTTTCCTCTTTATGAAATTAAAATGCAACGATGCCCTTAGTGTTATCGGTGCCACTCTGTGGTCTGATCTAAGTGCTGGGAACGCTTTTCCTGCATCGACAGAAATAATCCAGATTTAGCAGTAAAATCAGTAGTTTTAAAGAAATGCCGCTTCTAGATATCAAAAAAGGCATTCGTGTTGCAGTGGGAAAAAAGTTAATATACATCATTAAAAGCAAATCGTCTGATTGCACTGAAAGAAAAAATGGGTTGCCATGAACGGTTCTGAAATGAATATCAGATTCAAAAGTCCCCCTGTGTATTTAATGGCATGCTAATTTACATTTTAATTACTTCCTAAGAAATCAAAGCATTTGTTGACAGTGGAACATAATGTCAGCCTCATAGAGCACTGTCGGTAGATGCTTAATGAATTTAATTAGATAATCAGTGGTGTTAATTATCTTTCTATTATGAAGATTAAGATGTTACACAAATGATTAGCAGAAATATAATTAATTATAAATTTGCTTGTTTGGTCTCTTGAAATCAAAACAATACACAGGGCATTATGATAAGTGATTTAAAAAGGATGCTGACATTGCGCCCTTCACATACTGGTGAAGCACCGGCTATGAAAAGGATGGCAGGCAAAACACCTCACATTTGGACAGATGACTTCCTAACGCAGCCACTGGAAATTCTTGTGAACTCAGAACAATCGACTTTTGCCAAAGTATGTCTAGGGGGCCACTACACACACGTCACAGGAGCATTATGTGCTTCCTTCAAAACGTGGTACACAAGGGGTCACAGACACCATATTAATAAATGAGTTGCAGTAGATGTGACTGTGAGTTGTGTCGCCTCAACTTCCTTTGATCTGTCTGGGTGGGCAAAGGGGACTTGCAACCTTTCACTAATTGCAGCCACCGTGTTAAGAAGCAAAGAGATTGACATGAATATTAAGGCAGGCACCCAAAAACATACGCGCAGAGGAACAGTTAAAAGTTACCAGAAAATTATTAGTTATATGTACAAGAACTTCTGCTTGGATTGTAAAAACAACTATTTCCCCTTTTCTGTTTGGGGAAATAAATATGGTCTGTTTTTAAAGGTAAATTTGGACATTTTCCTCTTTGAAGTCCCTGCCAGCGGGGAGAATAGCTGAATGCTATGAAAATGCTCCGTGTTGAGAGTTGCACTAGTGAGTGAAGAAACTTTATGACAATTTCTCCTGGTGACAAATCATTTCCACCTAGGATGAGAGAAGCTCTCATTCAGACATGCCAGTGGAAAGGCATTTATTTTGAGAGGAAACCCTCCAGGGAAGCTTTGGGTCCAGGGTGAGGGAAGATCTATAAAGATCAGGGCAAAGTCACGAGTTTTGGCAAGGAAGAAGAGGCAGCAGAAACAGACATTTGGTGCAGAAGACCAACCTCTCCAAGGGAAAGGCCACTTCCAGACCACACCGGTTGGAAAGTCAGATCATGTGAGGCATCATCTGCTCAGTCTCAGATACACACCAGTTCATTCTTTGGGGTCAGATATTTTCAAATATCTTCTAATTAAAAGATCCATATATTGGTTTTAATAAGGAGTTATTTCTCTTTTTTTAACACGATCTTATAGCTGCAATGCCTGACTTCCCTCTATCTTGGTCCCCTGAGATCTATCCCAGGGGATGCCTAACAGATGTGGGGGGGGGAACCAAACCTCTAATTGGGAAAGTTTCTGGCAACGAGGAGAGGATCAACGGCACTTGCTTAGATTAAGGAAGATAGGAAAAGGCAAGAAACCTGGCCATGGATTTTTGTAGCAGTGCCACTCAGCTCCTGTACACTTCCTAGCCCTGGAAGTCACCATCTGTCCGCCTGGGCATCCACCATCCACCTCCACCCGCCCCCCCACCCACCCGCTGTCTCTGTAGGGGCTGAGGGCCGAGTTTGGGGAAGCAAAGCAGCAGGGGACGACAAGGGCCCCCCCTCAAGGACCCTCTGCAAGCAGGCCAGGTTAATTCCCCAAAGGAGGCTTTGGCCAGGCAGGGCTGACCTCGTAAGGCTCCGCAAAGGGCCAGCTTGTCCTCCTGCCCTCTCTTGCTTATTATTGCTAAGGTCCTTCAGTGGGAAAGGCTGAGTGGGAAAACGAAACAATCTAGGAGGGAGCGGAAAATATAAATCACCCGCGCTCTGGATTTCTTTTCTTTCCAAGGTGCACAAAAGGGAAAAAGCGCCTGGGTGCACCAGAGCTATAAAGAATGTATCCGCCTGTCTATCTGTCTGTCTGTCTGTGGATCTGGAAGTCCCAGAGATCTCCTGTCAGTCACTGAGTCCGCTGTACAACTAATTTTCTCGAAAAGCAGAGAAAAAAACACACAATTGCCTGGAGCAGAAAGAGAGCCAAGAGTTGGAGGCTCAGTTGCACGCCACACACTGCAGGGACGAGTCTATCAGATCTTGTAGTTGCTGACATTACCCAAAACAACACAAAATGAGTAATGTTCCCCTCCTTTAATTACAAGCATCTTCTTTGTAGAAAAGAAAGACAGAAGATGCAGAAAGCTCAATTTCATGCACTTGTGCCTGAATAATGCGTCTACACGGCCTTTTCCAGATGGCATCCTTTCCTACTATGAGAACTAATGATGTGGGCACATTTAGGGAAAAACCAATAATAGTCTTTAACCTTCAACAGCAAATACAAGTTGTACAAAATGTTCCTTGGGATACATTAACAAATATCAATTACTTTGCTCAGTGATGTGTAATCAGCTGTAATAATCAAAATTAATTTTAAGAAATAATTAAACAGACCCCAAGGCAAATGGATGGTGCCAGCATTGAACAGTAATGTGCATTCCCATCACACCTGGAAGGAAGTTACTTAGGCTGAATCTCTTTCTCAGCCAACAAAAGCAGCTACGAAACCAGCCTCGAGTTTGTCCACCGACCGTTCGCTGCCCTTGGCACTCTCCCCAGGAGGGAAAAGGGAGCCCTGGTTATTCGAGCCACGTTGCATGTCAGCAAATAGACCAGCACTAGGACTTCAAGCTCAAGATATTACCCTGCACTCTTTTTTTTTTTTTGGGGGGGCACCTGAGGTTCCCATAGGGGTTTGGAAAGGCAGTTTCAGACAGTTTTGTGTATCACCTGTTTCAGGTTCCTGCCAGGAGTCAGGCTTTCATTCAAAGCACTCGTCTTGCTGGAAGCATTGACGAGAATTTTGCTCTGGGAGTTTTTCTTTTCTGACGCTGGAAGCACAGAGAGAAAAGGAGCAACAAGCACCGTTAAAGTTATTGTTATGTTGTTCCACTTCAGGTGCCACACAACCTCTATTCCTGACCATTGATGCCACCTTGGTGGCTTCAATGTTATCCCACAAAGAGCACAGGCTTGGCAAGGCCCAGGGCAAAGCTGGCATCCCAGCCAGTGGCTGCCAGTTGCTTTTTCCTCTGCCCTGGACGTTTGTGTTCTCCAAATAGCAATCTATAAGACTCTTTCTACTGTTGAGCAATAGACAGTAGTGCATCCAGCTAGGTGGCATTTGGGGCATCTCTGAATCCCACCTGTCATCACCAGTTACAGTCCACCAAATGAATGAAGAAGCTCGGGCCACGATGGAGCCTGTGGACCCTCGCTTGGGAGCACCTTTCCTGGTTACGGACAGTTCCTGGGCCGACCCATCCCCCCAAGGCCAAGGAGAGCTGTGCGGTGAAGCCACTTCCGTTAAAGCCTCTGAGTACTTTAAGAGCAGAGACCTAGAAAGCCCTGCCAGGTCTTCCTCATGACCTCTTCCCAAAGAGGAGCCACATCAGCCATCTTCATGGTCTCTTCTCCATCGCCCTTCTCTTTAAATAAAGAGGTTTTATAGGCATCCTCTAAATCCTTTCTTCTTCTAGAAAGAAGGCAGAGCCAGATTTCCTCAGCTGCCCTCTGGATCTCTTGCTGAACTGAAAATAAACAAAGAGCAAGCATGTTTTGGGGTGAAAATATTACAGCAACAAAAGGGCCAGGCATCACTTCCAGACTGAAGGGCCTTCCAAGGTCAGTCTGATCAGCAGCTTTGCGGATATTTAAGGACCCTTCAATCCTTAAAGCAAAATCACTCGCAGCATTCCAGATTTTGATGCTGCCTGTCCAGAATGTATGCAGAAATCAGAGCAGACATGACTAAAATAATAAATGACCCATATCTCTCCACGTATCTCATGTAACATTGTCTTTTTTTGTTGCTATGCAATAAATTATAAGCAATTTGGGTGACAAGGTTTCTATATCTAGTTACAAAATGCACCCATGTTTTAAAGAGACTATAGTAGGTGAGTGTTGAGCTTAGGTCCTTAGTACAAAAGTCATCATAATCCATGTGGGCTGCATTGGCCTGGATGCAATATCTGTTGCTTGGAAGCCATTAATCCATTACTGCGTATTTCTTTTAGTCTAAGTTCCAGGTGAAACACCGTCCTTTCCCTGCGAGCTTTTGGACTAGTTCCCTAGGTGCTTGGAGGAAGTACGCAGTTTTTGGAGGCATCTACAGCAGCCGCCTCCCTTCCTTCTCTTGACCGACCTCCATTCTGCCTCCTTTTCCACACCCATCGTGTCATGTTTACCATCCTTCAGGCCAGGAAGATCACCGGTCCTCTCCTCCTCTTTTCCCGGCCCAAGAAAAATGGGGGAACTCGAAGTCGTCATCCATTTTGCCTCACCCTTTTCATGGTAGCTGTAATACAGAAAATAAACAAACCTCTGGCTAAAATAGAAGCAGATTCATTAAGACCACTATCTGAGAAAAAAACATTGGGCTGTGGATTATTTAATGCAACTTAATCCTAATATATTTCTTTTTAAAGAATTTTCTAAAATACATGCTGATTGTTAAGAAGTCTAATAACCAAGATCAACAACTAAAAGACATACTTCTTCAATATCTGCTATTTGGGGATTTACTTTGGCCAAACACAGCATTTCGTGGTGAAAGAAGTGTTTGTCCCTATGTCCCTAGGATGGATTCCATGTATGGATCCATTTTTCCCCCTTTGTCCTTCAAACTAGACGTGGTGCTATTGTTCTACCAGTGAGGGATTGATGCTGTCATTTCCAAGCTGGAGAAACCTTCCAAATCTAAACGGAAACAGCTTCTGGGTTCTTCTTGAAGGCAAAATGGCCTTCTACCCAGCTAGCAGAGTTCTTTGTTGCCACGTGTATCATTTCATCTTTTGGACTTTCCTCCTGGTGCCACAGAAGGTTGCAACCTTCTGATAAAACTCCGCTGCCCAAGACCAAACAGAGTTCTTAAGACTTTCCAAGGAAATGGCAAACTGGCCCAGTAAACTACCCAAGAAACAAACCAGAATAAAGCAAGAGGCAATTGGGGTCAAGAAATATGCCACACTTGTGGTTCGACAGGAAGTAGGTGACACTATTTATTCACCAGGAACAATCATAGATTGACTGAAAGTTTACTCTCTTGTGACGGGGACTTCATAGTTCCATACATACATAGTTCCATACCTGATGTTGGAATAACCCCTGGCCCCCACCCCTTCCAATTCAGGAACGTCAAAAACTTCTTCCCTCCAGATTTAAAATAAGCTTTAAAGATGAACAGCCTCTCTTTGAAACATGACTGGAAACAAACTGGTCCTTATGGGAGTCATTGAAACTGCGGGACATATCCAGCATATTTGTTCCTGTGTTCTAGATTAAAGTCCTCGAGTTTCTTCAAGATCAAATCTACACTGACCATGCTGAAATCATTCAGTGAGTATTGTTGAAATGCATACCCCCGAGGAAACATATTGTCTCTGAAAAAAGTTTCTGTAAATTTCTGTCCCCTTGCCTAACAGCTCTGCCAGAGTAAGAAAACACTGCCGTACCTCATAGATTTCAGTTGTAGTAGGCAATACAAAAGGCTTGTGATGAAATCCAGGCTCGAATTGTGCACCGCAAAGATGATATCCCACTGCATCTGAAGAGTTTGTAGAACTTCCAGAAGACTTTGGGACCCAGAAGAAGAATTCGATAAATAGTACAGGATGCTGCGGTTCAAACAGTTGTACAAATTGCTCATCATGGATTCTTTGTGGGGAAAAAGTTTTCTTGTCACCTATTAAAAATAGTCAAGAGGCTCAGAATGCATCGTGTTTAGGGATAAGACTCACAATGTCATAAAAATATGAAAAATTTAAAAATAATCCTAATCTAAGACACTTAAAAGTAATTATGCATCCAGTTTTGCAACAAAATGTTACAGAATGAGGAAGGAATTTGTTTTTGCTTGTGCTTACAGACATTCAGCCACACGCAAATATAAATGAAAATGTTTCTTCTTTTTGTCTGTTGTTTTTAATCTGTGGCATGTGAGATTGTGCACTGAAATGCATATCTAATAATGATTCTTAAATGCCCGTTTGCCTTGTGCAAAATGTTCTCTAATCCAACTACTTTCCTTCTCCAACAAGCTTGAGCATGTGTGAGCATTCAAGCTATCAATCCCCTCACAATGAAAATTAAATCCATTACAAAGAGAATTTAGGGTAATTATTTGTTGTCACAGAAGTAGCATCCCTGGGGTGGGAACCATCCCTAATAAGCTTACAGCGGCATCACTTGGTACATCTGCTGCTATCTGGAAATGGCTGAGAATGGCACCTGGGGGGGAGGGGGAGGAGGAGGAGGAGGAGGAGGAGGAGAGCCCTTACCAGTTGCACTTGCTCTGAGATGAAAAGGATGGTCTTCCTCGGCTCTGTGACAAACACTCCCTCGTGAAGTTTGCTTACCAGCTTCTGAGTAAAATAGCAAACATTTACTAGAAAATAAGGCCTTGCAGATTCCAAAACATTCCTGGTATCACCGTTTCCTGCAAGGGGGAAGAGAAGGTTGCACTTCTAAAATGCAATCAAATGCTAGATTATATTTACTAATAAATATACTGCTAAATCTAATAAATAAAATATAGGTAAACATCAATCCTCATACTTGGCAATCAAGCAGTTTAAACTGTTAGAAAAATGTACACCTTCAGTGAAGAAACTTTCATTTCTACAAATAATGTTTTGATTAAGAGGTTATTGTGTTATTTATGAGTAAGCAAGGTATCCACAGCTTCCTACTGTCTAAGCTCCACTGTACTTGGTCAAAGACACAAATGGTCAGGAACACACAACCCACAAGGTTCAAAGGGGTTGGGGAGTGGGGGAGACCCCTGGGCCTCTGTCCCACCCTGCCACCTGCTCAACGCAGGGACCCTGACTGGAGCAGGCAGGGGGAGGTTGCAGGCAGACTAGACTCTACTGCAGCCCATCTGGTGGGGAGGAGCCCAGGCCCCCCCCCCACCATAGGGCCCCAGGAGGACTTGCTGAATTAGTTCAAGGTTGATTAGATACGGTGTTCTTTACAAGACTTCCAGCAAAGTGACTTGTATTGCTGTTACCGGCTCCCCAGATATTCAGGTTAGAACATACGGCTAAATTGCAACTTCCAACACTTCGCATGACTGTTTGAAAAAAACTGCTGGGACCTGCAGTTCAGCAATACCTGCAGGGACCTCACGGTATGTTCTGTGCATCTCAGGCAGGTTCAGGTGGAAAGATGGCTGAACTGCAGGTGATACTCACCTGTTAAACTGGAGGTTTCCTTGTAATTTTGATCAAGGACAATCTCTATAATGGAAAGCAATAGCTCTGTCTGGAAGCACATCTTTTGCTCAATAGCTGCATTCTCTGGAGAGGCCTGTATTGCGATAATATATAAACGATGGATAGTCTTCAGGGAACACTATTGGTTAGTGTTATTAGCAACCTCAACCCCCAAACCCCCATGTTCTTAGGAAGGTTACATTAGAGTGAAAACATTTTCAGAGAATGTTTTAAAAGAATGAGACAATAAGAATAAGATGGCAGTTTCCAGAACCAGGCCTTTCCCTCAGTAAAAGGTTGGTGGTAATACTCTAATACTCTATAGTTCCCTGTCGAGGCTGCAGTATGGCACAGAGAGTCATACTTGTACATCATAAGTTCCCTAAGGAAATTAATCTTGCAAAATCTTCCAAAAACTCTGGAATGCACGGGGTGTACAGCAAAAAGTGGGCAAAAGCACCCGCTTCCTCTCTGTTTCATCAAACTTTTCTACTTACAGGGTTCTCCTAAGTAACAATGCAAATAACAAGGGACAGGATGTGTGTCAGTGGGCAAGTAAGGGATAATCCTGGAGCTGCCAATCCTGGAGCTCCCTCCCGCCATCTCACCCCACAACGGAAGGGACAGACAAATGCATCAGACCTCAAGCATGAACTCCAGTGGGTGCCAACTTTTGTCCCTCCAGTCCAGCAGCATTATTCCCCTCAGGAGAAGGTGAATCAAGTCCCAAACTTCTTTCCTAACTGGAGGCTGAAATCACAAGAATCACAAAGGGCAGTGTGGTTATTTCCCTGGGAGGAGGCAACAGCTGTGCTGTGGGGACAAGGCCACCCGCTCCCTCCGCCATCTTGGAAAAACAGGAAAGCATCAGCAATCCCAGCGGGGGACCGGCAGGTTGTGTTGTATTTCCACAGCTATGTTTTATCCCCCATCAGGAAAACAATAGATCAACAACTGAAATATCAACTGTATAAACATAAAACCACAAATAAGACAGATTGCTAAAATGTAATAAAGCAGCAGTCGTGATGTTAGATGAAATTGCATACAGAAAATGAGCAAGGGCAGAAATAAAGGATGCTAGAAATTAAAAGCCCTTTGAAACCATTTCTGGTGGGAAAGAGACAAAGATGGGTTTTGTCAGAAAGAGTATCCCAGAGCCCCACTCTGTAAGCGAGCTCATCCTTTGTGGGAAAATCCAGAGGCCTCTTCCCCAACTGGCACTTTGGACTCGCTCAGAATCGTTTCTCCGGGCTCCAAGAGCACATTAGGGCCCCCCGGGCTCCTCACTTGGCTAATGTTCCCATCGTCGGATCGTGGAGAGCAATCGCCAGAGCAATGGGGAGTCCTTCCTGAGCAGTGGCCAGCATCGATGATGACGTGTTGCTTTTTTGTCCTCCCCACTTCCTCCCATCATTTGAAAAATAAAATAATTATCATTATAATAATAATCTGGTCTCCTGATTTCTGAGATGGCTTTACACTTTTCAGGTTGCAGCTACAGATTATTTAACTCCAAGAATCTGCTTCTCCCTTTTAGAAATTCTGAGCACAAGTTGCTTGTAGTGTGGCTTCCTGGCATTTCCCACCCTGGGGTTTAAATGAAGAGCAGCTTGTAGGATGAGAGAAGCAACTTCCTTCCCTGAACCAGGAAGAGAAACAGGTAAGAAGGACAACTTTTTCAATTTATGGAATACAAATTAAAGAACCCTTTTCCAACAGTGACCACAGCATGATTGACTTTTGTTTCAACATACATCCACACACAAAAATCAAGACAGCAAAGTGATCCCCAGTTATAACTTCAAAAAAGGTAACTATGATCTTATAGACAACGATCTCTCATCCTTTGATTGGCAATTTCTATTCACTGGATGCAATACTGTTGAAGACCATTACAACATATTTTTACTTGAAGTCAAAAGAGTCATCAAACTATATGTACCAATAACAACTCCAAAAACCAGAAAAAACAGATTACCCATAACAATAAGGAAGCTTCAATCCAAAAAGAGATCACTTTGGTGGAAAAACAAATCTGGTCACGTTGCCAACTTCAAAAGCGGATCCAAAAATTTATGCCACCAGATAAAGACTGAATGCACCAATTATCACATTAAACAAGAGGAAAACCTTCTACGCACCAATTCCACCCGTGCTTTCTACAATTTTGTAAATAACAAACTAAAAGACTCAAGGTCCATCCCAACCCTGAAAGGACCTAATGGTAAAGACTGCAATGATGACACCATTAAAGCCAACCTCTTTAACACATTCTTTGGCTCAGTATTTGTAAACAGCAATGGATCATGCCCAGTATTTCCTAGCTGTACCACAGATAACAACAATGATCTAATACATATCGATTTTACAGAAGACAATGTTGAAAAAGCACTACACAATCTAAAACCATCTCTATCTATTGGACCAGATGGAATATGTGCCTACTTCTTAAAAAAGCTATCCACTGTCATAGCCGAACCTCTAAGCATAATCTTTGAAAAATCTTTCAGGACCAGCTCCTTGCCAAAACTATGGTCACAAGCCACGATCATCCCTATCTTCAAAAAGGGAGACCCCAGCCTAGTTGAAAATTACCGATCAATCTCTTTATGCTGCATCACCTGTAAAGTCATAGAATCAATTATTAACCAATCCATTATCCTCCACTTAGAGACAAACAACCTACTCTCTAATAAACAATTTGGTTTCAGAAAAAAACTATCCTGTAATCTGCAACTCTTACACTGCAAAAACATATGGACTACACAACTCGATCAGGGCAAAGCAATAGACGCAATCTACATAGACTTCTGTAAAGCCTTTGATTCAGTGGTACACAACAAACTACTCCTAAAACTAAAATCTTATGGTATCTCTGGACACCTGCATAACTGGATAGAAGCATTCCTGTCAAACAGACAACAAATGGTCAAAATTGGGAGAGTCCTATCAAATTCTTTACCTGTCAACAGTGGTGTCCCCCAAGGCAGTGTTCTAGAACCAACTCTCTTCATACTCTACATAAATGACCTCTCTGATCATATCAAGAGCAACTGCGTTCTCTTCGCTGATGATGTAAAGCTATTCAACACCACAGACAATACTGCTACCCTCCAAAAAGACCTTGACTATGTTTGATCAGAATGATGAAACAAATGGTAACTTCAAATCTCAACAAATAAATGCTCTGTCTTACATATTGGCAAAAAAAAAATCAGAAAATAAAATACAGGCTGAATTGTCAAGACCTTGTTGATGATCCAAACTCTGTCAAGGACCTTGGAGTACTCATCTCTAATGATCTAAGTGCTAGAGCCCACTGTAACTACATAGCCAAAAAGGCATTAAGAGTTGTTAACCTAATCTTATGTAGCTTTTTCTCTGGTAATATCACACTACTAACTAGAGCATACAAAACATTTGCTAGACCAATACTCGAATACAGCTCATCAGTCTGGAACCCACATTACGTATCTGATATTAACACAGTTGAGAAAGTCCAGAAATATTTCACAAGAAGAGTTCTCCACTCCTCTACTTGTTGTACAATACCTTATGCCACCAGACTTGAAATTCTAGACCTAGAAAACCTAGAACAATGCTGCCTTCGGTCCGGTCTAAGTATAGTATATAAAATCATACATTGCAATGTCCTACCTGTCAATGAATACTTCAGTTTCAACCATAACAATACAAGAGCAAACAATAGATACAAACTCATGGACAACCTTCCTAAGAGGTCTGTAGGGGGCGTGCATAAGCACACCAACGTGCCTACCGTCCCTGTCCTATTGTTTCTTATATTTTTTCTTATATGAATCCATGTATTCATGACTATGTTTTTACTTATACTTATTATCTTGAAAGCAATTGACAAACCAAAATAAATAAATAAATAAATAAATAAATAAATAAATAAATAAATAAATAAATAAATAAATAAATAAATAAATAAATAAATAAATAAATAAATAAATAAATAAATAAATAAATAAAAACTTGTAGCTGGTCAAAAATGAGCATTTCCCCATATATTAGAAATAGCCTTATAATGTCTAGACCATTTATATGTTGCCTAAAAAGTACATCCTAGGCTTAGATGCAAAATTAGACCAAGCACAGTTGAAAGTATGAATCATTTATTGATTCATTTTATGGTCTGTCTTTTCCTTCAAACTGTTTCTCAAGGCAGTTAGCATTTCTTTCATTTGCCTTCTGACTGACTGAAGACTTCAGTTCAATTGGGATTAGGCATCAATTTGTTTTCTATCATCTAATCATCTGGTACGATTTGAATATCGTCCTTGAATGTCAAATTTCAGATTCAGCCATAAGAGGAATAATACCGTCTGGATCTTAGATTTATCCAATTAAAAAAAATCAAGTATTCCAATTCCTCAAGGTCTTGTCTGCCTCTGTACCAACTCCTGGTCTGTTCCATCACCCCAATTATCTTTGCTTCTATGGGGCTGGCTGCTTGCTGAACCAGCCTATTGAACGGAACCGAGCGGAGCGGAACGGAATCCGTTCCAACTGGACAGAACAGCAGCCCTTCCTACCTGGGGTGGCCCAGAGGGGAAGGCAGCCAAGGCCAGGGCTCGGAGGAAGGGGGAGCTGGACCAGAGTGGGTCCTGAGGGTATCTGTGGTACAGCTGACGGACAAAGTGCAGGACGTCCATTAGGAAGCTGGTTTGCCAGGAATCCTCTCCCTCAGCTGGAATCTAAAGGAGAACGTAAAACGTAGTCATGAAGTTTTATCAAACAGCCATTCAATTATTTAGGTTTTACTTTGATTGAGAGAACAGAAAATAAATGAGTGGAAAGTAGACATAATAGCAGATAAAGAAAAGCTTGGACCCTTTGGAAGAACTTGAGAACGGCTTCCTGCCACTGAGCTGAAAACTGAACTTGGCTCTTCTTTCTTCTTCCCCTTTCAGGGCAATCTGTCTTTCTTTTCTCACTCCTTATTTCCATCCTGTTGTGTTTTTTTTGGGGGGGGGTGTTTCCTCCTCCTTGTGCGTACTTTGCTCCCTCCCCCCCCCACCCTGTTTAGTTTTATTTTAACTGAATTTTTACACTTGCGACCTTTATTGTTTCAATGTTTTATACTGCATTTATTCAATGTCTAGGATCACGTTTGGCAAGAAGGGCAGCAAATAAGTTTGGCTAAATAAAATAAACAAACTACCGCATGTAACCGAAACCCAGTTGACAAACAGGGACTGGCATCCTAAACAAACGTGCCTCCCTCCAAATGCGTTCTGCAGGGCAGAGGCTCCGGTCTGAGAGTGACCCTGCAGACCAGGTTTCCCGCCTGTTACTCGCATGTCCTTTAACCCTTTTCCTTTTCTTTTGTTCTAAAATTTGTACTAAATTCTCAAAATGGCCTGAGCTCAGATGTGCGTCCATGGAGGCCGGTCCCTGCCACTGGGGCTGCTTCACCCTCCCAAGCGGCTGTGGGGCTCCATCCTGCAAGAGGCCCAGGACAGGAACTCACCTGCCTGGTGAGGGACGAGACCATCTCCAGCAACAGGACGGCGGCCTCTGCACACAAGCCGGCTTGGACTGCTGCCTCCGTGGGGGGGTGGCACAGCAGCCACTGTAGCCTCGCACCCAGGCCGGCCTGGAAAAGGAACGTCTCTCTCGTGAGACCGCAGAAAGTGTCCCGAAGGACGAGCCACACCCCACCGCTCAGCAACGGTGCGGGGGTGGCTCCTCCTGAAGCAGTTAGGCCTGCTGCCTTCCCTGGGGGGGGGGACGGGGGGGGACGGGGACCTAGGACTCTAAGGAAAAAAAGATACTTCCAAAACCGTCATCGGATTCCAACGGGATTTCTGCTTCTAAATTCTATCCAAAACATGGGCAAAGGAGGGAACCTGAATCCAGATACTGTGAGGCAGATTCTTAGGACACCAAAATAAGTAAATCAGGAGCAGACCTCGCACCGTCTTATCACAATACACATTTGAGAAAGACTCCTTTGATGTGGATAGCCAGAATGAAGAAAACACTGCTCAATTTGTTGTTCCTTAAGTTTCTTTGTGTTAATAAAAAGTATTCATTGGTACATTTTTGAAAAAGAAAATCAAAGAAAGAAAAATGTGACAGAAGGACTATTTATATCAGCATTTTTTCTGTTATGCTTACTTTGTAGATGCACATCATCATCTCAAAAAATTAAACAAGATATACCTGAACGTGTACCAACACACAAAGATTTTGTGCGGTTGAATCACTAACTATCTGGGAGAGGTGGATTGCGTGGCATAGAATCCTAGAGAGTGACTGAAACTTCCATTTGTTAACCTTCAGGCGACGGGGAAGGGGAACATATTCCCTCATGGGACAATTAATTCTACAGGCTGGAAATTCCCCCAACTATTTTTAACAGGTGCCATTCTTTTTTAACTCTAAATTGTATGAGCTGGTCCTGTTTCAAATGAAGTTTTGATAGCTGATAGACATGAGATGTAAACAATACACATGAATAATTGTGATCATGTACAATGGGAGTTTTGAAACCCTTCCCCAAAATGAGCTTCAGCACAGATTTGATTCCCAGGAAAGGGGCTGGGGCTAATCTAGGCAGGGGCTGCTGTGCTCTCTGCCATGAAGTGGCTCTCGCCAGCTTAAGGAAGATTCTGCTATTGAATATTGGCATTTCTTGTTCTGTTGCCTTTTCTGTGAATGTTTCCTTTGGAAGGTTTACTCAAAGTCTCTGTCCTTTCGCTTTACTCAATGAACTATTTCAGCTTCTACAAACTTTTTCCCCCACCCTTTACCGTGTCAGCGCAGTGGCTTACTTGAGTTTCATCAGGTGGGTCGGACACTGGTGTGTCCAGAAGGAGTCCTGAGAGAAGGAGGTAAATCTCAGGGATGTGGGCTGAGCTGCTCAGGAACATCTTTAGCTCCGTCAATCCAGAGAGCTGATATGGGTGGCACTCAAACAACTGCGGGGAACTCTTCAAATTGTCTAAAACAAAGAACGAGAAGATTTTTTCAGGCTCTCTCTGAACTGACTTACAGGATAAAAGAAGAACAAGTCCCCAGGAAGGGACTACACTGATCTTATTTACCCGAGGAAATGCTACACAGTGCAGCCTTCGGGGGTGGCTGGTCCCAGCAGAGAAGCTCCTACAGGGTGGCAGCAGGGGGCCCGCTAGGCCCTCCGGGGGTCTCCTTAGCTGGGATTCTCACAGGCTGCTCTGAGGGACAGAAGCTCACCCGCCATGGGGGGTGGGGGTGGGGCGGAGTTTGCCACTTTCTCTGGCTGAATGAAGGGTGGGGTGACCTACCAGTTGGATACGCTCCCCAAGACCCCACTGCACACTCTTCCCTTTCGATGTTGGCTCTGCTGAGTTAAACTTTCCTACTTTCATTACTGTCTCCATTAATACCCAAAATAAAACAATGTCTCAACATGGATTGCTTGAAGGTTTATCAACTAAATAACCAGAATTAAATTGTATTGGCCAGCAAATAAGACACCAAAACCAGGGCTCTCTCCTTTTGATTCAGCCGCTAAAGAGCTCAAACCTGAAGCATGAAAGATCAGGCCCAGAGAGGAGGCAAGAGCTGGGCTGCTGGCTTTTGCTCACATTGGGTCAGGGTTGTTTTTAACAAAAGGCAAACACATCTTAAAATAATTAATAAATTCTACAGAAATCAAACAGAGACAAACAGACGAGAGACCGGGGGGTGGGTGGGGGGGGAGGAGAGATGATAGATTTATTGAAATAATTAGCCACGATCCACAGCCAGTCTCAGCATCTCATTGCAAGCCAACCAGACGCACGGAGGGCCTACCAGTCAAAATATTCAGCCCCTCTAAGCTGTTTCTCAGCCAGCGGCCCGCCATCATCCCCTCTCTGAACTCATGCAGGTGAGCACGCTTGTGCAGGAAATGGAAGAGCAGTTTGGCTGCCAGCACAATTGTGGTTTCATGGACGTGACTTTGCATAAACATCAGGAACCAGTCAGGGCCCAAGGCCTGGAACATTTCTTCTTGGATCCTGTGAGGGAAACACCGGATTGAAAGACACGACACTTTTATGTTGTTTGTTGTAACTGTATACTACATGGTGGACTTACTAGGACAGCAGAAAGGGAAAAAAATTGCTAGCTCCTGAGCTCCTGTTGTGCTTTTAAAACCCCTCAGTTATCCCAAACGTGACAGAGATCCAGTTACAGTCTAATCTTAATCTTGTTCACATAGAAACGAATTCCTCTGATTAAGTAAAAGCAACACAAGGTGGAAATGGATTTTGAGGTTTGCGCATCTCTGAAGCAAAGGAGGGCTCCCCCACTCAAGGGGTCAAGGCTGGAGAGGGGCTTGGCTCCCCTTCCCCGGAAGAAAAGTTTTCCCTGCAGCTTCGGGGATCCTGGTGGGAGACGGAATCCAGGGCCCTGCAGGCTCTTTATGGATTGCGGGGTGGGGTGGGGGTTAAAAAATCTATATACTGCCAATTCTGACACCCCTGGGCAATTCATAAGAATCCTGCTTGGATCTGTCATAAGATCCAAACACTATTTATCTCATCTCATCTCACCTCATCTCATCTTTATTACAGACTGTAGAGCAGAAAACATTCGGGACAGAAAACAGAGCAAAAAGCTTGGTTGTTCTCCCATTCCCCCCTTAACTTTCCCTATTTCAATATCTGTGTCATTTTCTGATGATTAAACAGTTTATTATTTTAGATAAAGTGATTTATGGCTTTGATTACTGGACAGGTTAGATAATAGAAAAAAAGTGTTAGAATAAGAAGTAAATTTATCACTGTACTTTTAACTGCTGTATACACAGAAGATTGTATACACACAGACACACGTTCTTACTTACTCAGAGGACAAATGAAGTTTCTCCGGTTGTATTACATCTAGCAGCATGCTTAACAACTGATTTCGAAGCCAGACCGTTTTCCCAGGTGCCTGAGTTAAGTCTAAAAATCAGACAATCCAAAGAATGTATGTGAAATTCTGCATTTGAATATGCTGGACTTCTAGTGAATGCATGATACAAAACAAAGTGAGATTCAGCAGATAATTCCCCTGAACTGGTAGTAAGAAACTCTTCAAATATGAGATTTATCCCTTGTTTTACTTTACCATGTCCAGCTAATACGTGGTTTTTCAAGAGGAGGAATGGACACTGGGTGACCGGGCTTTATTCTTAAGTTTATGGTCTGCCTGCCAAGGAAATGTCCTTTTCAGCCAAAGACTTTTCTTTGCAGGAGGCAGCCTGTTTGGGCCCCACTGTTAGATACGTCCTAAGGTACCTGGCCCCCCGGGGGTTTCCTGTCAGGTGAAGCATCCCTGCCATCTCTCTTTGGGCAGAGAGGCAGGAATGTTGGGGCTGCCCCCCTCCCCACCCCATGGCAGCCATTCCTGAGGGCAAAGCAAGCGGCAGAAAGCATCTTGTGGCACCATAACTTTCTGTCTTCTTTCCATTCCTGCAAAATGGAGTTCAAGATTTCTTTTTATACATAGACACTTTGAGCTACTAGCTACTAGCAGAGCAGCGAGTAATAAAAAAGAAACAAGCAGCTTTTGGAAGTTTTTCCATATATTTCAATTTTGGTTCCAAGGAGGAGATTTTTTTTAAAAAACTCCAAGCAAGTTTAGACAGAGAGGCATTTTTATGCTCTTCCTCTTCCTCTTCCTCTTCTTCTTCCAGTTTCCCTTCAGATGGGGAGCTAGTGGAGCCTGCAGGGGAGGCTCCAAAAGAGATGGTGAGGGAAGCATTACCTGACCTACCAGGTCTGGGCAATGTTTGCTTCCCTGCCTGGCTGAGCAACTGCTCCAGCTCCTGCCGTTTTCGGGTTTGGTGCTCCCTTAAGAGCTGAAAGGGGGATATGTGCTGCTCCAGTCTCCTCCTCCTTCTCTCCACCACTCCACCTGATGCGAACTTAGGTCTGGTACTTATTAGGCAGGAACACAGACCCCCTACAAGCCTTGCTGTCACAACCGTAGAGTGGCATCTGCTCCCATTTCTTATGAGAGACAAGCACCAGCAAGTCCTTCATTCTCTGCTGCAGGGGTGATGCCTTCATGCTCCATTCTCTCAGCCCAACTTATATTTTTTCAAGAGTTACAGGACTAGAGTTTGGTGTTGAGAGGCAGAATATCAGCAATAAGTAGCTACAGATGCCAAGAAGGACACGGGTGAGACATGAGGGGTACAGGACTCTTATATCGCATGCTATTTCTTGACGTGTAACCTGAGCAGACCACAGCAACATAAACCAGGCAATCCATTAACTAAGGTTTGTATGTAAACTCCAAGCCACTGTTCGAACAAGCAGACTGCTTGAAAACGAGGCATGATGCAGTGAGGCGTGTTCTGTGACGTCACATTGTCCTTCCATTGTGATGTCCCACGCAAATATTTCAGGGTTTGAGTCTGTATTGCAATGCATGTTTTATCACTTGTCCACTTCCAGATGTCAAAGATGCAAGCCATTGTGTGCCTTATTTTTATATTACAGGTAAATAAAAATATTCTAAAATATTTTTAGCAACATACAATTCTGCTTCATACCTTGTCCAAATGGCTGTGAAATATTATTGGAGAAGATCTCATTTTCATTAATAGATGCAGGACATAAAGTGTAAACCAAGAATAAGCCAATCCTGAACAAGGAAAAGTAAATTGGTTAGATCAAATTGCAAACATGAAGACCTTCAAATCACTTTTAGAAGGAACCCCTAACTAATATTTTACAGGTGGCTCACAGGAGAAATAAATATTTCCCTACTTCCTCACCAAGAAGGAAGGTGAGGCTACTCGTGAATCTAAAATAGGAAGTTTGTCATAAAGAGAAGCTAAGCCTCCTCTGAGGTTGCAAAGCAGGGCTTCTCCTCCTCACCAGCTTCAGCTCCTAGAAGTGCGCAGGCAGGAATTAATGTCCCCATTTTTTAAAGTTGCTAACACTTCGGTAGAAAGAAGAAGGGAGACCCAAGGGAACCCAGGGGGGAGCAGAGGCATTGATGTACAGGGGCAGCCCCCACCCAGTTCCTCTGGGGTTGACCTAGCATGGATGAACTGCCCCTCTGCTCCCCCCGCCACTGATGGAGCTGGTGAAGTTGTGGGGGGGGGGGAGTCCTTCGTTTTGTGGCTGGAAAAAAGCAAACTCTGCACTGAGGAAAAAATATTTTGGCTTAAGCTTCAGGGACACAGGGGCTCCATTTGCTGATGGGCTGCAGGAGCCGAGTGGAAATACCAGCACAAATCTTTGAGGCTGAAGTGGCCCTGGAGTGAATGGCGGAGGAGGAGAGAGATCCGACGGACGCGAGAGGCCGGGATCCCAGGATCCCCAAGGAGAAGGAGAAGCTTGGGCACCATCCGGACCTGCTGGATGAGGGCCACGGCCGAACTCTTTCCTCTATGAAAGACAAAGAGATGGGTTTTTTTAAAAAAAAAAGAAGAGAGAGAGAGAGAGAGGTTTTTCTTTTCCTGAGGTTAACATAGCCACAACATTATTTGCATTTCTACTTTTGAATTTTTGGCTTCTGATGTTGTCTTGGCTGCTCTCAAGGTACCAGCCATCCGATCAGATTCTCATCCAGGTCACCTTCTGCTCCGCATCGACTCTGCTCTTCTCTTGAATGTTGCCCAGCAAAGAGCGTTCAAATCAAACCCATTATTGGTTCCTGGAGCTGCACAGCACAGGAAGTAAGTGCTGCCTTGACAAAAACCACTCTGCTATCAGAATCCTGGAGAGTCTCTCAATAGAAAAGAAATGGCATTCACAAATCTTCAGGGTTTTTACATTTACAAAGCAGGAATGCCATTCTGGAATCTCCGGTCACTGCATCGGGCTTCCATAAGCACGTGCAGAAGGATAGGGATAAATGTGAAAAGGTGCAGTGAAGTCCGGGGTGGTTTGTTTTTTTTTTAGAAAGGGAAAGGCATTATTCCTATGGAGTGATAGATGCCATAATGAAGAGTTTTGTCCCTGGCATGGCTGCCATGGGAGCCCAGGAGGACAGGTGCCATTGCTGGCCCCCTTAGCTGAAGAGGCCTCTCTGTACCTGGAGGGCTGGAGGACTTCCGTGAGGTGTTTGAAGAGAGGCAGGTCCAGGTTTTCCAAGGCGGGGCTCCACAGCTGAAAGCCAGAGGGAAGCAAAGCAACAAAGAGAGGCCGTTGGGTCTGCATGCTCGAGAGGTGTGCGGGGTCCCCTAGGAAGGGGGAGCAAACGGGCATCTCTTTCTGCCTTCCAGTTCTCCAGGGGGTTGCAGCTCAGTTATGGTCTCCCTAAACACGAAGACTCCGCAGGAAGGATTCTTGTTAGAAAACTGGCAGGGAACTGTGGGGAAATCCAGGACTCCTGGCAATATTTTGTGTCAGGGGCTTATTTTTATAGAGAGGATCATTCCATTACAGTCGCCTCGATGACATGGGTGAGGCAGAAGTCTAATAAACAATATATAATATGATATATGATATAATATGACCAGTGATGGGATTCATTTTTTTTTTTACTACCTGTTCTGTGGGCGTGGTTGGTGGGCATGGCAGGGGAAGGTTATTGCAAAATCTCCACTCCCTCCCTCCCCCCCACTACCCTGCTTTCCAGCTCTGTTCTCCTGTGCAGGGCAACCAAAGGAGACCCAGCCAATCAGCTGGGACTCAATGGGAGGCGGAGAATAGATGAGGTTGGCTGGGCCAGTCAGAGGTGGGATTTGCCGGTTCTCCGAACAACTCAAAATTTCCGCTACTGGCTCTCCAGAACCGGTCAGAACCGGCTGAATTCGCCACCTCTGAATGCGCCCTGAGTTTCTGTCTTGGGTTCTGCTGTCTCATATATACTGAATAGGCTTCCCAGGAAGGAGACATCTCTGTATGCCCGAAGTTTTTTTTCCTCCCCAATATGTACTTTGAGACGCTGATTGTCATGGCATAGAGTAATTTTAATTAATGATGCTTCAAAAGTGAGCAGGTTCACAGTATTATTATTATTTTTTACTGCCAAAAAAGGTTGGGGAATTTTCTCTACATTTATTGAGAGTCTATCATCAAATTCTGGAAGTAAAATTTTAGAAAGATTGTGTTCTCCAGGGGCTAAAACAATGCATCAGCCACAGGTTACTCATACCTTGCTGCCAATAAATAAACAAGCAAATAAATGAATAATGGCATCATTACCTCAAAATTGCAGACAATATGTTGGAAGATCTTCAAGTTCTTGATTGTCGACTGTTCTAAGCCAGCTTCTGTGGTGCCACCAATGGAAAGAACGAGATGTAGAATTCTGCTGTTTAATAGGTGAGCCTTTGTTTTCAACAGATATGCCAGAATCTGTAAGAGAATATTACCCAAAATCACAACAAAGAGAGGCTTATTCCACAGTGTTTTATTTCCATCACTGGGTAAGCCATCAATAGCCAACTATTCAAATCCATGTTATTGCAGAATATAGACATTTAATTAATTGTATGGAAAACCCGCAGCATTATGAAGATTCAAGGTAGTCGCAATACATGGAAAGTAATGATACTTGTCAACTTTGACCTCATTCAGAATTCTCTAAGCATTCCCATTTTTCAAAGATCAAAGGACAAGAACTCTGCTTGTCCCCTTTAGCTCCACACTTTCTTTTTAAGCAGAGCTTCAGCCACCAAACAAGGACTTGGGGAAATCCATCCTGTTAGGAATGTAAGTCACCTAACATTTGGGTTGGAAAATATATAAACCAGGATAGACATTTTAATACTGTCTCTTTAAGGGAATGCTAAAATTGTAATTGGGCGTGGTTCCTCAAACAGCCATAAGATGGAGCCAGAAACCTGGGTTGTTTAGTCCTGTTCTGTTGTTGCTGAGAGTGTTGCCATTCCTACGTTTTCCTATTGACTGTTACTGATCATTGTTAGTCTTGGATTTGATGTAAGTCTGTTACTGAACTGTTTATGATACTGGACTTTGTTATTTGGATTATTCCTGGACTGAAAACTGACTGCTTTAACTGTGAATGACTTGGACTATTTTGTTGAACTTTGCTTAACCGTTTTTACTGGAAGTAAAAACCTACATTTTACTATACAGTGTGGCTGTGTGCTGTGTGTGTGTTATTCTTCACTACTCTCACTACGTCTCCCTGTGTGCGCTCATTCTCCTAACGGGGAATTACCTCAACACATCCCTTCTGGGAAATGAGACTAACTGGCCTTTTGACTTCCCTCCCGGTCTGACTGGCTCATCCACTGGAGGAATTAAAAGAAAATGACTCGGGCTTTCTGGTTACAATAAAAGCAAACAAAGGGAATTCTTACCATCAAGATTACTATTGGAAGGGGAAGGTTTCTATTATTAAGAGGACTCCAAATTCCAAGTTCCAAAACTTTTGGGAGTGACTGGGGAAAATGCCTTATCTCCTCCTCCAACAATAGAACAAAATGATCGTGAAAATTCATATTAATTTTGAATATGAAAATATTGAAAGAATGTGACAATCCACATTTTTGCAATGGATTTCCATGCAAGCCACAAATTGGATTGCCAAACCTACTTGCTGTCCAAGTACTGCATTTCTGAATCAATGCACAAGCACTGCCGGCCTAAGAATCAGAATTTTAAGCTCCGATTCTAAGAGCTGCAGAGACAAAGCTGCCTCACCTGATACCCTTCATCCCCCATCAGGCGGTCACTCACTGCGCTGCAGCTCAGGACAGTCTGCAAGGCCTTGACGGCCGCATAAACTGTGTGGTCATCCTGAGCCCTGGCCAGCAGAGCCAGCAGAAGGGAAGGGCCGCCCAGGTAGCTCAGGCTGACCACTGCCGGACAAGACTGGAAGACCCGGGCACCTGGACACGGAGAGAGAAAAGGCGGGCAGGAATTGAACTATCACTGAAAACCTGCCCAGGATAAGATGAGCAGCCAAAAACTTTTCAGTAATGTGTAGAAACAACAAAAAATAAGAAGACTAATAATTTAGAAAATCAAATATTTTCTCATGCTACATGCAGATTTACAGAAGTCTAGTAAACCTTTTACACCAGTAATGCAAATCAGGCCTCAAATGCTGATTATTAGAAAGATCAGTTGTTAAAGGAACATGTTTTTGCCCTGTATTTAACAAGAAACCCACACTTGTGCTTTTTAGGACAATTATTTCTACTTCATGGGCTTTTTACCCCTTGTGTAAAATCCTAACATGAATCTGACTACTTAATCACCAGCAAAAAGCTAGTCTGATTAAAATGCCTGTCCCAAAGACAACAATCCACTCACAGTTCTTTCCAGAGCAGGGGCAACCCTTCCATGTAAGCAGACCAAAAAAAAACCCACCCCAACCTAGCAGATCACAGAATTGTCCAGGTCGGTTGCATTACGGGAATTACAAATATTGTAATAAGGCCTTTTCAAATATTGCTCTCACCACACAGCAGCGTTTTCTTCTTTCTTTCTGAATGCCTCCCTCAGGATCAGGACAACCTTACATTTCCTGACCAGCCTAGCAATCTAGAGGTTCCTGACCACAGAACTGGCATCCTTTCCTGATGGCAAAGTCTTCGCCTTCTTCTCTGTCCTTTTTGGGGGCAGGCAGTGGAACGAGGGCTAGGGTTAGGCGTGGGGCTAAATTCATGTTAAGAAGCTGCAATTTCTGTATAGGACGCAGCTCTGCATTTCTTTTATATTTCTGTCCTTTCGTTTTACAGATTTTACTTATCTATTCACTCATCACATTTCTACCCTGCCCATCTCACCCAAGTGCCTCTGGGTGGCTCCCACTTCATAAATGTGGGCTCATCGGGATGCATTTCGGCTTACCTTGCTGGCCCACCACAACAGCACCGATCGTTCTTAAGCACCCAGGGAGTTTTGCAGCAGTATTTTGAGCCATGAAAACAGGCACTGTAGCATCACGAGAGGACAGCTTCAGCTAGAAAAAGAAAGAAAGAAAGAAAGAAAAAGGCATGGTGTATTAGGAGACCAAAAAAAAAAAAATGGAAAACATGTTTCGGTTTGTTTCTTAAACATTTCAGATATTATGCTGTGTGATTTATATGTTTACAATCTATTCATTTTGATTTTATAAGAAATAGTTTAGATGTTCACCAAGAATTTCAGATTAAATCCTGAGCTACATGGAAAGTGATTTTTGCATAATTGGCATGCAAAGAAACCAGAGTGAAGTTACAGTTTCTGTGGCACCCAATTCTCTTATTTTCCAGATAATGCCAAGAGATTCTGGAGTCTTTGCGAGGCCTACAGCTTTCCCGCAGAGCTGCTGCCCACCCAAAGTGTCCAGCTTTGAGCTCACAGGAGGTGGGGAGGCCACTCGGTCTCAGCTGCATTCACCAAGCGCCCTGAGCCTTTGGGACGAATGCGCCACTCTAAGGCTGGGTGGGTGGCACACAGCTGGCTTTTGTAATGTTAATGGTCACATCTCAGCGGTTGCCATACCAGCGAAGAAGTGTAGATTTCTCACACAAAATGCCAATTTTATGACATTGAGCACCAGTATATCCAACTGGGGGGAAAAAAAGCTGCACTGGGATAGCCCGGAAAGGCCTCCGTGAGCCTCCATTCCTCAGACCAAGGATTAGATTAATCAGCTGTACTAATAAAGCACCTATTGAATCTAAATATGTCATGTCTAGGGAAACGCTCTTTCCCAAATGTTTTTTAACAAGAAAACCTCCCACTCTTCTTATCTACTGTATCTTATGACCTGGCTGACTTTGTGTGAATTACAATCAAAATAAGTTGAGGCCAAACCGAACCCGAAAGTTGAAAAACAGGGTAAGAGAAGCGAATGGCAAATAACTTCTGTATTGTTGGGAGGAAAATAATATCAGCCCCTCCTTGCTTAGAATCTCAGCACTGAGGTGGCCTAGACATATGTGCAATAATAAATTGTCAGCCTTTACTTTTTCCCTCCCTGTCACCTTCCTCCTGGAGTAGAAAGCCAAGACTGCAAAACTGCTAGAAAAGGGGTGGCTTACATTTTACAATACTTTGTAGTGAGAACATGGGAACAAGTTTAATTCCACAATCCTGGAGTCCCTCAACATCAGGCTCTTTTTAAGGCTGCTGCTGCTGCTTGGACAAATCGTGTCTCTCATACTCAGTGAAGGCAGCCTGGCCAATCCTCCATGCCTAACTAGCCTCAGCTCTCTGAGGAACGGGACCCCTCTCGTTCTTCTGTGCACCAAATGATGCAAAGGTCCCACCTCTTTAGCCACCAGGCGCCCATCCACTTCGCCATAGCTGTCTTTTAGGTCTTTAACTGTTGTATAAGAGGAGCATCTGGTGTTGATCCCGAAGGAAATCTTCTCTGGTGCAACCAAAGGAGCCATCGGCCTGTGGCCGCAGGAGCCTTGAAGGAAGAAGGGACAATGCAAGGGATCAAAAGAAGCCAGAAGTTCTCTGCTAATCAGTCTCCAATTCCAAAAATCAACAAACTCCTTGATTTACTTGACCTCCCCCCACACTTAACAAGGCAGGCGATGCTCCGAGCCAAAATTATGTTTCCTCAAAGCAGGTGCCCGCATTTATTTGGACTGATTTCAACCATCACATATTAATGGTTGCAAGTCCTTTGGGGGGGGGGGGGAGAAATTGTAGTTGGCGGGTCAATGGCTGGCATATTGCCCAGACTTAATTAAACCTAATTTTTTTCTTCCACAATAGTCTATTTTTATTTCATTGAACATTTCCATCTCGCAGCCTTGTTTTCTGGATGCTTAGAGAATTCCATGGTACTAAAGTCTGCATTGTTGCTTGTGAGAGTTACCTGTTCTTCTGTACATTGTGTCAAAATAATTCCACAGCTGGATCTGCTTTCTCTACCTTCCCATGACTGAATACAACACAGGTTGAAAGACAAATAGACTATAGGAACAGTTGCACAACCAGATCGAGTGAGTTCTCAATCACACGAGAGTTTTTGCGAAGTCCCTGCAGTTATAAGTCCTACCTCTAAGCTCCACAGCCTGGAAATTGCTGTAGTATCTCGGACCAAGTTTTTCCATAAGCTGCAGAGTTTTCACGGAGAGAACTTCTTCAAATAAGAACATGGGGCCTTGGCGCCAAGACAAGGAAGACCTCTTTTTCCACATCAGCGGTGTAGCTACAAAGCCAAAGACATCAATAAAAGAAGCGGGGTCCATGGAAGTGAAGCTCCCTGGCAGCGACCGGATGTACTGCATCTGTAGTAGAAGACAAAGGAGTGGCTGAAATCCTTGTGGTGCTTTCTCTGTGGAAGGCAGGACAAGAAGCAACAGATGGAAACGAATCAAGGAGAGATCCAACCTACAGTAGGATTGAAGAGAAACTTCCGGACAGTGAGACCTATCAACCAGTGGAACAGCTTGCCACAAGAAAGTTGTGGGTGCTCTACCACTGGAGGTTTTCAAGAAGAGACTGAACAGCCATTTGTCTGAAATGGTATAGGGTTCTCCTGCTTAAGCAGGGGGTTGGACTAGAAGACCTCAAGCTATTTTCTAAAGCACCCGAAGGCCAGACAAGGAACAATGGATGGAAACTGAACAAGGAGAGATTCAACCTGGAAATAAGGAGGAATTCTCTGACAGTGAGAACAATCAACCCATGGAACAGAAGTTGCCTTCAGAAGTTGTGGGAGCTTCATCACTGGAAGCTTTCAAGAAGAGATTGGACTCCCATCTGTCAGAAATGGTGTAGGGTCTCCCGCTTGTACAGGTGGTTGGACTAGATGACCTACAAGGTCCCTTCCAACTCTGATTATCTGTATATCTGTGTATCTCCATTTTGCTTCAACTCATGTTTTTGAACGTTCCAGGGGACAGACACCACTATGCTAAACCTCCAAGGTCCCTTCCAACTCTATTCTGATTGAACTAGCTGGAATATTGCAGCCTATCATATATTTTTGAATTGCCCGCTCCTCCATACAAGACAATCTGAAAAGAAATATTGTGGCATGAAAAGTGACCCAATTAGCAAACCCTTCTTTTTTTTCAGTCCTGATCTTTGTCATGAAGCAGAGCTTAAGACACCTTGAATCTCCAAATACCTACACAAGGGTCCTCTTTGTATACTTCAGTTCAGCATTCAATACCATCATTCCAGACATTCTTCTAACTAAACTAAATCAGCTAGTAGTAGATAAACACACTTGTAAGTGGTTCTTAAGCTTCCTAACAGACAGGAAGCAGCAGGTGAAGCTAGGCAGAATCACATCTGATACCTGTACAATTAGCGCAGGGCCCCCCCAAGGCTGTGTGCTTTCTCCACTTCTCTTCTCCCTATATACCAATGACTGCATCTCAAACGATCCATCTGTTAAAATACTGAAGTTTGCAGATGACACAACAATGATTGGTCTCATTCAAGACAACAATGAATCCGCATACAGATGGGAGGTTAAAAAACTTGCCTCGTGGGTGTAATCAGAACAATCTGGAACTGAACCCACTCAAAACCGTAGAAATGGTGGTAAGACTTTAGGAGAAACCCTCCCATACTACCACCTTACAATACTAAACAACACAGTACCAACAGTAGAGACCTTCAAATTTCTAGATTCTATCATATTCCAAGACCTAAAATGGACACCTAACATCAAAAACATCATCAAAAAAGCACAGCAAAGAATGTTCTTTCTGCGCCAACTCAGAAAGCTCAAACTGCCCAAGTAGCTGCGGATACAATTCTATAGAGGAATTATTGAGTCTGTCATCTGCACCTCTATAACCGTCTGGTTTGGTTCTGCAACCCAACACGACAGACACAGACTTCAGAGAGTAATTAGGACTGCAGAAAAAACAACTACTACCAACCTGCCTTCCATGGAGGACCTCAAAAAGGGGGTTGTGAAAATATTTACAGACCCCTCATATCCTGGACATAAACTATTTCAACTCCTTCCCTCAAAACGATGCTATAGAGCACTGCACACCAGAACAACTTGACACAAGGACAGTTTTTCCCCTGAATGCCATCACTCTGCTAAACAAGTGATTCCCTCAACACTGTCCAGCTATTGACAAAGTCTGCACTACTGTTACTATTAATCTTCTCATCACTCCTTATCGCCCATCCCCTCCCACTTGTGACTGTATGACCGTAACTTTGTCGCTTGTATCCTTACAATTTATATTGATTGTTTCCTAGTATGATTTGATTGCTTATTGTACTCTATGACTATCATTAAGTGTTGTACATAATGATTCTTGACTCTTGATGAAGGTATCTTTTCTTTTATGTACACTGAGAGTATTTGCACCAAAGACAAATTCCTTGTGTGTCCAATCACACTTGGCCAATAAAGGATTCTATTCTATTCTGTTCTGTTCTAAAAGTCCAAAGCCAAAGGAAGAAAGGCCCTCGTTCTGCCGATGTCCCACCTTCGCAGAGCCCACCAGGCTGCCATTCAGGTAGGCTGAAACGGTGCAGATCTGCTTTGTTTCTTTTGCCACAGTCACAGCAAGATGATGCCACTGTCCCGTCACGAGCAGAGGAGCACATCTGAACTGAACTTGGCACAGGAGAGAGGTCTCATCTTCAAATTCGGGTACCATCGTGTCTGTATTGTCACAAAAAATGGAATAATTTGCCACATTATAGTGAAACCAAAGGCAAAAGTTTTACCACAAGACCTGGGAAAAATGTGTGGGCCAGATGGTGACAGAGTCTCTAGAAAAATAAAATTCTTTCCCTTTTGAACACTGGAGGGCTACTTTTTGGATGTCAACCAAGGACAGCCCCAAAGCACACAAACGCGCGCACACCCAAACATCCCAGGCAATGCCTTTCCAAGTAAGAGCAGCCACTGACAAGGCTAGATAGAGTTTGGATTTAGAGGAAATTGGGACATGATGAGGGCAGAGGATCTTTTCGGTTTTTCCATGCCAAGATAATTAGGGATTTGGATTCAAGTCCTAAAAGGGCTTTCGCAGAGAGGCACGGAAGCAGCACCTGGGCGGAACTCTTTACACAGCGGCTCAGGTGCTGCTGCTTGAAAAGGATGGGAGGTGGGTGCCAGGCTTGGGCTCACTCCAAAGGGAGACCTGGTAGTCTTGAAGCAAGCCCATTGTATGCTCTGACGGTCTAGGGACAGGTGTAAGTGCCGCTTCCACAATTGCAAAAGGGCCCAATGCAGCCCTGAGAGAGAGAGGGAGGGAGGGAGGGAGGGAGAGAGACGGGGGAGGGGGGAGAGAGAAAGCGCATTACTGCAATCTGAGCAATGACCAGGAATGGTTCATTCAGTCCCTTCATGGAATGAAGGACGGGCATCACGTGCTCCAGAAATGCACTCGGAAAGCAGCTCTCCAACCACAGGGGTCACTGAAGCTTCAAGTATTTGCCTGGCCATGCCTTGACTACAAAACTGCAAGGAGACCTAACACAGGGTTTGAAAAGCCCGTGGCTGGTGCGTGTATGTATGCCTGTGTTGAAGAATGGAAGCTGTTTTCTGGGCACAACTTCAGAGGTTGGTTTTAATCTTCCAAGAAACTCAGGGCTTGAGGACGTCGCGTTTTCTCCACCTCGGGCCTTCGTCAGCCTGCTTTCCCTGAGGCCGTTCATGGGCCCTCTGGCCCCGAGACCCTTACCCAAAGCCTCGAATGCCACTTCCTCCGTCGAGATGGTGAGACAACCTTCTAGGGGAGAAAACCTCACAGCAAAGCAAGCAAAGGCTTCTTCGGTTCTCGCCATGTGGCGCATCAAGGTAAGGAAACGCAGCGGGTGGTAGTCACAAGCAGAACACATCTTGTTGATCAGGAACCAGGAGGTGAAAGTGAGGCCATCTGGTGGGGGGAACCGCCTGATGCCTAAGAGGGCAGAGAAAGGGATGAAGCAGAGACTGCGGGGAGATGCTGCCCAAGCCAGGGGGAAGAAGGCTCAAAGGACACACGGCCCCTTAGAAAGGGTGGCTGCACCACAGGGACCACCTCCACTTTGGCACAGGAGGAACAGAGCGTATGGCGGATACATCCAGTTCCTTCTATGAAAACTAAGCATTTCAAAGCCTTGAATCAAAAATAAACTCTCCAATGAATTCGTGAAGTTTTTAGGTCCAGACAATGATCTCCAAAGGTTATTGCTGATCCCATGATCTCAAAATCTCAAGGGGAATCACTGAACAACTTACATATATCCCCACACCAGAGGTGGCCTTCAGCAGCAGGTTCTGACCAGTTCCGGAGAACCAGTAGTGGAAATTTTGAGTGGTTGTCACATACCACCTCAGACTAGAGATTTTACCTGCCACACCCACCAAGCCACACCCACAGAACCAGTAGTAAAAAAAATTGAATACCACCACTGCCCCACCCCCAGAGCGATACCCACATAGACTTTATAAACACTACACGCACACACACACATACACACACACACACATAGATACACATATGCATACACCCCCAGGCGATACCCACATAGACTTTATAAACACTACACACACACACACACACACACACACACACACATAGATACACATATGCATACACCCCCAGGGCGATACCCACATAGACTTTATAAACACTACACGCACACACACACATACACACACACACATAGATACACATATGCATACACCCCCAGGGCGATACCCACATAGACTTTATAAACACTACACACACACACACACACACACACACACACACAGATACACATATGCATACACCCCCAGGGCGATACCCACATAGACTTTATAAACACTACACGCACACACACATACACACACACACACACACACACACACAGATACACATATGCATACACATCCATCTATATGTACACAATCTGATTATAACTTAGGCCTCAGGCCTTCAGACCTCTGAGCCGTACATGAACTGCTCTCCACAGCATTACGGCCAACATTTTGAAGACAGTATTTTAAAAATCTACCTTTTCCGGTTCCTCCCAAGACGGACCGTTCAGTGCTTTGGCCTAGAATGGTGGCCATACTTGGGATAAACAAACAACTGCAAACACAAGAAAATAAAAAACAGTAATAGGCGCATTTCTTTGTGAAGGAATAGAAATAGACATAAATGATTATAAACTTCCCCAACAAAAAGCTAAATCTCTCTCTCCCAATTCCTCCTGAATCATCCCCTTCCATTCTGTAATCCCTCTGATTACTCAATGGAAATGTCAGATACATCTTTTGAAGAGTGGCAGTTCCCCACTCTACAGTTTCACAGATAAGGGTGCCGTGTGAAATTTTAAACGAAATACTCCAATTTACTTCTCAAAGCAGACAATTCCCCCACCCCCCGTTTTTACCCAAGGCGAAGGCCCTGTGTTGTTTCGCAGCTTTGAAGCCCCCTCGGCCTTTTCCCACAAATGTACCCCCAAGAAAGAAGAGCCTCCATGGTCCGGGGGGTCCCTTCCATGGGTGGGGCAACCTTGGAGCGCTGGCCAAAGCTACCAAGATTGGAGCTGGCTCTGGACCAGGTTTGGCAAGAACGGCAGTCAGGAGAAGGCCAGCGCACGTCCACAGCACTTGCCAAGAGTGCGGAAGGTAAACACAGCACACCCTGGAACCTGCACCTGGGAGAGGATCCCACGGGGGGGGACCATCCTGTCCTGGGCGCTGGGCAGCCTTGGTGAACGCGGAAGCTCCCCCAGGGGTTGGTGTGGGTTATGACAGCCCCACAATGTGTTCTCGACATAGGGAGGCTGGACACACACACAGACACACAGACTTAGGCAGAAGAAAAGGTCTTCTAGGTTGGGTAGCTCCACCGACTCCACTCGTGCAGAAGCAAGGCCTCTAAATGGGAGTGCGCACCCATTCTTCAGCCACCGAGGAGTAGCTGAATTGTTTGCTATTCACCCCAAATAAACAGCAACTGCACTAACCGATATGTTGCCTAACATATTAGGTAACAAACCTAAAATATTTTGTTTAGCTAGTCTGACCATTCAAAGATTGACACAGTATTTATTTTGTACTTCTCTGGATTCTGCCATTCCATGCTCCCTGTTCCCCTTTATAGCAAAATGTGCATTAAAAGTTGCATAATTACATCCGAACACATGAGGAAGTGATACGAACTGACTAACTTCCTTGCTGTTTAGTAATAGTTATTCAGTATTGTAACTGCAAGAGCTACAAAAAATATTCTTTCCATCTTTTAAATGAAATTCAAAGGGCTACATAATTTGACATCCATCTGGTACCATTTCATCCCTGAGGTTAAATGTAACTCCCACCCCTCACCTTAATGGGCCCCACCAGTGATCCAAATATTGCCAGCAAAATATGTAGTTCTCCCCTTAAATACGTGGGGGGTGGGGAAATAAAATTAACTATATTTAAATGTAAGTGTTCAAAAATTTAATTAAGGTCAAATTACATTTTAATCTATCCCTACTCAATCCTTCATCTTAATCGTACCCTTTCAGCGAGGGGGCCTTCCCAGACCACACTCAAAAATACAACAATCAGCTCAAAGCAATTGTGCATCTCTGGCCTGCACTAAGCAACGTTGGCTCAAAACACGTTAAGGAGGACATGTATGTAAACAGCACTAGGTATGTAAGGATCCCCTCAATGACTTAACAAGAGGGGTACTTCCTTGCATGTTTCCCATTACACATTACAGAACTATGAGCAATAATGAAAAGGGAAAATGAGAAATCTCTGTCCGTGAAGTTGCCGTGAACTACATTTGTTATCTAATTTGCCCCATAAATGGGCAATATTCCTTCAGATGACAAAGCATAAGGTATCTAAACAACATGATTGATCGATCGATTTTTGAACTAGACTCCGTGGAACCAAAGGCAAAAGATCTGGAGGCTGAGATGAGGAAGGTTGCAAGGGGAAGCCGAAGAGCCTCCTAAATTACCCGTATCCTTCGAGGGACATGTCAAACTCCACGAAGGAAGGGGCCAGGCAGGCACTGTGCAGATGCAGGCTGCGTGGGCTTATCAAGGAAACGAGGCTCATGGCCGTCTGGAGAGCCATTGCAGAAGACTCCGGGGGGTCAGAGCTCAAGCAAAGCGTGTCCCTTGGGCTCTCCTTCCATGCAGCTATTCCAGAACCTAATACAAGAAACATACCAAGTTAGTGACACTACGGCAGGTTCCAAACTGGGAACTTTGAGAGGCAAGGCAGAAAGAAGAGAAGTAACGAGAAAAACGTCAACCAGGCATCCCACAGTTGAGAGTTGAAAGCTTCATTCAGCACCCTCATAATTTCAAATGGTCCCTGAACGAACGGATGTTAAGTGAGGTCTGCCTGTATTGACTTTTTCAACTCAGGCAATAGAGAATATGTCCATCCCCTCTGCCCTCTGAGAATTCTTCATGTATTTGAACACTACTCCCACACGCCGCGGCCTCGATCATCTTTTTGTAGACTAAACAGACCTTTTAGCAGTTTCTCGCAGGGTTTGGGTTGCAGGGTCACCCTCTTCTGGGCTGCCCCCCTCTGGACTCGATCCAATTCCTCTCTGCCACACTTGTGCTTTTTAGGAGCGATGGGAAGGGGCATCATCCGTAGGCACAGGAATTGCCTGAAAGAGATCGAGCGAAGGACAAATGTCCCACGGCAAAGGAAAAGGAAGGCCTGGATGAGGCAGCTATGCAGGAGGTGCATGGCGGAGGTCAGGGGGGAGGTCCTAGAATTGCCCCAAAGTCTTCACTGCATGTTCTGAGGCTGCCGGAGGCACTGGCCAAGGTCTCTTGAGCACAGGAGCCTTGGAAGATGCTGCCACAAGTTTTAGCGGAGTTTCAGAGCCTTACCAGCTGCATCTCTGCAGCACGTTACCAACACTGTACTCCACAGTGAAGAAAAAGAAAATAAGAAATAGCAATTACTATACGAGATGCGTTGGACATGTTCGCTGCCTTGAGCCACTTGTGCAAACAATAAAGACAGGGTACAAACATATCAATGAATAGGTCAGCCCTGAAGACACCAGCCAGAGTTGCTGGGGAGACATTTGGGAACCCAAGTCCTGAAGCCCCAGACTGCCCAGCAGGTACTGGCTGTGATACCCTGACACATCACCTTAAGACCTCGGGCTGAATGGACTGGGAGGCGAGCTTCTCGAAGAGCCGGATCAGAGGCGGGTGGAGGGGGCTGCTGGCATCGTGCAGGACTTCCGGGCAGGAGCTGGTGAGGCTGCCCAGCAGGCCAGCTGCACAAGCCCCTTGGCGGTTTTTCTCCAAGCCCATCAAGGATTGAATGTGGTCAGCCACAGCGAATTGGATCTCCAGGGATAACTGAAACAAGCCAAGGCAGGGCAAGCAGGACAGGCATGAGTGGAGGGCAACTAGTAACCGGCAGCCATCATGGACACAGAGAAGCCCTGGATCACGGCAGAAATCAGAGTCCTCTGGCCCTCTGGACAAAAACTTAAGAAGAAATGATGCAGGAACCCAGAGTGGTCTGGCTACAAGGCACAGTGAATAAATAAGGTTACAAATAGCATATAAAATTTCCAAATGCTCATTCATTGCTCCATGTTAGATTTTATTGAAATTAGTTGCCTCTTCGTGTGTTATCTCCATTGTGCGCTAATTTTACTGGAGAATTTTAGAGTTACAAGCTGGGCTGGGAACCCAAGTCCTGAATATTTAATTTGTGGTTGATATTAGCACAATTAGAAATAGGGCATCTGAATTCACCTTTGTATATGATATTAATGTTTATAAAATACAACAGACAGGAAATAAATTCAATTTTTAAATGAAAAAGGCTAAGATAACAAATGTGATCCGATAAGTCAAACACAACAGCAGAATACGTTCAGAGGTGTTTATGTTCATTGTACCGTAGCATGCTGTCTCCAAAAGGATGCTAGGTAGGTTGAAAATCAAGATCAATTAATTAGGTAACAATTACGTTGCTGGATGCGGTGAGTTCTCCTTCCCCACTTTAGGCATGAAGAACCAGCCAGGCCGGTCACTGTTTGTCAGCCCACCTCACAGGGTTCTTGTAGGGAAAACAGGAGGAAGGAGGAGTATCGGGTACCTTCACCCCCAAGTTGTATATGAAAAAAGGCAGTATAAAAACTTAAAGCAAACAAATAAGCCAAGTTTGATTTAGGTTTCTAAATATGATAAAACCGGGTCCTATTTCCCGGGGAATGAAAGGGGAATAGAGGGTGATGGGTGACGTCTGTCATATTCTTCTGATATCCTTGACTCAACCTGGGTTGCTCAGAGCAGCGGACTCCAACCTGGGCCCCTTTAAGACTTGTGGACTTCAACTCCTGGAAAAAGCTAGCTGAGGAATTCTGGGAGTTGAAGTCCACAAGTCATGAAGGGGCCAAGGTGGTCCACCCACCCGTGACCCAGAGCATGTCTTCCGTTGTAGGAAGGTAGGGATTCTGGCAGCTAAGCGGAAAACTGGTAACTTGTGCCAATTAGAAAGAATTGCTAGTTTAAAACTTGGGAAAGTAGAGAATATGCAGAAACTAACTGAATACATGTTTTAAAGAAAAAAATGGAGATAGTTATGGCCATCTTCATACTAATTTAACTGGTGGGGGTGGGAATCAACTTGAATTTATTTAGTATATAAATAAAAATTGTGCCAAGAAGTATAGAACTATAATAAATGGGGTAGTTTGGGCAAATCTGTTTGCTAAAATTATAAACCTGAAAAATAAAACGATGGCATTATGGGATATCCGGCACACAGGCGATCAAGCCGAGATGAAGGTCGGCCACATTGTTCTCTGCTCAGCCTAAGACCAGCAGCGCAAGTGTCTGTCCATGTTTTAGCCCTGATCCTGCTTGAGAACCAAAGAAATGGGAGGGAGGGAGGGATACCTAAAGGTCTGCCGTGCCGGTTCCTCGGTCATCTGTGACGGGCTTTGGATGGATCATGGCCAGCACCAAGCCAGCTCAGACCCGCCTGAGTGGGAGGAGCGAACGTTGTCACAGGGACCGTTTCCATTCAGGGCCATTTCCTCCGGGTCCCTTCAGTCGGGGCTGCAAAGGGCTCTCATGAACTGGGGCCTCTAATTCACCAGCAGTTGAGAAAGTGCCGTCTAGATTTTCTAAGTAGACCGTAATGCCTTTTGTACCTTAAATATTGCTCTTCCTAATAATAATAATTTATTTCAGCAAAAAAGCAAGGTTAAGGGGAAGAATGACACCGCTCAGTAAATCCGCATTGCCCTCACAATTCAATAGAGAGCCATAATGGAGTACAAGGAATTGATTGTTCGCATTATGACAGCAGTCCTGCCAATATTGAGATTGCCTTGTTTTGAATAAAATGTGCCGTTTTCAGAGATGCTCGTTCCAGGAAAAAAGGGTTTTAGTGAAAAAAAATTAATGGTGACAGGAAAGTAGTCTCTGTTTCCCCAGCTGTTATGGATTGATTTCCCTGCACATCCCTCCCAGAGTCTGACAGGGGCACAGGAGATGCAATTACACTCAGCAAATAAGCCCACAACTTTGCGTCAGGATGAAGTCCGAGGGCAAACATGTCAGTCGGTCCATCCACCCCACGCCCGCCCTTCCTGTCTCCTCTCACCAGCAGACTCCATACTTGGGAGTGCCTTGCAGATTACACCTGGTATATAACTTGGGCTGCAGATGAGGATGCTAATATTCAACTCCGTATTACTTTGTTTTGTAGTTGGGTGGCTTTATTTGTTTAACTAAATAAATAAGTATTAAGTGAATGTGAATACAGATGAAAGAGGGGACTGTAAATAGGAGGGGTGCAGAATAGATTTCTTTTTTGCTTTCATTTTCTTTCATTACTTTTCTCTTTTGCATAATACTATTTATTTTGAAAGGAATAATGAGTATAATGCCAGGCTATGCTATATAATCTCGCCTGCGTGAAGTTGAATCTCCCTCATGGGCCTCCCTCCGTCGTCCCCTGTTGTCTTACCTCAGGGCAAGCTTCACTGTAGAGTTTGCCCATCAACGTCACCATGACACAGAGGGCTCCAGGACACACAATCACCGAGTCCTCCCCTCGTGGCCTTCAGAGAAAAGACAAGGGGAAAAACACCTGTGGCATTTCTGGACACGCAAGACAAAAGAGCAGAAACCAGGCCCGAGAGTGGGAACTTCTCTCTCATCCATTCCTGCATCAAAACAGGAAGGCAAATACTTCTGGGAGGGGAGGAAAATTTGCAACCTCCTTGGAGCCAAGGGTACCCCCCCCCCCCCAAAAAAAAAGAAGGCCCTCCCAGACACCCACAGGGAAGCTAAAGCTCCACAATGCATTTTCCCTCGGGAGAGACAGGGAAGGAACAAGTTTTGTGTTTCAGATCTTCCTTCCTGAAGCAGGGAAAAAACCCAAACAAACTAATTCTGTAGTATTCTGTAAGAATTGGCTTGCATTTCATTGGGTCTGAATAGAAAGGCTTATTTCCTCCAGGTTACCAAAGAAGGCATTCTGATCTGAGATCTCAGTTTTTCCAACATTTCGAGAAGTGTCTGCTTATTTGGAATTTCCACACAACAAAATTAATGAATGGAAATTTTAATTGCCTTTTCCCCCCATAATTTTGTGAATGAATTATGGCTCCCAAGGTGAAAGAAAAACAGCAAAGAGAGAAAGAACGTTCCTGTTTGGTGTCTCTCATTATGAGAAATTATTTTGAATCAAAATTGTTGGTCCTTATTTGACTTGTTATGGGCTGCTAAATATTGGCTATTTCGTCATTTAGAGCCAACTTTAAATATCTATAATTTTGTTAATGAACAGTCCATCTATGCAATCAAAGACTTCCCATATATCTAGACAACATATGCAGCTGAATCTAAAAAAGAAAAGAAAAAGGGGGGGGTTTCCTCAAGAAAAGATTACACACTCTGGAGACTTAAGCAATGTACAAGAAAGAAACTCCCATAATAATCCCATCTTAATTTTAATTAGTAGAAACTTGGACAGGCTTCCAGGAATGATGGGGGGGGGTTCTCCTTTCTGACCTCACCTACATCAGGGGGCTGAGAGGGGCTGAGAGTCCAGGGAATCTCCACCTGAGCAACTTTATGATGTGTAGATGTAACCCCGGCTGGGGAATTCTGGCAGGTGAAATCCATGCGTCTTGCCAAAGTGAGGGACACTAATTTAGATTGGTATGCATGTATAATTTCACTTATAATTAAGCATTATTGGAAAGCAGAAAGATCCAGAAGGCTGCGAAAAAAATGCCAGACAGTTTGATCGGAGCTTCATTTACACATGAATTGGAATGAACTTCCATGGGGTTCAGAATCTAAGTCCAGCTGCAAGCCACCCTTTTGTCCTATCCAGGGTGTTCTTCAAACCACTTTTCTCTAAAGGAGTGGGAAAATACTTTAGAAGAGGAGCTGCTGATGGCAAGTGATAGCAAAGAAATTTTGTCAATAACCTCCTTTGCACTTGAAATAATTGTGCCCCTTCCTTGTGACTAACACAGGTATACTTAGGTCTGCTATTAACATGAAATCATTTGAACTTGTCTTCTAGGTAAATCCACATTGTAATGATCTATAAATGTGTACACTCGTGAAAATATAGTCCCCAATATGTGTAAGAAATGGGATAATTAGGGGGATTTCCGGTTTGTCGGCTTTGCGAGCGGTAGGGATTCGCGAAGCTGCGCGATCCCTGCCGCGCTAGCCGTTTTTTGGGGCTCCGATCCGAAAGGGTGCGGAGCAAGGCTGCCCTGCAGGGCAGCTGAAGGTAGGGGGGATCCGGGAAAGGGTTTGGGGGTGCTGCAGACCCCCTCCCTAGCCAGCAGAACCTCCTTTTACCAAGACGGTGCAGCGGCGGTCCGTAATGGCCGCCACAAAGAAGCCGGCAGCTGGGCAAGTATGCGCTGGAGGAAGAGGAGAAAGTTTTTAAAAGTGAAAGTCTTCTTGGTCGACCCAGGACTCTAAGATATATTTAATTTAATTCCTGAAAATGATGGCTTTTTGGGTGATTCTTTCCACAAGAGAAAATAAGCGGCAATTCTGAGGTGCTGAAAGGAAAGTTTACTCTCCCCCCCCGACGGAATTAATAAATGGATATTGAGAAACCTGTTTTTTTCAGGTAAAACTAGCTTTTTGGGATAAGTCGGAAGGGAGAGGACAAAAAATATATTTATCTGGTTGGACTTTGTTGGAGGAGATGCCTTAAGGATTTGAAAACAGAAATAAAATCTTAATAAGGCTTCAGAACACAGATTTGAATTTTCTTTTTTTCTTTGTCTGATACTACCCCTGGAAGAGAAAGGGGGAATTTTGGCTTGGCTTGGATTGATTGAGGATTGTGGACTTTGGGATTGTCTTATTTTTCTTTTGGAATATTTTGGTTGGTGTGAGAAGAAAGAGGGAAAAAAGAAAAGAAAAGATCTACAATGGCTTTTTCCTTTGAGGAACTGAGGGATGAATATGAGCAAACAAAAGCAGCCTGTAAAGATGGTATGGAAAAGGCTTTTCTTTTTTTAGAAATGGCGTTGGTTAACTACGAACAGACAATACAGATGGAAGTAGAAGAACAACAAGAAGAAGATGAAGACGCCATCTTCAATGAATCCCAAAGTTCATTTAAGAAAGAAGGAAGGAAGAAAGCGAGGAAAATGAAGGACTTAAGATCTAAAAAAACATTTAAGAAAGAGAAAAATATGATGCAAAATAAATACAATGATAGCAAACAAGAGAAAAAGGGAATACAACAGAGAAGGGATGCCGGCAAGACAGCGGTTAGAAGAAGGAGGGGTAGGAAGATTTGGTGGGGGAAGAAAGAAAGGGGAAAGGCGGAGAAAAGCCACAAAGTTTTAAAATTAGATGGGAAAAGAGGAATCTTTTTTAGGGATAATGGGTAAAGCATAAATTTTCTTAAAAAAGATTCTGCAAGGTACACAAAATGGTATTGTAACATTTGTATTAGAAATAGAAAATTAGAATGGCTTAAGAGTTAATAAGAAATTAAAATGTTGAAATGTTTAATAATGATTGATTTTTAAAATGTAATAAAATATTGAAGGGAAAGGCAATGAGAATGCTATAAGATTTATTATTTAGATTTATTATTTAACTACGTATTTAGGAGGATACTATGTATTTAAACATTTTTGATTTTTACTCTGTTTTTATTGTTACTAAAAGTAAAAATTAGTAGATAGAATGTACCAAGCAGAATCAAATTGGGTATTAGGTGTTTATAAATGTTAATTTAATTAATTTAGGGAGAGGATAGAAAGGCATCATGCTCTGATTAGTGATTTCAGGAGAAATTCTTTTTTTTTTTTTTTTTTTCATTATAAGGAATGAGATAGAGGGATAATAAAGGATGGGCAAAAGATACAAATATAATGATTTAAATTAAGATGGATTGAATAAGATAGAATTATGAAGAGTGAAATGTGTGGAGAAGTTTATATAGAAGATACAGAATGGTAAATAAAATAGGTAATGATCTGTAAGATGAGCATGAATATAATTAAAGCCCATATAAAGAGAGATACCTGGGGCCAAGTTACTTTACTAAAAGATTTTTATATGTATGTTTGTGTCTGTTTATGTCTTTGAGAGTATTGGTGAAACCTTGTAGAAACATAGAAAGAGAGTGACGATAATCAAGTCAGAAAGAAATAGATGAAATAATATAGAAATGTATTGTATAAGATAAGGTTTTATCTGACTTGTTAAATCTATAATGGAAAAAGGTTCAAATGTGTAATGGTTGATGATGATTTGTTTGTTTTTGAAATTAATAAAACTTGCTTAAAAAAAAAAAAAAGAAATGGGATAATTAGAACATCCAAATTAGCACTTCTAACTTTCTATATCATAACCATCAACGAACGGCCTACCTGCTCTGGGGTTCCGGCAGCTGGACGGCAGCCACTTTGTTAGGCTTTCTATGGTCCCAAAGATTTCCTGGAGAATCTTCTTGTGGGTTTTCTGTCCCATCCCAAATGCCCAGTATGGGAGGATCTGTTTCTTCCAAGCAGCTCTTGAGGTCGAAGGGGTTCATCTTGGCCATGGAATCCAGGAAGCTGAATATCCTGATGCAGCTTTTTAGCCCAGGTGGGAAAAGCTCAGGGGAGCAAACAGCTGTATCTGAAAGCTCAACAAAGGATCGAGGTTTGTTGATCTGCCTAGGAATTTGTCCCCATCTTTGTGCTGAAAAGCAGCCAAGCATGCCAAGGTCCTCCGCCATCCTCTCAAAGAGGCCGTTCTTCTGGAAGAAGTCCTGGTTGGCAGGGTCCAAGTGCAGAGCGGCTGCCATTGTCTGGAGGATGCGTAGGATCAGCCCTAGTATGTGGCTGTGATCAAAGGAGGCCCAGGCGCCCAAAGGCGGATCCTGCAAGGCGCCTTCCATGTCGGCCAGAAGGGAAAACAGCCCGTTGAAGCCACCGCTGGTTCTGAAGGCGGAGCGACCCTTGGGGCTCACCAGGGTCTTCAGCAGAGACTAGCGTTGGAGACAAAGGGAAGAAGAACTCATCACCCACTGCGCCCACTAGAAAGTTTACGAAGAACAGCAGCCGGCTCCAGAAGGAAGCTGGTCTTGACCAAAGTCCTTCAAATGAAGAGTTTGCTAGGCTAACGATGAATCATTCCCAGGAGGGCTCAGCCAACCCTTCGGTGGAAAGTCGTTTTTTCAACAACACGGGTACCATCATGGTAGAAAAACAACACCTCCTGGTCTCGGTTAGGCACCTGAGGCAGCTTCTCCCTAAAGGCTCCCTCAAACAGGTTGACTCGGGTCAGCATAGGTGGCCCTGCAGCATCCACGCACAGTAAGTATTAATTTGCCTGGGATTCTATACATAATAACAAGCATTTTGAATTGTACCTGAAAACCTATCAGCAACCAATCCATAAGAAGCCCTAGGCCCAATCTTGGGCCTTAAAATGGGTTTTTTTATGATTGCAGTGGCTAGGACCAACCAAGGAGCTGACTGCTGCCTTTTGAGCTGACAATGGCTTATGGGCAGGCTTCAAAGGCAACTCCCTGTTGAGTGCTTTGAAGTAGTCTAATTGCATGAAGTTAATGGCTTGAGTCATTATAGCCAGGACTTTTGGTCCATACAATGTCAGACCACAAGCTACAGCTACCACATCATAAGACAAAACGAATTATCCTTTCATCAGAAGGCACCATGGCGGCGCAGTGGTTAGAGTGCAGTCCTGCAGGCTACTTCTGTTGCCTGCCGGCTGCCTGAAATTTGGCAGTTCAATCCTGACCGGCTCAAGGTTGACACAGCCTTCCATCCTTCTGAGGTGGGTAAAATGAGGACCCAGATTGTTGAGGGAGCAACATGCTGACTCTATAAACCGCGGTGTGAAGGCTGTAAAGGGAAGGCTGTAAAGCGGTGTATAAGTCAATGTGCTATTATTGCTATTGCTATCTGGTCATACCTTTTCAGAGTAACATGCTTTATCAGAAGGCATAGTCTCTTGTGAACTAAAGCTTCCTTCATCAGAAGGTATAGTCTTTTGTGAGCTTAGGAGGATGTGACCTATGTGTTTGCCTGTATAAGGGCTTTTAATTTTTTTAAGTTATGTGATTTCAAAATGCCATCCTCTACAAACTTCTCTCTGATCCCACCGATTCTGCCCCTTCTTCCCCCTCGCACGCACACACCTACCTACCTTCCTCATCCTCCGAAAGAGGGTAGGGGTGCCAGAGACACAAGGAGGAAACCGAGTTACTGCCATTCAGTTTGCATGCTAATGTATCACACCAGGCAGCAGCTCCTGAACAGGCCTAAACCTAATAAACTGGACCTTGATGTATCAGAATGGCTTTGACACAATCTGGAGAGGTCAGGCGTAACCCCATTTCTTGTGGCTCTAACTCGGTTACAATTTAATTGTCTATTCTTCTGGCTTTAATCTGTAACAGGCCTGCCTGGAGTGGAAATCCCTAACTAAGTTATAGCTAACAGAATTTATTTCTGCATGGCTCTCTTCGTTATTCCTCATAATTGCCCACCGCCTGCCGCTCTGGAACTCTATAGCACTTGCACTTGGGGTTTAACAGCTAAATATAAATTAGCAAATCAATCTGAATTTGAACATAATATAATCATGATCCCAAAGGCTACAGCTAGTAAATTCATTCTCTTATATTATGTATTAATATAGTTATAATTTGTCAGAATTAGGCATCAAGGCTGCATTAGTTTTTATATCAGTTCAGGCAAGCAGCAAACTTAGCCATAAGAAGAATTTTAGATTAGCCGTAGCTGTGGCAGCCGCCTTCTCTTCACTGGATGGAGAGTATCCATGGGTGGGGGTGGGGGAGTTACTTCCTCCCTCCCTCCCTCCCTCTCTAATGCAGGGGCTATGGCTTTAAATTTTTCCCCTGCAGCCTTCAAGGGAAAATGAAAAAGGAATAAAAAGAACCAGGAGCGTACAAGAAAAATGTTCATCAATGGGGTTCAAATTATTCTGAGCAAAGACTCTGGAGGTGGAATCCCTCCCAGAACTAATCATTCAGCAATAAGAGATTCTGTATAGAAACTGCCTCTTTTCACATTTCCTCAGGAAAGCAGACTTGCGTCCAAATTATTTTCCCTGTCAGTAGGTATCATGGACTAGAAGCAGCATCAGCCTCTATGTGGGTGAACTTACTTAAGGTAAATTACTTTCTGCTGGATGTTACATCCTGCTGGATGATTGGACTCCTGAAAAATTCCCCTCAACGGGTGCTATTTTCTTTATATAATTATATATATAATTAGGTTTATAGCAATACCAATGCATGTAGACTTCTCTACCGCCCCATATTGCTTTACAGCACACTCTGGAAAGTTTTGCATCTTGCACCCAACAATCTGGGTCCTCATTTTACTGTCTTAGGAAGGATGGAAGTCAACCTTGAGCCAGTCAGGATCAACTCCTGGCTGTGGGCAGAATTAGCCTGTAATACTGCATTTTAACCACTGCACCACCATGGCTCCTATCCCAAACATGAGAAGTTAAATCTAACTTCCTAACTGTTTACTATGTACTTGGTTACTTAATTCTGTTTTGCATTTTGCCTGACACACTCACCCTCTTCACAACCTAATCAAATTGTCATTATGAACAACCATCTCTACATAAAGCTTTTAGTGCAATATGGCAATAGAGTATTATATTAAAAATCTGAGATTCTACTAATCGGTTACTAACTGCTCTCTTTCTACAGCTTCTTCCTTAGATTTAAGAGTCTCCTGCCCAAGAACAGACACATGGTAGGTCACAGATCAAAGGGCCTCTTGACTAACTTCCTGTTCTTCACTGTGGCCTAATGGATCCTGTGGAAATTGGACAAGGAGGTCATGTCCCGGAGAGCAGCCTCCTCTTCTTCTCTACCACTTCATATTTTGAGGCCTCCTGATAACGGTAGACTGAAATAAAAATAGCCACACCAGCTAAATCTTCTCTCTCTCCTCCAATAATCATTCTCATCTTATTTTAAGCCTTCTTGGCCTTATAAAAGCTCCAGATTGGGATCCCTGAGGACTGTATCAAACCTTGGCTGTTCATGAGGCCACTGAAAAGGATAATCGCTCTTGAGGGTCTTCGCCTGTGATCCCTTTAATGGACCGTTGACCTCCTTTAGGTAGTTATTGACCACTGCAGCAGCAGGAAACTTTTTAGAGGCCAAGAAACGTATCCGATATTGGATCATATCTTCAGGGACAGCACTTGCCAGATGCACAGGTACACCTCATTCACCGAGAAATCTCTTTGTGCAAACCCCTGATCCCTGCAGGATCTACTAGAGATTTTAGAATGGGTACCCACCCACCCTCTTTGGGAAGATTTTCAAGGAAGGCAGACACATCACTTCACAAGACAACCCACTCTCAGGCAGGACTTACGACCAGGTAATTCTTCCTAATGGCCAATTGTATTTTCAGTCTTCAGTTAGAGTCAGTTTTAGGGTTTTCTATAGACTCTATAGAGTCAGTTTTCTATATTTCCATAGTTTAGAACTTCCCTCTGATTCATGGCCACGTGGAGGAACAAAGCCCAACCATTGATTCCCCCCCCCCCCCCAAATAAGATAGATCTTGGCATTTACTATTCCTTACTTTAAGTAGATCCAGCTTGAAGTGTAGTTCACCCTGAGTAGAGGAGCAGAGAGCCCCAACAATGGAGCTCATGTACTCCTCAGGGTTGACGATGGACAACTGCTCCAGGATCTTCACGGCGTCTCTTCGGTACAGCTCGCTATCCACATAAATCTTGATGTAGGGCACCATGCCGTAGTCCCTGAGAATCACTGAGAAATCGCACATATAACTTGCTATTAAGCCATGTTCTAAGCAGAATGTGAAGGATGGTCACTTGATGACAATAATTTCAAAGATTATTTTATAATATATGACCAGATTCATAGATCAGTTACAAGAATAATTAAATTTCATTGAGGGATACAATGAATGCAGCATTGTACGAAAGGCTTAAGGCTTACGTGAAATCTTAAGATATTTATTCCCCCACTCCTGAAAAATTGGTGTTGTTAATATATGCCAAAGTTGTGGTGCTACCTCCTTCTCAACCTTTTGCTCTAAGTATTTCCTCCTTGGAGTAAGCCACCGTGGCTGATGCTGCTGTGGCCACCCTGTTAATACTTCCAGAGTATTTAGCTCTGGGGTCCTAAGGATCCCACAGTTCTTTGTAGACCACCTCTGCTCTTCCTGTCTCACTGTATGAATTCTTTCCACTGAAAGATGGGAAAGCATCTCTGGATGGCCTGCCATGGCCATTCTAATGTCCATGAAAATGTTTTCAATTCTGCCCCTCTTTCAAGGTGGTTTTTTGTTTTTTTTTTCTGATTAAGAAAACTTAGGAAAATGTTGAAAAATGAAGGGAAAGACACAAATGGAGACCAAAATAGCATTGTGTTATCTGGGCCTTCTTTAAGATTTCATGAAAAGGAAAAAGGAATTGCTTTTCCTCTGTTGAATTAGCCTAACCCAACATTAGCATGCTTTATGGTGCACAAATTAATCTGTAATCGCCTTACAGTTTCTCTAAAATTGTAAGATTTTTCTGAATCCACAGCCAGGTCCCTAAGTCCCTACGCTTGCTGGGAAATTGTCTTTAGAAAGCAAGGAGGGAAAAGGTTGCCTCTCTTCCTTTCCGGCGGCCTGTCCTTGTTTTCATGGGGAGGTTCCTGAATCGTGAATCTTCCACAGACCAGAGCAGTGCAAAGACTGGAAAAGCAAATATCCACCAGGGGACAGGACTATCCGCTCGCTTCAGGCTCAGCAGGAGGACGTTTCCCATGAACTAGTATTCTGCCACCCTCACCTTGTGGCCAGTGAAGCTTTACCTGTGTTCCTGACAGATCCCACCACCAGAGTGGCTGCCATCTTCAGAATCCATTTGAGGAGGAGACCCTCAGGTTCCAACACCCCAGGACCTGATTGAGTGCTTCCTGCATGACAAGAAACCAGGCCCATTTCCTCATGACCAGCGTTGGGTGGGGGCGGCTGCCCTTCCCACAACCAGGAAAATAAATCCTCAGAATGACAGAGCTCCCTTGGACCTGCTGCCTCAGGAGGAGGTGAGGAGAGGCAGCAGATTTGGAAAAGAAGAAACGCCAGGGTTTGGTTAAGGAAATTGGGGGGAGGGAAGCTAAAATGGGACCTAAAAAGAGGGGGAGGGTTGTGGGAAAGTAACAAAAGTACAAGGATGGTGGGGAGGGGAAGGATCCAATGAAGGTCTGAGCAGGTAACATCTCAGATTAGCCCCTGACAGGCAGCTGCTTTTATACCGTGAATGGTGGAGGGAAAGGAGAAGGAAGCGAGAGTTTCTCTGTGCAAATGTTCCATTCCCCTAAAAAGCGAGCAGGGTGTCCAACCTCTGCTGGCACTAAAAGAAGGTCCAGCGGGAGGAAGCAGCACGTCCCACGGGGCAGATTGTCTAGGTGTGGGGTCAAAGCGGGGCTCTTACAGACCAGAGGCAACCAGAGAAAGAGGTGGAGCTGCGGGCAATCCATTCCCAGCAGGAAGAGTTTGGAAAAGATTTAGAAAAGCCTGCATTTATGGAATATGCACGATACCTTTCTTTATCAGCCTTTTGGCTTCTTTACGCAACTGAACAAGCAGCATTCCTAAAAGTCCAGAGTCCCTGAAGACATCCGTCAAGAGGGGGTCTCTCTGGGCGATGCTGTGGAGGCAGCCCAAGGCAAGCGAGGCGCAGGAGGGCTCGGCGTTCTCATGGATCAGGCCCTGGACCTTCTTCAGGATCTCGTGGGGGATGTAAGACAGGTCCTCCACCACGGACTCCACCAGCTGGAAGAACTGAGCCTGGACCTGGAAGGGCTTCAGAGGGATGATCCCCACAAACTGGCAGATGGGCTGCAGAGACCCCTCAAGCAGGAAGAAGTTCATGGGGTCCCACGTCCAGATGGATTTCAGGACAAGCAAAATGTACTGGCAGAGATTTGGGTTGTTGGATCTCTGAAAAAGCAGTTCTAGTACTTGGAAAGCTTTCAGGTTCCTTATTCTTTTTCCTGTGGAAACAATGCTCCTGTCAACAATTTCTGTGACAATTTTAAAATTATCGTCGCTCCCTTCCTTGTGCTAAATCTAGGAAAATGTATTATATTGCAGCCGTTTGTCTTCGTCTGGGTCTCTAGAGCGGAAAGCAAGGAAAGCAAGCCTGTCTTCCATGAGGTCCTCCTGGTGGCCCTTGCTAATCTTCCCCAGGTGAAGCCTGCATGTCCTTTTCAAGGGGCCCTCATAGAGCGTCTCTTGGTCAGGACCCTTTTCCGGACCCTTTTCCACCCGCCCACATTCTCTTTAAGCACAGCATGAAGGAAAGTCCCTTTGCACTTTACTTTCAGCAGGGGCCCTTCAGACTTATAGACCGCTTCACGGTGCTTCACAGCCCTCTCTAAACTGTTTACAGAGTCAGCCTGTTGCCCCCACCCCCACCCCAACCATCTTCATTTGACCCACCTCGGAAGGATGGAAGTCTGGGTTAACCTTGAGCCGGCCAGGATCAAACTGCTGGCAGTGGGCAGAGTTAGCCTGTAATACTGCATTCTCACCATGGCACCACCACAGCTCTTACATGTTCAATAAATACAACCTATTCTATAAGCTGTTATTTAATTGTACGATAATCTTTTTTTTAAAGAACAATTTAATTGAATTTGGGAATCTTTATTTAGAAGTATATTTTTACCTGGTGCTACTGGTGACAGAGATAAAGGACACTTATTGTTTTATCTAATTTATGTCCCATTTTTACTTTTATAAACACTCAAGGCAGAGTAATCATCTGTATTGCCATTTTTTGTAATAAAATAATCTCTGCTCAAGTCTATTCTAAAGAATTCAGCTTTTAATTTCCATTTTATAAGGAACAATGAAACCAGAAAATGTAAATGCAATGTAAAAATGTAATTCTCTTGAAACAAAATTATGTTGCATTTCTTGAATAGTCATGTTTGTGGTCAGTAAGCCAACAATACATGGCATTTTGCATTATTGGCAGTTTCTCCCCCACCCCTTTCCATTTATTAGACTATATTAAAATATTCTATATGACATATTTTATTATATTTGCATGCCATTGATTTAAATGTCCTAACTCACTCCTATCTGAGTTACTTACCAGAAGAAAGGGGCAGTTTCTCATTAAACTGTGGCAGTTGTGGATATACTATATTGCCTGAAACAGTCAGCTCAGTTTCCCCACAAAGTGTCAATTGTGTCAGTAAGTCCAATGTTTCTTTTATGCTGGCATTTTCTTTTTTGTCCAGTGGCCCTTCAAATCTGGAAACACAACTGGAATACTTAATAGGCGGAAGAACCAGTTTGCACGCAAGCATGGAATATAGAAGCCATACACAATGACCGAACTGGTAAGGGCGTCAGAGGCCTCTCTAGTCCCAGCCCTGCTCAAGGCAGGAGACCCTATACTGCTATCCCAGTGAAAAGGCTGCCGCCTATTTCTGAAAACCGCCCGTGATGGAGCACCCACAATCCTGGGAAGTAAACTATTCCATTGACTCTCACGGTCAGGACATATCTCCTTCGTTCTAGGTTGGATCTCTCTCTTTTGCAAGCATTCCCCCCTTTCCTTCTTCCCCTGTCCCTCAAGAGTTTTGGAGAATAAGTCCATCCCCTCTTCTCTGTGGCCGCCTCTCAATACGGGAAGACAGTTACGTGTTGTCCCCCACAATCCTCCTCTTTGATAGGCTAGACATACCTCCCTTAACCTCCCTTCAGCCCCCTCATTTTATCGTTGTTGCTGTTCTCTGCACTCTTTTTCTAGGATTTAACCTCTTAGTTGTATCATGGTGACCAGAACTGGACACTGTGTTCAAGTGTGACCTCACTAGTGCAGTATAAGGTGATATTATCACTTCTCACACTCTGTGAAGCCCTAGAACAGTGGTGGCTAACCTTTTTTGGGCTCCTGTGGCAAAAACTGTGCACACGCTTGCACTCTTGCGCTCATGTACCAGCACTTAGAAGGCAATGTGTGCCCCCCTGTCCCCTACGCATGCATGTGCAATCCCCATTCACCCCTACCCACCCACCCCACCCCCTCATACCTGATTTTTGCACCTCATACCTGATTTTTGGCTGGTTTGAGGCCTTTTTTGGCCTCCCAGAGGCTTGAGGAAGGCTTCTGCAGGCTTTGCAGGCCAAAAACTAGCCCTGTTTCGTCACTTCTGGTATTTTCAGAAAAACAGGAAGTGACAAAACAGGGCTAGTTTTCGGCCTGCAAAGCCTGCAGAAGCCTTCCTCAAGCCTCTGGGAGGCCGAAAAAGGCCTCAAACCCACCGAAAATCAGTTGTGAGGTGTGCGCATGCACAGTGAGGTAAGTTTGCCCGCTGCTCGCATGCCAGCACAAATGGCTTATGTGCCATAGGTTCGCTATCATGGCCCTAGAAGAATACCTCTTTGTCCTTAAAGTTTGGTTGATCAGGAGGCTGCTGGTTTTGGGGAAAGGGTTGGTGTCTTCCTGAAGTGAGTTTTGGAAGGGGCGAAGGGTTAGGTTTCCCTCTCAAAGAGATTCTGCTCAGATTCTCTGATTTCCCGGTGCCCCTGATGGAGAAGGAGTCCTAGTGTCGCATTAGGACAGTTTATTTGGGCGGGGGGAAGCCCCATGGTATGCACTGTTCAGCTTTAGCCAGGATGAGCCTACAGTTGTTGATCTACTGATATTATGAACCATTGTGTTCTTTTGGTCTGTCCTGAACACGTGACAAACGTGCCTAGAAAAAGGCACAAGCTTTGATTTATGTTTGCAAGAAGTGTGGGATAAAGATATTAAAGTCTATCCTTGAAGAACAATTGTCCAGAGTTTAAAGGGAAAGTCCATAGAAGAAAACTGAATAATCTGCATTTAAGATGCACCATGTTATTGCAGTCTTTGTCCAGAATGGTTTAACCAACAATCTGAATTCCATCGCTGGAAAGAAATGTGCATTTACAAGGATACATGAATGTTAAAAGATACTTGAAAGTATTTCCCCCCCAAATAAAACAGTGAGGCAAAAATCTCTTAGCGGCACATCTTGGCAGCTACTATACTATCAATTGACTTGCCTTAAAAAAAATTTCAACAGCAGCTGGTGGCCCCCATTGTTCTCAAACTCCAAAAGCAAGGCTGGGGAAATCAGATAGGAATTCCTCACAAAATGCAGGATAATATTGATGGATTCACATACTTCCCAAGTAGGCAAGGAATCATCAAGCTCTGACAAATTGTGGATAGACATTTTGATGGAATCTGTAGATAGAAAAGTATTGCATGTAATAAGTAATGGCCACATGTAAGATTATAGTCATCCTCACTCTGTTTTATAGAAATTTCTACTTATTCTTCCGGCACCATAAGGTGAATTTACATTAAGCTTCAGAGATACCAAAATATAACCTACAACCTCTGAACTGGAAAAAGATAATGTTTAAATCAAGAAAGGATAAGTGTAAGAATATAATTAGAGCCTTACTGGATCCAGTCAAAGGGTCAGCACCCTGCTGGATTGCTCAGATTGGATTAATCTAATCCGAACTCTATGAAAAGTTGGGAAGCAGCCCAAAGCTAAAAGAGAAATAACGCCAACTGTCAACCGTTCAACGCCTGGGGTGGCAGCCAGCTTAAGAAACTTTTCCCATCACACAGCATGAAAGACCAGCAAGAGAGATGGTGAACCTGCAGTTGTGGCTTGCAAGCTTGTAATGGTACTTGAAGAAAATGACCACCAAATATGGCCATGTTTCAGCTGATGAAAAAAAATGTAAAAGTATTTTTCAGGGGTGGGATTCTACCGGTTCGGGCCGGTTCGGTAGAACCAGTTGTTCAGAGTTTGTTCAGAGAACCGGTAAATTGCACCCCTGGCTGGCCCCGGCCCTTCCTGCCCGCCCACTCACCCTGCCCCACCCAGTTATTCCTCATCTCGCCTGCCATTGCTAACCTGCCTTCGCCTGCCATTGCTGCCTGCTTCCCACCATGGCCCTGATCTCCTTGGGTGAATGAGCCTACAAGCATGGCCCGGTCGAGTCGACTCCTGGGCCAGTCTAGGCCGCTGCGATGTCCCTCCTGCCCGTCCCTGGGCATGACTGGCTTGCTTCGCCATGTCCTAGCTAGCTAGCTGCCTCCCCACTGCAAGGCCAGAAGGGAATGTTCTCTTTCTCCCCCAGCCACAAAGAAGCCGCAGGGCCATGGCAGTGTTGGCTGGGAGACAAGGGAACGTTCTCTCTCTGTGTGTGTGTGTGTGTGTGTGTGTGTGTGTGTGTCCCTCAAAGCCATGGCTGGGCCAAGCCACCAAGCCATCATTACAAGATGAGAGAAAAAGGATAGGAGATAAACCATCTTTTTACCTACAAGACAGATATGCAAAGGATTGGTCATTAAAGAAGAACTTCATCTCAAATGTGAGTTATGAGGATACCTGATGAACCAATAAAAGTACTTTGTTATGGATGTTTTGTGGAGTTTATCTATTTGCATCTGTACAGGATACAGAATAGTAAAAAGATGGTTATTTGAAGTCCTGAAGCCTATCAGTATAAAGACAGTTAATTTGGATTTCTATTAAAGCAAAGTAATGTTGAAGGCAGGAGTGAATGTGGAATGCTAAGCTCTGTGCCTCAGTTTGAATTGCAGGGAGTGGCAAGAATCCTCCCCTTCCCCTTTTATGGAAGAGACTTTTCAAATATCCTATGCTTTGGCTTTCAAAGGCAATCAAATTTGCCTCCTTCGATCCTTTTTTTTTTCCTCTTCCTTTACTGAGGCAGGATTCCTTTGTCTTCGTATCAAGCCAGGAAGGGACAAATTCCCCCTCCTTTTCTCTTCAGCGAAAGAAGTCCTCTCGTGACTGGCATCTGTGGTGGGGTGGGGGGTGCACATGCACGGGGAAACGCTCCTCAAGTGAATGCCAAAGCACAGAAAAAGTGGGTGCGGGGCGGGTGGCTGTTCGCTTGAGGAGCATCCCCGCGCGTGTGCACCCCCCCTGCCCCACCACAGCTGCTAGTCATGAGAGGAGGAGGAGGAGGATCGCCCAAAGGGATGCTTCCACTGTGGCTGGCGATCGTTGTTCAGCCAGTCTGGATTCCAAAAAGAAGAAATGAAAGAAGTAGCAAAGAACGCCAAGGAGAGCTTGCTGGCTTGGCCCAGCCATGTCTTTGAAAGAGAGAGAGAGACAGAGAGACAGAGGGGGAGAGAGAGGGGAAGATAGGGAGAGGGGCAGAGAGAGAGACACACACAGAGAGATATGGGGGGGAGAGCCATAGAGAGTCACACAGATAGAGAGAGAGGGGGGGGAGAGAGAAAAAGAGAGGGAAAGAGAGAAAAAGAAGAAATGAGAGAGGGAAAGAGAAAGAAAGAAAGAAAGAAAGAAAGAAAGAAAGAAAGAAAGAAAGAAAGAAAGAAAGAAAGAAAGAAAGAAAGAAAGAAAGAAAGAAAGAAAGAAAGAAATTGTACCTTTATTTATCATATATTAATATTTTGCACTGTCCCTACACCTAGAGTGATTTTACTGCTTATCTTTTGCCCAGGTATTTTTCAGGGTTTACATGTCTATAGTCCAGAGCATAAATACATGTGTGTTTAACAGAGTTAAAAGGGATTATGGAGGTCTTCTAGTCCAACCCCCTGCTCAGGCAGGAAAACTGAGGATGCCAAACTCTGAGTGAAGATCCTGGGAAAGGTGTCAGAATAACACCTAGAAGAGACCTTGGGGGGAACCCTATACCATTTCAGAGAAATGGCTGTCCAGTCTTTTCTTTAAAACCTCCAGTGTTGGAGCACCCAGAACTTCTGGAGACAAGCAGGTCCACTGGTTAATTGTTCTCACTGTCAGGAAATGTTTCCTTAGTTTTAGGTTGCTGCTTCTTTGTTCAGTTTCCATCCATTGCTTCTTGTTTGCCTTCTGGTGCTTTGGAAAATACATTGCCCCCCCCCCCCTCCCCCTCTTTCTGGCAGCCCCTTAAAAGCCTGTTGCCTATCACACTCTTGAGCAAAGCATGTGAGCCATTTCCTCCCTTCAGTGGCCCATGAAAGTACATCTATAGCACGTAGATAATAAAGTCAAAAAATGGTGAACAGCATTTTTACAGAACTATAAAGTTGAGGCTGGGTGTGACAAGGAATGCTGGGAGGGGCCAGGTGAGGCACAGGTTGGTCACACCCACCCAGTCACATGAGCACCAAGCCACGCCCAGCCAGCAAGCCACACCCACACATTAAGCCACATTCACAGAACCGGTTGTTAAGACATTTGAATCCCATCCCTGGTTTTTATCAATTCCAAGAGCGGAGTGCCAGGTAAGTGGATAACAGAAACAACTTCCATGAATGCAGTCCAGCAAAGAAGCTTCCTCCCTGCATGGAAGTAACATCCACAAAGCAAGAGGCGCAGAAAATGTTTTGCACAGAAAATTTAGAAACAATTATCAGGCTCTTGCAGGTAAAACGGAACCTGCGCATTTCAGGAAAGAAAAACACATAATGCAAAACAGAGAGAGGACAGTGGATGGAAAGGCGAGAGGGGATGCAATTGTGCTCCATTAGAAAACAAAGAATCATTTGTAATTATGAAGAATTAAGACAAAGACGTCTTGACAAGCCCCCCTCCCTCCCATGGGTCATGAAGGGAGCAAGGATGAGGGGCTCCACAGAGGCTGAGTCCTCATGAACTGAGGACAGGGGAAGTTAGGGCCCCGTTACCTTGCAGGTATGAAATGGTGGTCTCCGAAAGGGCCTTTGAAATCGTCCGTAGCACTTGGCTTGTAGGCTGTTTCCAAGCAGGGCTGCCTTGATCCCAGAGGGAGGATCTGGCTAGGATCAAAGATTTAAGATGGCTGGACATGAGAAGCATCTCTACTCCTTGTTTCTCTGCATAAATATTGACCATTGTCTAAAAGTAAATAAGAACAATAATGCCACTATTTGATTCAAATAAAACTTGCCAAGCAAATCCTGGATATTTTTTTTAAAGGACAATGTCAACTCATAAAACATTTTGTATACATGTTTTATAGTTGTCAACAGAAAGGGGGGGGGAGTTTCAAAGAGCAGGCAGCAGTGTGGAATCGAAAGTACATTCCATTCATATTTTCTTCAGAGACTGATTAGATGACTGAAGCTTCTGCCATGCAAAAATCTAACTGGAGAGCATGATTGATGACTCTTGGCTGTGGATGTGTTTTGTTGGATGATACACCCAGAGGGGTGGGGGGGAAAGCAGGATCAAGGGTGACAGTGAATTATGTATCTCAAAGTCGGCTACACCCAGGCTAATGCCGGCATGTTAACTTCTAATAAATTCTTTCAAGTTTTGGGAGTATGGCTCGAGGTTCATGATTTAATTGGAGTAACTGCCGGAATCCTAACAAACAAAACATCTTTTTCTAGTCTATTTTTAGATGGCCTTTCAAGGTCCAGCTGCCACTACCCACCTGCACCAGCATGTCTTGGGTCTTCTGTGGGGCCTGGTCCTCCTCTTCCCTGCCCCCAGGAGCTGCTTCCAGGGGAGACACGAAGAAGAGGTGGAGGCACTGCAGCATCGTCACAGGCAACCCAGACTTGATTAAACTCCAGCGGACTTCCTGTTCCTGCCCCAAAGAAAAAGCACGCCATGTTTGATGCTAATTTCAGAATCTTCCCAGGGAGCATTTTTAGTGAGAAAAAATAAGACTGATCAGAAAAGCGGTACAGATCATTGTTCTGGATTTTTTTATTGACCTCCTCTTGCAATTTTTCCTTTGGTACTTTTTCCAAAGTTTGGTGTCCACCTTCTTCTCTGTTTTCTTCCATTATTTGCCGGTTCTTTCCTCTTTCTTTCTTTTTTTTTTTTTTGTAGTACGTTTTTATTTTACAGCATATGAAGTTTTCAATTTCAATTTCAATTGAAAATTTGTTCTTTATTTCTGTGTTTCCTGTCCTGACTAATCTTTTTTTTTTTTTTTGAATTTCACCCCAGACTAGTAGCTTCTCCTTCTCAGAGCTGCTGATCTGCAACTTGTTTGGTATTCTGAGTGTCTAAACATTCCAAATCACTATTCCAGCTTCATTATCACAACAGAAACCCAATAAACTCTAGAATTAAAAAAAACACATTTATATATGGGGGTGGGGATCACATACAGTGATCTTAAAAGTTCTGTACCTTCATGGAAAGTGTTTAAATGGAAGTGGCTTGTTGTTCATCAGGCTCTCTTATTCTCCAAAATTGACTGGACTGTTAAAGAAATTTGGACAGTTGGCACTTAAAGCTCCTTCATGGTGTGGAGTTGCCTGATTGCTTGTGCATTGCCTCCCCGCTCAACTCCCGAGCAATAATCCAGAAAACTCAACTCTGTCCTACTCTATGCAGCCAAGGCAGCCGTACTTTCCAGAACACCTACTGGTCTTAAAAGAGCCCTCAGTAATAACGGAAGACAAGCTGGCACAGCTGCCATACTACTAAAACCGTGGCTTTTGCCCCAAGAGTCACTCTTGGAGCATCGATGCCCATAAGATGGAGCAGGTCTCTTGTTTCAAACAACTGGGGAGATAATCCTCCATTTTGCCAGCAGTAGGAAAGCCCACAGGGACTATGTTGTTGAAAATGCACATCCTTAAATTCTTTAAGTCTTTCTCTTACCGAGGTGTAGAGTGAAAGAGAGTAGATTGATTTTAGCAGCAGGTAACCATCAGATTCCAGCTCTCCCTTCCACTGCAGAAATTGCCACACAAGCAGTCGAGCGTCTTCTGTTCTTGTGGCAGCCAATATTCACACCATGCAAGAAAGGAACAAGAGGGTCAGTGAATGGCAGAGGGGCCAGTGGAGATGGACTCCAGGCAAACATGAAGAACCACGCGGCTGCAGAACACCATTACGCTCTGCATGCGTGCTTACCACCAACCATTCAGAAATCCATTCAACACACCAGAAATAACTGCCGTATAAAACAGCCACCACATTACAGCCGTTCTGGGAAAGCAGCATAATTTCCTGGCTCCTTGCCAACTCTGAGAATTTCCCCTGCAGCCATATCTAGTACTATATTAATCTTCTTGTCCTGTTCCGCTATTAGTCTGTGGCTGCTTACAATTTTTACAGAATTCTCCCGTTCCGTATCCTCATCGTTCCTTCTGTCGTGCCCTAAAGGAATGAACTGGTATCCTGACCCGGCCTGAACAAAACAGAGCTATAAAGGCAAGAGTTTTTAATGCCTGCTGGTGGACACGGCTGGCACGGATCTTTTCAACAAGAAGATAAATCAGAAAGCAGAGGGGGGGGCTGCAGGTCAAATACATAAAGAGGCTCACCTACTGAGTTTCCATTCATTTTCTTCTTGATTTCTTTCACCAGAAAACTCGAAGTTTCACTTGCTAAAAGCTGGATATTTGGAAAATAGATGCTGCCATCTGACTGCTCACAGGCCTAAAACGTTTTTTGTAATGTCAAAAAAAAAAATGTCATTCAATGCATTGACTTGGTAATTTTCCCTACCAGAATGATTTTTTTCCCTGACTGATTTTTATTCTCAGCTGGAAGCTTCTTAATTCAGGATTGTCCTTCTTTGAGGAAAGTAGGATAACTACCATGGCTTTCTAACAACTACTGCATTCCCAGCACCTTCCAGGATGGGTTCTCCTGGAGCCAGAGAAGCCAACTAGGTCATCCAAACAGCCATCTTCAATTGGACATCCCTACTCAGGCCAGGCTCAGCACCTGGACCGTCCCAGTGGCTGCTTTCCCCAGGGCCTTCTTCTCAATTTAAAGGCACGCTGAGGAGGCCCAACCCATCTTTATAGCCTTTGAGGATCTGTAGCTCACCAGCAGGTGTCCATCAAACAGCTTTGAACTGGTGAACAATAGAGAGAAAGGAGACATGCAGCCCCATTTCTCCATATACACTGGGTGTTAATTCAAATATGCCCTAACACTTTAAATAAGTTAATTAATTTTTAGGCCAGTAACTCCCAACACAATTGCTGGTCTGGTCAGCTGTACTTTTACAGTTGTTTTTTGGTTACGAGCCATCAGTATAAAAATACAACAGACTACAACAGAAAACCACCAAAGCTTAAATCGTCACAAATCAGATCAAGCAAAAGGAGAATATTCTGAAATGTTAGTGGCATGAAACGTTTGTGTGCTGTCATTTAGGTGCAGCGTTCTCTTAGGTCCATGCTGGATTTAAGGAACTTTTTGTACAAAGAACTTGGAAGTTGGTCAGCAAGTTTAGGCAGAGGGAGTGCAAATTGCTCCTTCGTTGCTAATTAGAAGCCACAGCTAAGCAACATTGCCACATTCTGTTAATGAACCCTTAACAACAACCCCTGTTCAGCTCCATCTGATCCATGGCATCATTTGTAGCAAAAATACTTCTGAGGTGTTATGAAGCTGAGCTTGCATGATCCTCAACAACTCAGCTGCCATAATCATACCGTTATCCCAAAATCAATCTTAAAAGGAACAACTGATACAAAAATAAGTTTAAAATCAAGTGCAAATGTAGCTGACTTGAAAATCGGTGTTTTTTGGCTTCACCTCAGCAAAAGGTTGACACTTCCACAGCACCAATCACGGGTGAAGTAAGTCTAGGTCCCTTTACATAGGCCTGAATGTTGTCCTGTGTTAAAGTAAATGAAGTAACAACAATGACAGGAGAGATCGCAAGAGTGGAGTGGAACTAAAGAAATTCTGCAGCACTATCTGAAGGCAGCTTTAGTTTCCTCTCTCTGCTAAACATTTCCAAGACTTCCAGTGTTCCCTCTATGGGTCCTTGTTCCATCAAGCAGTTCTTAAACAATCCACTGAATGACGCTGCCTCCCAACCTGAAACCAGCTGCTGATTCCAAATGGACGTAAAACACCACCTTCCCTGAGGCCCTTTCAGGTAGCCATTTCCTTTCTGCTTTTTTCCTTTTTTCTTTGTTGTTATGGATATCAGCTGGACGTCCTTCTGTTGAAAATATCCAATAATGTGAAATCCAACTAACCTTCAGAAAAGTGGTCAGAATGGCAAGCCATCGCCTCTGCTGTTCTTCTGGACTCAGGAAAAGAGCCACCTCCATGTACTCCAAGATCTGCTGGTCCAGGGTCTCCTGTCGGAAGGAGAGCTGCTGGCACGGAGGCTCTTCGCCACAGTGTGAAGGCTGCCCTTTGACCGCTGCCCCGTTGCCTCCTTTGGGACAGGTGAGATCCTGGCTTCCATGCTCACCTGGTGAGTCCGCTTTCTCTTCCAAGGCCTTTGGTAGCTCTAGCACAGGTTCCATGCTTTGGACAAAATGATCTGGAAGAAAACAGAACAAAAACATAGAATAACAGAATTGGAAGGGAGGTCTTCTAGTCCAACCAATGGTGGGATTCAATTTTTTTTTACTACCGGTTCTATGGACATGGCTTGGTGGGCATGGCAGGGGAAGGATACTGTAAAACCTCCAGTCAGAGGTGGGATTTTCTGGTTCTCCGAACTACTCAAGAATTCCGCTATCGGTTCTCCAGAAGTGGTCAGAACCTGCTGAATATGCCACATCTGAGTCCAACTCCTCGCCCATGGCAGGAGAGCCTATACCATTCTGGATAAATGGCTGTACAGTCTCTTCTTGAAGACCTCCAGTGTTGGAGCACCCACAACTACTGGAGCCAAGCTGGTTAATTGTCTCAGTATCAGGAAATTTCTCCTTAATTCTAGGTTGGGTCTCTCCTTGATAAGTTTCCATCTCTCTTTAAAGATCTGCCAGCTTGCTTGATAGTTTGAAGAATAGGCCAACAAGCCCTCTTCTCTGGGACAGCCCCTCAAGTACTGAAAGACAGCTATCGTGACACCTCTAATCCTTCTCTTTGACAGGACAGATATACCTACTTTCCACAACTCTTCATCATACAGTTTAGCCTCCAGAAGCCCAGTCATCTTTATCGCTCTTTTCTTCACTCTTTCTAGCATCTCAACACATTTTTTTATCACTGTGACCCAAACTAGAAGCAACATTCCAAGTGTGTCTTCACCAGTTCAGTATAAAGCAGTATCAACACTTCACGTGATCTTCATATATCTAAGGTTGGTAGCAATTGTTTTTCCTGCAGTTCTAATTATTTGTTGAAGTCTGTGTCTGTCTTGTTTGGTTGCAGAGCGAAACCAGACCCTTATAGAGGTGCAGATGACAAACTCAATAATTCCTCTGTAGAACTGGATCAGCAGCTCCTTGGGCAGTTTGAACTTTCTGAGTTGGTGCAGAAAAAAAAATCTTTATTGTGCTTTTTTGATGACGTTTTTGATGTTAGGTGTCCATTTTAAGTCTTGAGATATGATAGAACCTAGAAACTTGAAGGTCTCTACTGTTGATACTGTGTTGTCTAGTATTGTAAGTGGTGGTGGTGGTATAGGAGGGTTTCTCCTAAAACCTACCACAATTTCTATGGTTTTGAGTGTATTTACTTCAACATTGTTCTGGTTGCACCACAAGGCTAGTTGTTCAACCTCCTGTCTGTATGCAGATACATCATCATCTCGAATGAGACCAATCACTGTTGTATCATCTGCAAACTTCAGTATTTTAACAGAGGGTTCTTTTGAGATGCAGTCATTGGTATAGAGAGAAGATATGCACATACACATATACATATACATACGTGTGTGTGTGTGTGTGTGTGTGTATGTGTATGTGTGTGTATGAAACTTAATGTCTAACAAATAGCTGTTTCCATGAGTGTTTGCACCCACCATTTGATAAGACTCGTTTCATTCTGAGCTAGTCCTGTATGGCCTTCCCCTTTCTTTGAGTTTCATAAACACACAAGACGTCTTCTTCTTTTTATATTCTTTTTCCAAGTCAAGACTTGGTCTTTCATATGCCAGACTCATCACCAGATAGGCCATGAATACCACTAAATCATGGTTTCCACCTAACACATTTTAGTACAAATGAGAAGAAGCAGAATAGCATATCAGCACAGCTAATTTTATCCCAGGCATGTTCTAAAGATCTTGCAAACCGACCTCCTGCTGCCTGCAATGTACCATTTGTCACATTGCTCACTTGCATTTTGTATTATCACCAGCCACCCTGTGGCTTCACCAAGAAAAGACGGTCAGTGTAAATGGCTAAACATGGTTTCTGATTTACGTTTGTAACTTGGGCAAAAAAAAGTGAACTATAGACATGTCAGCAATTTCTCAAGTAACTCTGTGCAAAATCAGATTAACGTTAACTAAGATGAAAACAAGAAGATAGCTACAAAACAGTAAAAACAATAACAACAACATCCCATAGACATCACTGTACAGGGGAAGGAAACCTCAAGAACCAAGAAATAAAACCCCAGCTTCAGAACCCCACTTTAAGGACAGGCTCTGTGCTCTGTGCAAGACTTTCTGCCCTGCACACAAGTTCCTATGGGTTAAAACTTGAGCATCCTGATTTTCCCTGGCAAATTATTTGTCTTTGTAATTTGAATGTTTGCCTTTTGTTATCATCTTCTGCAAGTAACACTGAATCACCGTAATATTTAAAAGCATGTCTGAGGAGGATGTTAGAATTCCAAAATGAAGAGCCATTTAGAACCTCTAATATTTCTATTTTAGTGGAGAGCAAACAAGGCTTGAAAGGAGACAGTGTAATTTGGCCAAGTTCCTTTCTCAAACCAAAGAATTCCAAGATAAACTAAACATTTAAATATCTACACCCACAACTGCTGGAGGCAAGTCATTCCCTTGGTTCATTGTTCTCATGGTCAGGAAATTCCTCCGTAGTTGTAGGTTGGTTCTCTCCTTGATGAGCTTCCATCAGTTGCTTCTTCTCCTGCCTTCAGGGGCTTTGGAAAATAGGTGGACCCCTTCCTCTTCTTTGGGGCAGCCCCTCACGTACTGGAACGCTGCTATCATGTCACTCCTAGTCCTTCTTTTCATTAGATTAGACACACCTAGTTCCCACAACCATTTATCATACAGTTTAGCCTCCAGACTCCTGGAGACCATCTTTGTTGCTCTTCTCCACACTCTTTCCAGAGCATCTTTTCTGTATTCTGGTGACCAAGACTGGACACAGTCCCGGATGCAGTACGGATGCAGGAGAGAGCTGTGAGGCCGGATCTAGAGCTAGGGGTCTTCAGAGTTGCATCTCCCCCACCACTTTCTCACTAATGCCCCCTACCTCACAGAAATGTTAACCACAGCACAACCACACTTTCCTCCCCCAGAGGCTTTAACCAGGCAGGAGGGACATAGACTTAAACACAGGTGGTTGGGCCAACAGCACCAGTGACCTCTCCAATTCCACAGAACTAGCAAGTTCAACTCCTCCCAGGTGACAGCTCAAAACCACCTCTCTTGTTTTACACAGCAACACCAGCTTCTTTCCAAATGTTTAATTTGGAAGCAACTCTACAAGCATTACAGAGACAGCAATTTCTGAAGACCCCAAGGAGGGCAAATTTGGACCTACCTGTGCAAGTTTTGTCCTGAGCTGGTTGCATTTCTAAGCAAGAAAAGGAAAGCAGTTTTTGACAACTTTCCTGTTATTCATTTGACTAGGCAGCCGTGCTTATTTCCTGGCGAAAGCAGAAGTTCAAGAACGCAAATAAATCATAGCTCGGCTGGAGGTAGTAAAGGCAATGGGGGAAGTATTATCTGGCCAGGCTTTGCGGAACTGACCGTATTGAAACAAATGACTGGGCCGAGACCCATGGTCATCAACTGGGAATCCCTGGGTGGGATCCTTTCTCGGAGGAAGCCGACTATCTTCCTGGCTAGGATTTTCTTTCTTTCACTTTGAAATGGTTCCTCCATTTCTTTACTGTGGCAGGGAGCTTCTCAGAGTTTCTCCATTCTTGAAATAACCCAGAGCTTTTAACAGGGGTGTTGCTTTTCTTGGCAAAGAGGCCCACCCACCCATCACCTTAGAAGTCCCAACAGCCAGGCATTCCCTGTCTGCCTGAATTTTTATGTAAATAGTTACCTGTCCATGCAACAATCATGTGACTGCCAGCCGAGCCAAGCAAATAATTCTTCTTCCCCGTTTAAGGAAATGCAGAAGGAGATGAAAAAGAAAAGAGAGACTGACTGCTGCACCACAAAATCTGCCCAAATAGCCAATCCGTTAGTTGATAACTCCAGTATTGGTCACTTCTCCCCATAGCACCTTGAAAGGTGGAGAATTTTATCATCATCTTCTCCTCACTAAAAGGTTACTTTGTTGAGTGAAATTAATATATAGTTTTCAATCAGCTGCTCTAATTTCCTTCACCTGTTCAAACTTGCTCTCTTGCCCCATCTCATCCCTTTTTAAGGTATTTGTTAAAATGGTGGGAGAACAAATATATTGAAACCTAAATTATGAACACTGGTTACATCATTCCCAATTGCACCCTTTTGTACAGGATTGCCTGGGCTTGGATGTTCAGAATATATCAATAGCATTTAGACTTATATATCGCCGCATAGCGCTCTACAGCACTCTCTGAGAAGATTACCAATGTCAGCATGCTGCCCCCAATAATCTGGGTCTTCATTTTAGTGACCTCAGAAGGATGGAAAGCTGAGTCAACCTTGAGTCCCATTGGGGTCGAACTCCTAGCAGCGGGCAGAGTTTGCCTGCAATGCTGCATTCTAACCACTGCACCACCACGGCTCCTCTTCAGTCTTCCAGTGCCACTCTCTGGATATGAATTTTTGGGTACTGAAAGGCTGCAATCCAGTTCACCACCCTCTCAAGGGCAACTCTCCTCCATAGGACAAGCAGCCTCCCACAGCCCCAGGTGATTCAGAATAATTGGAGGATACGAATTCCACCTGGATGGTGGAGCTGGCTGAGCCATGCATGAGAGGACTTGGCGCTGGGATTTTGATGCAAAAGAGCCACTCTTCATGCACCAGAGTCTATTCACATGTAAATGGGAGATTGTGTTCACAGTGTGGTCATTACACAGCATTTCAGTTGTACAATTTTAGCACGCCAGGCCCATAAGCAAAAGAAAGAAGAAGTCTAGAGTGATGGTCAAGAGCCGAGGACCATGGCGAGCTGAATGTGAACCAATATAAACAATAGTGGGAATTCCACATTTTGAGCAAGACTGAAATTGTGGTGAAACTGGAAGATGAGACAGCTATATTAAAAGTTGCCTCTAAGCTTTACTCCAGTTCTGCTGCTGGCATTCAAGCCTTCAAGGGGCCAAATTTCACAATTTAAAATTTCTCCTCTGTTGACCTCCCAGGAGAATGTCTTCCCCAGTCTTTCATTCAGTCATGGAGGCTCTCAGCTCATAGTGAGTCTCTCTGTTCCATGCCAAGCACCCACGGTGCTTCCACTTGGCCTGCATGTGGGTGTGTGGCTGGGGCTAGGTGACTCACCCTGGGTTTCCCCCCAGGCCTCGATCATCTGCTTGTCCTGAAGCCCTCCTGCCTTCCTTGGTCAGGCGATCCTCCCGCAGAGTAGTTGAGATGGGTAAATTCCCAAATGCTTCTAATCATTTCCAAGCAGAGATTGATGGTGCCATCAAGTTGATGGTCAGTGTAATGAGGTCAGTGTAATGAAGTGTTTTGAGGGATTAAGCCCAGATTTTGCAGATCAGCCATCATGTAGCAGACTCTGCTAGGTAAGGAATGGCCAGGCCAATTCAGTTACAGTAAGATGGTTTTACAAAGCTCTCTTATTAGCCGCTCTGGTTTAACCATAGCCTTCCCAAGATCCTCAAGGTCTCCCCAGCTAAGCTGGAAGACATTAATAGGCCAAGGAAGAAAACTGGCTCATTTGCAGGATGATCTTTTAAGTTTCTTTCGGCCTGGGCTGCAAAAAATGTAAGATTCCCATGAAGGATGCTACTGTATACATAAAACTTTTTCAAAACTCAAGCTAACAATATAAAATTACCTCTGTTTATGGTGGTGTCAATCTTTATGGTTTTTTTGAAAGTACTTTGAGAGCTAGTTTGGTGTAGTGGTTAAGGCAAGGATCTTGTGGACTTCAACTCCCAGAATTCCTCAGCTAAAATGACTGGAGGAGGAATTCTGGGAGTTGAAGTCCACAAGTCTTAAAACTGTCAAGTTTGAGGATTCCTGGGTTAAGACATCAGGCTAGAAACCAGGAGACTCTCAGCTCTATTGCCATGTTGGGTATGATGATTGCTGGGTGACCTTGGGCCAGTCACTTCTTTCAGCACCAGGAAGGAGGCAATCATTTCTGAAAAAAACTGCCAAGAAAATACATCCAGGAAGTCTCCAAAAATTGGATTCAGTTGAACAGAAGCAAAAAAAAAAAAAAGCACTTTGGTGTGTTGAAAGGCTGCTTAAAATGCCTTTCTTCTGAGGATTCAATTTTCCCGCTGGGAGAACTCCGGTGCAAGGATACAGACAACTGCTTGGAAGCTGGTTCTTTTTATTTTTCAGGAAGGCGAGAGATAGCAAGAAGTCTGCGTTCCTGGGGCTAGCTAGCTTTGTATGAAAAGCCCCCTGATTTATATACCTTTTTCTCATTTTGTGTGTGTGTGCTTGTGTTTGTATTTCTTAATGTTTTAAATCCTTTCAGGGGTTGTCTTCATTTCCGCCGGAGGGTAAACTCCTTGGGGTGCAGAAGGCAAACTTTGCAGGATGGTTTGATTGGATTATCAGTTTCCTAATGTTTTCTTGTGGCAATCTCCTGTCTGTCTCCTTTGCAATATATTTTGTGTCTTTTGTCTGTTTGTTTAGCTGATTTGGCATGTCTTGTGTTTATAAGGGTTTTCTTTTCTTGTTTCCTTAGTTTTCTTAATTACTTGGCTTTTGTCTAGGGGGCTTCTTTCAATACCTTTTATTAAATCTCTTTTCCTATGCAAGTTTGTTTTATGGCTGGCCTGATGTTCCCTTTGGGCTTTTCCTGCTTGGGTGTCACCACTGTCCTCATGAAGTTCCCTTTCCACAGGTGGATAAAATTAACACTGGTTTTTTTGTATATTAAAGCATACAAAAATTGTTCAGTTTGCAGAAAGATCTCTTGGAAAATACACTAAAACCTTATTTCATCAAATGTAGGTAAAGTTGTTGCAAGAAGTTAATCTGACGCTCTCTGCCATGGCCAGAATGTTCTGCTTTTACAGGGAAAATGCAGGTATAGAGAGCATTCACACGCTTCTTTCATGGTTCAGTGAACAAATTTTATCATCCCATTCTATTTTCACTTCTACAAAAAAAATCTGCATGATCACATATTTGTGCAATGCAGGTAACATAAGTGAGGAAGGGAGCAGAGGATTGTCCCCCATGAAGGTCTGATATTCATTCAGCTGGGCGCCCCTTCCTAATCAGGAATGGCTCAAGGCCTGCAGGTGCCCTGCTCAGCCTGGGGAGGAGAAAGCCCACCAGGGCAAGAGACCCCCCTGAGGCTCTCCTCAGTTGGCTCCGAGCACAACAGGAAGGCAAGTTCTGCCTGCTTTGCTTCATAAATGTGTAAATCATAAATCTGCCTCCAAAACACACAGCCTGTCTGTAGTGAGTCATCCTCAGGCAGGTTGAGGGGCCCCTCTGCTTCTGTCCCCCTCCCCTTCTCTAAGCCCCCCACCCAGGTGCCCCCGCTTTTCAGGGCCGTTTGCCTTTGGGCAGCACTTGTCAGGTGCCAGAAAGCCACACCTTCCTCTTTGGGGGATGGCTGGAGAAGTGGAGGTGGGGAGGAGAGGATGATGGTCTCTGGGGTGCCAGCAGCGTCAGATAAATGATGCCAAAGGAAGGAGGGCTTGGAGCCCACTAGCTGGGTTTCTCTAGGCATCCCAGGCAAGTCAGTCTGGAAGGCCAGGTCATTCTTCTTGACTAAGACAATCCTGACATCTTGTGGCCAGGCTGGCTCATTACAACAAGCATTTTATAGCAATTGAGCCTGAGTCCAATTGGCTATTCTGCATTTAAAAAAAAAAAAAAAAAAAGGCTGCATCGGGCAAAGGAATAGGAAGGGAGATTTCAGGGGAAGCCTGGTTTCAGCTGCCTTTCAGAAAGGGTGGCTTAACTTTAAGTTTCTATTTCATCCTTCGGCCAAAAGGCCTGTCACCTTCACTTTGACATGATTTCCCCCTCTCCCCGTGAATCTTTGGGCAGCCCACAGACCCCACCTGGGCGGCTCTAGTGGGGAGCAGGAGACCGAGCTAAGCCTCTGAATGAAACCGGAGAAGGGCAACCTCTCTGCCCTCAACTCTTAGGGCGTGGAGCCCTAACCTCTGCTGGGCTCAGGGTAAAGTGGGAGGGAGCCTGGGCAAGGAGGTCATCTCTGACATGAAACATCCCCTCTCAAACTTATTTCGTTTCGTATAACATTTCTGTGAGTCAGCTATTTTTTGAATTATCACAGTAAAGCAGAATTAGTAGCTGTGGGGCTTCAGGTTGGGCAGGATATGGAGATGAGAGTTTTGTGGGTTGGTAAGAAATGCCCCTCTGGAGAAGCAAATGTCAGTTTGTTGATGTAGAAGAAATGTACAATAAAGGGACTGAGTGGGCCTCAGTTGGGTTTTGTACAGTTATGGAGCTGGATCAGAGGTGGCATTCAGCCGGTTCTGACCAGTTCTGGAGAACCGGGACTGGAAATTTTGTGTACTTCCGAGAACTGGCCAATGCCACCTCTGTCTGGCCCCACCAACCCCATTTCTTCTCTGCCTCCCATTGAGTCCCAGCTGATCGGCTGGGTCTCCTTTAGTTGTCCTGCACAGGAGAACGGAGCTGGGAAGCAGGCTTCTTCCTTCCCCTGCCACGCCCACCAAGCCACGCCCACAGAGCTGGTAGTAAATTTTTTTGAATCCCACCACTGAACTGGATATTCTTTGCTCAAATTCAGAAATGATGATAGATGGATACAAAGAATAAATTTAATATTTAATTCAGCACTAAACCAGGCCTTGGTTGCTTGTTTCATGCATTTATAGATAAAGGTGCAAAGAATGCTTACTGACGGTGTGATGGGGCGTGTTGATTGAGGGTGTGAATTTGTCTGTGTTTGTGTATGCATCTCCTATGAACCCAAATGACCTGCAGCAAATGTTAGGTTATATGATAGGAGAGGCAGTGTGGATCTATCAAAGACCAAAAAAGAAAACCATTTTGGAAGAGAAAATGGATAACAAATGCAGGTAATTGATAAATTGTAACAATGAGAGAAAATATACTACTGTGACCTTAATGCAACTGTAGTTGCCTTGGTGCAACTGTAGCAGTATCCCAACCTCAGCCATTTCTAGCTAAATGAACTTCAGATCCCAGACTTCCACAGCCAGTAGAGCTATTGATGAGAATTCTGGCAGTTGAAGTCCAGACAGCTGGACATTGCCAAAGTAAGGAAAAGGCTGCTTAAGGTTTACTAAAGAAAATAATGGATGGAGGAATTTTAAGGGATGCCACTTTAGGGAGGAGGTTCGGAGTAGTATATGGTCTTTTTTGGGAAATCAAAAGTTTGTTTGGAAGAAATGAAGACAGCTGTGGATAAATGGGCTTTTGCTCACAGTCATATAATGCTTCCTGTTTTAATCTCATACTTTTATTTCTTTAGCTGACTATTATTCCTTTTCTGAGCCTTGTGTAATGCTGCGTACATCAAACTGGATAACATGACATCTGTGTATGTATCCATCAGGTCAAAACACGTCCCTGGATAGGAGTTTACATGGTAAATTATAGAGGGGGATAATTGGCTTATTTTGACATTTTAGTTTTCCCAGAATGTAGAAAAACTAAGTCTGTTGGCCTCTTTACTTTTTGTTGTGCCCAGACTGGATACAATTCCCGATCCAACTCTCCACGAATTGGGTGCTTGTGTGGGATGCTGGCCTCCGTGGCCTCTACTGATGTCAGCATCTCTGAGAAGATGCCAGGGCTTGGACCAGAGTCCTTGAGATGGGGTGATGGGCTGGTGTGGAGGGACGCTGGCCCAGACACACACACCCTGCTCAGAGCTTTACAGATTACAGATGACAGATAATCAGAGTTGGAAGGGACCTTGTAGGTCATCTAGTCCAACCCCCCGCCCAAGCGGGAGACCCTACACCATTTCTGACAAATGGCAGTCCAATCTCTTCTTGAAAGTCTCAACTGATGGCGCTCCCACAATTTCCTCTCTGGTTCCTCTCACGTGAAGGAATCCCCAGAAAGGCTGACTTCCTTCTTCCTGCTCCGATGACAGAATGATTATCGTCATAACCCTGGCAAGGCTGTGGCTTCTTTTGAGAGAGGCTCCTGCTCTCGCTCCCATTAACAAAAGAGCTTCTCCCTCCGGCTGTTTGGCAATTTGCTACTATGATTCTCCTCCTGCCTGAGCTGAACCGACTCTGGTGAGCAGCTGCTTCCTTGACAGCTTAAGGCCTGGAGCATCAACCAGGATAATTGGGAGGTGAGCAGCAGGAGAGCCCTTCCTTGGGCACATAAGGAAGGCGCTGGCTACAGCAACCAAGGGCTGTGGCAGATTTGCCACGAAATGCTTCAGCAACCAGCTAATACGTGCACAGAGGGTTAATTAACTGCATTGATGAATGCACGAGTTCTGGAATTAGGTTGCAAACGCCAGCATTCGTTGCATTAGGACTGCTGCAGCCTGAGCAACAATTAAGACTTGCATTCGTTGGAAATCCTCCAGCAGCCTCATTTATCAGAATTCCTGCTAGCACGGATACCTGGCTCTTGCCCCTCATTTCTGCCCCAGTGTTGGAGTTGGAAAGCAAGGGGAGGCAGGACTGTCCCTCCCTCCCTCGGCAGAGCAGGACTCGGAAAAGAAGAAGCTGGGCAAGTAGCAAACTAGCCCGGTCAGGCCGGGGCTGCAGGAAACCCTTCCGGAAGGAGCCCGGGAGGGGCAGGGGGTGCCCAGCGCCGGCTACTTGCTTGCGCCCTTCCGGGCCGCATCTGAGCCGCCGCCTTGGATTCTCGCCTCGCGTGGGGCGCCCCGGCCCTTCCCTGAACCTGCGGCGGTCTTTTCCGCTGGACTCCGGACTGAAGGCGCCTCCGGCTGCGCTGCCCGAGCAGCCGCCGCTCGGCTTCCATGTGCCGGGACACCTCCGCGTCGGCTCCAGCGCTCCTATTTGGCCCTCCGCTCTGCGCTCGCTGCCAAAGAGTCCGGGCCGGCGCGGTTGCTACCCCACCCTGCGCCTCCCCCTGCAGCCGAACCAAGCGACCTCCCTGGCGGTGGCGCTTCAGGCTTGAGCCCCGTGGAAAGCGCGCGGGGCGGGCCAGGCTCTGCTCCTCGGCGCCGCAGCCGGGATCCGGCGAGGCTCCAGCCCTGGGAGCGAAGGCCGGCACCTCGGAGGGAGCGGCCCCCCTGCGCCGCCAGCCAGGCGGCGGCGGCGGCGGCGGCGGCCGGGCAAGACGCGGCCTGCCCAGGGGAGCTGCAGGCCTCTTGCAGACTCCTTGAGCGACGACTCCTAATTGGCGCTGAGCGGGGCCGAGGAGGGATGGGCGGCCATCAGCCTCCGCAGGCAAGGAGGCAGCCGCTGCTCTCCCGCTCCGGCCGCCGCCGCCGCCGCCAGCCCCACGCCCCCGATGCCCGGCTTCCCGCTCGGCCGCTCCGGCCCGCTCGCCTTGCCCGGCTTCTGCTGCCTCCTGGCCGCCTGCCCCGGCTCCGGCTGCTGCGCCGCCCGCAGAGGTGAGAGCCGCCAGGGCCGAGCGAGGGGCGCCGCCGGTCTCCGGGCCGAGGTTGGTCCCGAGCCCGGCCCGGCGCCCCCTTCCCAAACGGGGCGATCGGCCGCTGCCTGCCAGCTTCCTTTGGGCTCTTTGGACGCGGACCTGGCCTTCGTGGGGGCGAGGGGGGGCTTGATTCCGGGAGGAGGGGAAGCTGGCTTGGGAGCCTGGCTCTTTGGAAGCACCTGAGCGCCTTTCGCCAGGCAGGAGACGCCCACCAGACTCGGGTTGTGCATCGCAGCTCTGCTTGGGAGAACCCCGGCTGTGCACCAGAGCTGGGAAATCGGCTTCCCTGCGGCTGAATGGGGGCCGTTTTCTGGTGCCTGCGCTGTAGACGCCGTCTGCTGGAGGAGGCCAGCTACCCGGCAGCATAGAAGGATATGGCTGGCGTTGGGTTCCTCCGCCTTCCTTGATGGAGGGATATTTGCAAGGCATTGAAGGGGAGGCCAGCTCTCTCCCTTCCCCCAGGTCACCAGCTGCGTGCTGAGTTCAAGGGTTTCCATGCCCTCCAACCCGCCCTGGACAGGCTCCTGGCGAGCTTTCTGCCCGGAGAGAAGACTTTCCCCCCTAGCAACTCCTCCCAGTAGAGTTTTTCAGACTTAAGAGCTTTCCCTAAACCTTAAACCAAATATTGGGCAGATTGGATGCTCCAGTGGTGAAGCCAAACAAAACACCCAGCTGGTCTCTGGGCCCAGGATGGAAAGTCCTGAGCATGCAAAACAAGGCAGGGAGGGATACCAAGCCCAGGTTTAGGGTAGCAAAGTTGATTTTTACTCCTATCTTTCCCCCCAAAGTCCTGGTGCTGATCTGCTTCAGAATGCCTTGAGACTCCAGCCTCCCTTTCCTCATCATGGCCTACAATGTCAAGGATTCCCCACCCCCTAATGTTAAGAAACCACACCAGATAGGCAAATAATGTTTTCAAACTCAACCATACTGATTCCATAATCAAACAGTTTATTACAATTATATTCTTCAGAAAAAAAGTTGGACTTTGGTTTTATTTGCAAAGAAAAGGCCCGCCACACAATGCCAGGCCAATTCTTTGGAAGTCATGGAATCCTAGGGCCAGAAGGTACCTCAGAGGTCCTCTAGTCTAGCCCCAAGTCTAAGGCAGGGAGACCGGATACCATCCCAGACAAATGGTTGTCCAATCTTTTCTTGAAATATTTTATCCTTCCGTTTTTTTCAGAATATCCAGTTCATGCTTTTGTTTATTGTAATAATTAAGTAGAATGTAGCATGTTCCCATAGTACACTAATCCATGGTACCCATGATTGACTGAATTAACCCAAGCTAGTTGGGTTCATACAACGCTGTAAATGAATTGCACCAGACAAACCAGCCGATTATACTTTGGCTGAGCAAAGTGTTGCACAAACAAATTGACTCAGTAGAAGTTTCCCAGAAAATATAACAACAAAAACTCTAGATCTGTAGTATTGCACCTATGTAACCCTAAATACAATTGTTCCCCCCCCCCCCACATGATCTTAATATTTTCTTCCGAAAAGGACACTCTTCATTTTAAAGAAGAAAATGGCTGTTTGTGATTCAGGTATAGGAATAGCAGGCGCCTCTTCTAAAGCAACCACCAAAACCATTGGTGTGTGAAAAAACCCTCATGTGTTATACCATAAAGTTTTTAGGGGAATAATTTCTTCAAAACACGCTGTGATTTTAGCATATTAAAGAATACGTTTTTATTGCACCCTTTTCTATTTTCGACCTATTTGGTCATTCCACGTGTCCCTACGCAGGACATGTAATGGATAAATAATATTTATTGGTTTATTGTTTAATCAGAATATTTATATGGTCAGCCAACTCAAATAACTCTGGGTGGTATACAAAAATCACTAAGCACAATGACACTAAACAGGTTTACTGAAACAACGTGAAACAGTGAAATGGCAACCAGAACCTGAAACTATCTCAGGAAAGATCTCTCTAAAGAGGTTCGGTGTAGACTGACTCTGGTGCAAAAGGCGCCCGGCCTCCAGTTTTTCCTCAGTTTCGTGCTCAGGGCCCTTCTGGTCCCCGTATCTCCTCCCACCTGGAGAGCTGTGGCTGTGGCAACAGTTGCTTCCTCTCATTGGCAGGGATTTTTGGTCAGCGCTTGGAAGACACAGTCAGCTATGAAAAGAAATCTGGGTGGCAGCCGGTGCCCCTTCTGGTGGAGCAATGTGTGGACTTCATTCGGACGCGTGGCCTGACCGAGGAGGGGCTGTTCCGCCTGCCTGGGCAGGCCAATCTGGTCAAGGACCTCCAGGACTCCTTTGATGGCGGGAAGAAGCCCCAATTTGACAGGTACAGGGGTCCCTTTCCCAAGGAACTGCTGAGGGGGCTGCAAGGCCCTCCCCAGGTTCAGGGACCGACTCTGCCCTGCTTGGAACTGGAGGGTGGCTCCTTTATTTGCTTAGGGGTGTATGATGAGATCCCCCCAAGCTGTGTCTCAGGGTGGTAGGAGATGAAAATAAGTGACACAATAATCGGCAATAAAACAAGTATCGAACCATATAAAACCTTCACTTAACATGGTGCTGTGCAGATGTCTCTCTCCTCTCCTCTCCCCAGAGTGGCCCCTCCACATGCTGATTGGGGGTTACGTTCTAACAGATGTTCTACAAGATGTCACATTCTACAAGGCTTATCCTGCATTGTGTAACATATGCACCTGTGAGGTCCTTGGTGGTCTCTGAGCTTGGTGGTTTTCTTGCAGATGTTTCATTACCCAAACTAGCTAATATCATCAGTGCTAGTAAGAAGTGGGCTTTGCTCTCAGTTGATGCTCGAATGGCTCGCCCTGGGGCCATCTTAGAGAAACATGAAGAATGGTTTCAGGAAATGAATATGGCCAGACTAAAGAAAAGAAGGACTAGGGGTGATATGACAGCAATATTCCGGAATCTGAGGAGCTGCCACAAAGAGAAGGTCAAGCTATTCTCCAAAGCCCCAAAAGACAAGAAGCAGCAACGGATGGAAACTAATCAAGGAGAGAAGTAACCTAGAATTGAGGAGAAACTTCCTGACAGGGAGGACAATCAGCCGGTTCGGGTTGTGGCTGCTCCATCACTGGAGGTTATTAAGAAGAGGCTGGACAGCCACCTGCCTGAAATAGTAGAGGGTCTCCTGCGTGAGCAGGGGGCCGGACTAGAAGGCCTCCAAGGCCCCTTCCAGCTCTATTCTGATTGACGTTCTTTGTCATGTTGGCTTGTTTTGGGCAGTTCCTTGATTGGGGTATTGTTTACTTGATAGATGGTCTGATGTTAATCTTGGACTTAATCTCTGGGTCATCTGGGTGCCAATTGCTGGTGGGGGGGCAGTGTTGTGGGGGGGGGGGAGTGTTTTGGTCCTTTTGTTCCCCGTTCAGCTGGTTGACTGTCTCTTGTGGTCTGGATGGGAGCCACGATGGCGCAGTGGTTAGAATGCAGTCCTGCAGGCTACTTCTGGTGCCTGCCGGCTGACTGCAATTTGGCAGTTCAAATCTTACCAGCTCAAGGTTGATTCAGCCTTCCGTCCTTCTGAGATTGGTAAAATGGGGACCCAGATTGTTGGGGGCAAGAGGCTGACACTATGAGCCACTTAGCGAGGGCTATAAAGCAGTGAAGCGGTATAGAAGTCTTAGTGCTATTACTTTTGCTATTTTGCACAATATGTAGATGTCATTTATGTCTAAGTGTCTATTGATGGCTAATTTGCCAGAGTGCCAGGCTTCTAGAAAATGTAGAAAAAGAACAGCAATATTTTTAAAGAAAACTTACAATTCCTTACTGCTCCATCTTGAAATAGTTGTGGGCTCAACAGGCTTAGTGAAAACTGGTTTTTCAGGATTAAAGCCACGTCCCTCGTGAACATTGCAAAATCAGAACTGAACATAAATCACTTGGAAGACACAATCACAGCAGAAAGTCATTAAGACTCTGAAAGGAAACAAATGGAAGGAAAATAGCACCAAGAGAACAAATTCAAAAAGGCATTTTGTCCTGGGCTGAGTTATCCAGGATTTTGTCAGTGTACTTAAGCCGTGTACCTCTGAGTGGTCTATGTAAGGTGAGTGGCCAGGCTGTGCCCGGGTGATATTGAGGCCATGTGTTAAGGCAGCCAGCGAGGTTCTCCTGCGCCAAACAAGGATGCAACTCGTGCACCAGCTGGAGGCAGGCAAAGGGCCACGAAGTCCATTTTCCACCTGCTGCTCAAAGGCAGGATAGGTGAGAGACTAGAAGGATGCCGATGTCCCCCAAAGAGCTGGTGAACTTCCTTTTTCAGAGTAATGCCTGCCAGCCAGAAATAATATGGCTGTGGGAACTATGAGGGAGAAGCAGTCTCTCCAACTTGCCTAGGTTCAGTTTCGGTCTGCTTGGTCCCATCCAGACCCCGACAGCCTCTGAGGAGGATGAGAGGACATCCACGGCATCTCCCCTATTGTTTCGGGTAGCCACAGAGAATTGGGTATCACTCAAACAGGGGGACGTCCCCCTCAACCAGCAGCTGGGCAGAGGTTTGAAAGAGCAAACGAGAGAGGACAACCTTGGTCTTTCCTGCAAAGCCAGGGAAGCCCTATTCTCCTCCCTCGCAGCCGTGGACTGGAAGGAGCAGATGGACGGCATAACTGCGCCTCCGGTTCCAGCTGCATAAGCTCCTGCAGTGAGACACCCTCGGCGCTGGGTGGTTTGCTGATTACCAGTTCTACAGGTATAACAGAATTGGAAGGGATCTTGGAGGTCTTCTAGTCCAACCCCTTGCTCAAGCAGAAGAAGGAATGATGGATGAATTAGGGACCGGGCTAATAGGCACGTGCTCTTAGTAACTTGGGAGATGTGCAGTATTCCATCCTGTGGGTTGGCTGTCGGCACTCAAGGCAGGATGACTTTTTGGACTTATCTGGCCAGGTAACGTATCGGGAGTGCTGCTCTTAGCTGGGCTGGAAGGTAACGGCCGGAAAGAGAGAAGAGCACCTGATTCTGCCACTTCCGTTTCCTGCTCACGTTTGCTGTATCTCATTCTGCCTGTGGGAAATTCCCACTTCCATGTCCCATCCCCAGAGAGTGATGGAGCTGCCTGTGTACTTGCCTGGTCCCCAGGGACAGCACTCCTGTCGTAATTCCAGCTACTCAACAAGGTTTTGGTTTTTAAAAAAATCAACGAAGTTTGAAGCCCGTCAGCCTCAGCTTTCCCGTCTTCATCCAGGGCCGTTGCTGAACCCCCTCCTTGCCCCTCCTTCCTTGCAGAAATACAGATGTCCACGCAGTGGCCTCCCTCCTGAAGCGATACCTCCGAGAGCTTCCCGAGCCCGTCATTCCTTTTGCCAATTACCAAGACTTTCTCTCCTGCGGCCAGTTGCTTTCCAAGGACAAAGGCCAGGTCAGTGGATTCGGCAGAAGTCATTATCCAAGGGAGAAGCAGCTGCATAAACAGGAGTCTGGGAGTGGTGGGAGGCAGGCAGGCTGCACGTTGCACCTCATCCCTGCTGCCTGCAGGTGAGAAGAAGGAAGAGGTTGAGGCGGCAGCAGCAGGACAGTCTGAAGATGGGGGGTGGGTGGGGGGGTGGCTAAAGATGTGCAAACTCTTGAACCCAATTGGCCCCTTCACTGTATACTGGATAAAAGGAGCCGAATCGTGTTCACAAGATCAATGCATTAATCTTGCATTTGAGATTGGGTAAGGTTACAAGTTCTTGAATGCAATATTATAAGGAATCCCAGGGCTTTAGCTACTCTGGAAAATGATCTTTATTTTAGGAAATAAGACAGCGGCCAACCATTTCTGTAGTGTTGACCAAAAAAAAAGGGAAAAATAACAAAATGAAATGAATCAAACTCAGCCTAAAGGTTTCTCCAGCTTTACTACCGTGTTTCTCCAACAATACGGCCTCCACCAATAGGAAGCCCCACCATGTTTTATTGGCATAAAATCAAATTAAGCCCCTCCCCCCAAATTAAGCCCCATATTAAACATGCGAAATGGGGGAGGAGACGGGGGGGCTTGCCGTTAGTAAGTACTTTTGTTGCATGCCCGGATATGGTGCTGCCTGCGTTGGTGGGGCACTTCATATCGGGAGACCTTCCACCGTTGCTTCTCCCTTCTCCCTTGCTGCCCCTTCTCCCTTGCTGCCGCGGCGTTTGGCGCAGCCACGTGCGGCCAGTCAGAACTCCTCCCTGCAACCGGGCCCTGAGGAGACACTTGGCTTCAGGCGCTCCCGTCTTCCCTTTGCTTTGAAGGTAAAGCGAATTATTTTACAAAGCCTCCCCTGCCCGAGGGCAGCCCAACTCACGTGGGGAGGCTAATTTCCGGGGCCTCTTCCGTTCCTCCCGACCTCCCTACGCTGCGCGCCTCTGGCGCGCCACTCCCTTCCCAGCCCAGCGAGTTCTTCCACCTCAAAGAAAGGCCAGGCGGGCAGCTGCAGGGCAGCAGCAGCGGGTCTGAGCCGCTCGCAGCGAAACAGCCACCACCCGTAGCCCGGCGGGGAGAGCGAGCGGGTTAGCGCCCGCCAGCCCGGGCGAGATTTGGGAACGAGGGGCAGGAGGAGGCACGCACACACCGCGGCTCACTTTCCCAGCTTTGCCCAGCCCTTACGGCTCTGGCGCGGCCCTGGCAGGATGAGCGGAGGGTCCGGCAGGGAGGCGCTCGCTGCCCGCCAGGGCGCGCCAGAGCCGTAAGGGCTGGGCAAAGCTGGGAAAGTGAGCCGCGGGTGTGTGCGTGCCTCCTCCTGCCCCTCGTTCCCAAATCTCGCCCGGGCTGGCGGGCGCTAACCTCGCTCGTTCTCCCGCGTCGGGCTACGGGTGGTGGCTGTTTCCACTGCGAGCGGCTCAGACCGCTGCTGCTGCTCTGCAGCCGCCCGCCTGGCCTTTCTTTGAGGTGGAAGAGCTCGCTGGGCTGAAGGGAGCGGCGCGTCAGAGGCGCGCAGCGTAGGAGGTCGGGAGAGAACGGAAGAGGCCCTGGGAGATTAGCCTCCCACGTGGAGTTGGGCTGCCCTCGGGCAGGGAGGCTTTGTAAAAAATTCGCTTTACCTTCAAAGCAAAGGGAAGACGGGAGCACCTGAAGCCAAGTGTCTCCTCAGGGCTCCGGTTGCAGGGAGGAGCCCTGACTGGCCGCACGTGGCTACGCCAAACGCCGTGGCAGCAAGGGAGAAGGGAAAGCAACGGTGGCCCGAACCCGAAGGTCTCCCGAATATCCAAGCTGTCGCCGCCCGCCCACCCACCCGAGGATGCAAGGGGGGAGAATTAAGTCACCCCCCGAAAAGACGTCCTAGCCGTTTTTTCGGGGGTCAAAAAAAAATAAGGCCCGGCCTTATTATGTGAGAAACACGGTAATTTAAACTGGCAGTTATACATACCTATTAATTTATAAGCTTTTGAAATGTGATTTTTTTTAAAGTTTCATAAAAATGAGCTCTATGTTGACAATGAATTAGGCCCGCCTATATCCTGCTTTTTGGTGTGAAAAATTCACAAAGCAAAAGCTTTCCTTCTCCTTCTAGCCCTTCCCTCCTTTATACTGCCCTTTTCCTGTCGTGGCTGACCTGGAGGGTGGGGCAGGTTGAAAGTCAGCCTTCAGGACCCGGGAGGAGGTCCTGGATTCAGGCTGCAGCCTCTTAAGAGATTCAGGCCAAGGGCTGGGATCTTGGGGGGTGGAGAGGGCTGCCAGGGACCCCCCCTCCCCCGTATCCGATAAACTTCGTTTAGCTGTTGTGTGAAAAATGGCACCTGCTGTTCCTATTTGTATGATCCCTCAGGGAACTCGGGAACTGACAAAACAGGTGCTCTGCCTTCCTGAGGCCAACTACAACCTCCTCAGGTTCATTTGCAGGTAAGTCCTCCAGTCCATGGGCAGGGAAGGGGATCCCGGCTGGCCAGACCAGCTGCAGGTAAAGGAAAACCCTGCTGCTACTTCCGTTTTGTTCACAATTGTTGGGTGACGGTGAGGCAGTTGCCAAGAGGAAGGTGGTGTGGTGCTTGCGTCTCTGCCAGAAAGGACTTTGGGGCTTTTCAGGGACTTCGGGAGAGAAATAAAAGGCACCTTCAGCACAAGGTGATCGGTTTCACGTTTATGATCTGAAAACAGGTTTCTTGACCTCTATATTTATTCCTCACAGTCTCCCTTTGGGGAGGCAAGCCTGGGGCTGTTTCCATAACAGATCTGGTCAAGAATGGCACAAAGCTCATGATTTAACAAAGATTCTATGGAAAAAACCTAGTATTATAAATTGTTTTCAGTTTTAAAATTGATCAGAAAATACTCCTTTTTTATTTTGACTGGGGATAAAGCTAATTGACATAAATCCAAACTCTAACCCCAACCCAGAATGAATATTTAATTCTGTTGAGGTATGGGTCCAAACAGGGAAGTGGAACCATATCAAAAAGCAGATTCTACCTAGTGATAGTGTTGAGAGCCAGTTTGGTGCAGTGGTGAAGGCATCGGGCTAGAAACCGGGAGACTGGGAGTTGTAGCCCCACTTTATGCACAAGGCCAGCTGGGCGACCTTGGGCCTTTTCCTCTCTCTCAGCCCCAGGAAGGAGGAGGAGGAGGCGGTGATGGCAAAGCACTTCTGAAAAGGGTGTCAAGAAAATTGCATGGACTTGTCCAGGCAGAAGTCAGGACTGACTCAGAGGCAGAAAATAAGAGTGTTAGCTGTATGTTTTCTGGAGCTGTGTAGGATTGTGAGTAACACCCTGTGCAAGCAGGGCCACTGGTTGTGGTTGAAGACAGATTTTAACCCAGAGGATGTGTGCTGGGTCCCACTCTGGTTCAGGGCTCATTTGTGCAAATCAGGGAACCTTAAACCTTTCCCTGACTGGCTGCAGCATTTCCAAATCCCACCCTGATTACTGATGAGCCCCCTCCCCAAAGGGCATCTCCAGTGGCTGAGCTGAGCCTGTTGTCCAAACTAGGTAGCCGTGGGGATAGCTTAGCCATGCGTGGAGCAATAGTTAAGGTTGGAAATCTTGGTCTTTGCCATTGAGAATTGCTGGTGGTTATTTATGAAGTTTTCATTGATTTTTTTGGGGTGGGGGTGGGGGGCTTTCAAGGTTTCTTGATGAAGTTCAGTCTTACGCCAGCCATAACAAGATGAGCATCCAGAACCTTGCCACGGTTTTTGGACCAAACATTCTTCGGCCTCAGGTGGAAGACCCTGTGGCTCAGATGGAAGGTAGGTAGCCTGTGTCCGTCCGTCCATCCATCCCCCCGCCCCCACAAAGGGCAGCAGTCCAGCCCCAGCTGCAAATGGACACCACTGGGCAGTCCCAGGGCCTGCAGATTCAGTTGCCCGTACTCGAGAAGAGCTGAATGTGGAACACTAGAAGTTTACAAACGGACCGAAGGCAAAACCCCAGCAAACGTGTGTTCAGCTGATGAATGGGTGATTTGACTCCATAAAATGGTGAATTGATTTTGAGGGGCGCAGAGACTAAGGCTGCGTGGACTGACTCTAATCCAGATCTTCAGTTTAGATTTTCAGTTTGATTTGATATGAAAAATTGAATTCATTCAGGAGAAATACTATTTTGCAAATCATGTCACTAGAATTATTATTTTGTACCTTTGAGTGTATTGGGAGGCATTGTTTTCTGATTTAAATCAAGTTGTCACATCGTCCTAGAAGAAAATGTATGACTCTCTCTTAGAATACCAAACTATACATCTGGTGAATTCATATCCATAGGAATATATGCCATTATGAATTTGAGATTCTTTATGATGTCATGGCACTCTTCGTTGCATTTATTCAATATCCCACCTCGGAAAGCCATCTGTGTTTTTTCTCTGTGATATCCTTTCAGGTCCTTCAAAAGAAAGCTGCCCTCTTCTTCCCTGCTCAGTCTTTTCTTCTTAAATTGTCTCTTCGTTTCCTCCTTGTAAATCTCAGTTTCTGCTTCCTTGATCATCTTCACTACCCTTCTCTGAACCTGTTTCTCTTTGGCCGAATCCCTCTTGAATTGTGATATCTGGAGCTGAACTCACTACTCAAGATAATCACCCGTGGAAAAGGGAAAGGTATCAGATTTCCCACTCAATTTTGTGTCATCTACAAATCAGATTAGCATTCTCTCCGCCTTCCTCATCTAAATCATTATTGGAAACGATGATATAGATTCCAGGACCAATGCCTGCAACACCCCACTTGAATATCCATTTAATTGGGCAGCCCTCCAGACCACATTTAACTCACTCCCTTGGTTTTCAAGGAAATAGGGATCCCTTGATATTTATATGCCCTCATGTTGAGTAAATGTCTTTCTCTGCAGAACAAATTGCCCTAACATGACTGTCTGAATATTCATCTCACAGGTACTTCACTGGTTCAGGGCTTAATGGCTATTCTGATAAGCGAGCATGCGAAGATATTTGATCCTTCTCTGATTCAGGACTCGGTTCAGCCAGACGCTGATCTCCAGTGTCCACCTAGCTGGGTAGATTGGAACTTGCAGAGTGGCCAGACAGAAAACAGCCTTTGCAGCCGTGCTGGCTCGCTTCCAGCTCTTGGGCCTTCTGCAGCCCAGCCTCACATGCAAGACTGCAACCAGAAAGGAAATGGCCAGCAACCACCCAGCAGCCCCAGCCACAGGAAGCAAGGCCTGGCCTCTTGGAAAGGCTCCCCTTTGCGGCAGCCGGGAACCAGATCGCTCTATCACCCACCAGGGAGCCCCTTCTTGGAAAGCTGCTGCTTATCCTTACATGAGAATGGGCTGCTGGGTGGACGGTCAGCTGTTCAAGGCCACCGTGGAGGAAAAGGAAAAGGGTCCGATTCGCGCCAAAGGCTCTCCGCCTACGACAACGTCCCCATTCTTCATCGCTCCAAGGAAGCCTGTAGCAATGCCGGCCCCAGCGGCTCCCTTTCCTCCAGCAGCCTGTCTCTAGCTGTGGATTCTGTCACCCCCTGTGCCACATGCACCACGACGACGAGAGCCTGCCTGGCCTTGAGCCCTCTGGGCAGCCCCTTGCCCCACAGCGAGGTCTCTCTGGGGAGCAACGGTGGGGAGCCAGAAACGGGCTGCGGCAGAAGCAGGGAGGGACGCAATTTGTCCGTCGCTTCTAGAGATGCCGTTCACTGCTCAGAAGCCCTGCAAGATCTCATCGCAGAGCTGAAGGCGGAGCTACGAAAACAAAGGTCTGGGTACGAGGCCGCTTTTAAGAGGTACGCCAGGCCAAAAGCAAGGAAAAAGAGGCAGGGAACCAAGGGAGTTGGTTACGTAACAGCTGAGAATAAAAGGCAAAATGGCTTCCTCTGCCTCTCTCTCTCTCTCTCTCTCTCTCTCTCTCTCTCTGCAGCTGCCTGGGCAGTGAGGCTAGGAACCGTGGTACACAAGGCACATATTCCTACAGAGAAACCTTACAGCTCACCTTCTGTTGTCTTGTAATCCTGACCTGAATTGTGGGAGACCAAGACATTAACTTTCACAAACATCCTCTGGGATGTGTGTTGGGAGGGGGGGGGCGACTCCATGATCAGGGCAGGAAGATGAGATGCCTATGCAAGCCCAGGGCCGCTAGGCAAGCGAAGTGGCGGAGGGGGTGGCTAAAGGAAATGAAGGCTGGCCAAAAACATCTTAACATCTCTTCAAACCAAAGTGGGCTGTAACTACAGAGACGGGACTTTCACAGGCATTCTGGTGACACGGCTGTTCAAAATGCACCCGCTATGTAATAAACTCACGTTCTCTCTTCCCTTTAAGGATGGAAGGAACAAGCACAGAACTGAGGAAGCTGGTGACAAGACTACAAGAAGAGCTCATCCAAGAGAAGAAGAAGCAGGCCGTGCTGCAAATCAAGTTGAGGAACTCTGAGCGGGCAAGGAAAGACGCAGAGAGGAGAAACCACTTCCTACAAGAAGAGATGGAGTATTTCTTCACCACTCTGGGGAATATCACTGCAGGGAGTCAAGTCTAAAGACAGGCAGGTGCCCTCCGCCCTCGGCTTCCCACCCAAGCAGTTTTGCCCTGGTCTGTAACCACTCTCCTTACTCACGTAGTAGCATCACAGTTGTTGGCCTAAATGGAAGATCATTGATTGGTGAGGAAGAGGCGAAAGGATTTCACTTACAACGTTACGAATGCTTTGCTAGACCCAGCATAGAGTAGTATACATAGTGGCGGCAAAGAGAGGGGATGGCTCTGGATCAACCTTCTCAGCGTGGAAGAATAATGCTTGGCTGATCTGCAAAATTAAAATTACTTTTCGGTTGCCCTTTAATGCTCTCCTTTTATAGGAGGACCTGCTAGAACTATTAGTTTTGCCACCCTGGGCCACTAACAGGATCGCTTTCACTTGCAGACTTTTGCCTCGACTGTACATTAGGCTTATTCTCAGAGGGAACTGAACTGCTTCTTTTCCCCCCAGTGCTAATCCAGATCAGTCAAACAGCCCTGACCCAAAACTGAGCAGACGGCATGATATAATAGGCGCAATAAATTAGGCATGTGAATCAATTTGCGCTCTCTGATCCTTGTATGTAATTGCCCATGCTGACAAATTTTACAGGATTTGGAAATAATTGCCTAGGCTTGCTCAGAAACTGGGGCTATGGTGCAAAATAACTTCTGCAGGCTATTTCTGCTGACGGCCAGGAGACTGGCAGTTCGAATCTCACCAGGCTCAAGGCTGCCCTCCATCCTTCCAAGGTCGGTCAAATGAGGACCCAGGTGGTTGGGGGGGGAGGGGCAATAGGCCGATGCTGTAAACCGCTTAGAGGGGGCTGCAAAGCACTGTGGAGCGGTCTATAAATTTAAGGCTGTTGCTATTTCTCTCTCACTGAGTTTTTTTCTTCTTCTCCCCATATAACGGGAGATTCTACCTTTCCACAATAATGGAAGGAAGGTGGCTGAAGCCAGGAAAAAATGTTTTCACCAGGAGGCCCAAACAAAGGGTACAGTCTCACTTATGCTGCCCCCAAAGTGACAGCTTTCCAGAAAACATTAAAATCTGAATTATTCCCACTGCCCTTGGAGGCCAAATTTAGTTTTGCTTCTCTTGTCACTGAGATCTGTGGATGCGGAGCAACTGTCACTGGGCTGAGGAACAGGGATGGTTTTAGGTCTGCGAGGGATCCGTTTGCCATCCTGCACTGTGTCTGTTCTAATGTTATTGTCTGTCGTCAGTTCTTTCAGTGTCACATTTGCCGAGTATGTTTTACTGTTTGTAGAATTATGCAAACCATGGACATTTCGGTTACTGTAACCTGCCAAGAGTCCGGTGAAACTGGCAGCATACAAATTTAATAAATAAAAACAAACAGAAATGACTTCTATCTACACAATGCAGATAGTACAAGCTTAATTCTTAAAACTCTGCAATTTTAAAATTCACAATTTTAAATTCACAATGAACTTAGAATTTGAATCAGAGGAATAAAATGAAATACATATTCGAAGATATGTATTGAAACTCATTTCAGCAGAAAGCAGAACAATTTTTAATTATATTCAACATTTCTACATTTTTTTTTCTTGGAAGGAAATTAACCAAAACATGATCTTAGTGCAGTCCTCCTGTCTTTTGTGATTTTTGTTGGGTTGTTCTAATACCCAACATCACAAAGTATTGTACAGGCTGAGCCCCCCCTGGAGCGTACACAGTACACTTATATATAATACTTTTACCACAGATCCAGAAGTATCAGCTACAGGTTGAGAGGATAACTGTCAAAAGGGGGTTGGGGGTGGAAGCATGTTTGTTTCTAGAATTGGTGCTAATCTGAATGCAACCAATGAGTGGAGAAGTGAACACATTGCAGGTATAAACAGGGGATTATTTTAAAGGCCTTGTGCAAGGGAGGCAAGCTAGGCTGATGGCAACATTCAGCCCGCCTCCCCCCTGAAACCACTGACGTGCCCCCCCCCCTCCCCAGGGGTATCCTCCCTCTGGGTCCATTGGGACACAGCCAGCTTATGTAGCGTTGCCCAGATAAGCACTTCAGAAGCGTTTTTGTTCAAAGACCTTATCCAGGCCTTATTCTATAGCCTAAAATTAGATATCCCATGAGTAACAACAATTGGAAATAAAAGATTGAAAAATGGCTCAGCTGATACAGATTCTCTAAAAAAACAATCTGAAAGACCTTGAAAGAAGCTGTGATAAGCAAACTGAATAGCAATATTACATTTAATAAACCTATCTTATAAATGCATCCTGAAAAAATAAAGTCAAAAATCACAGTAGTAAAGCATGCAATTTTAAAACAATAAAAATTAAGTTCCATACTGTACAATTAATTACAGAATAGCATCGTGATTTACTATTTTACTTTAAAATTAGCACTCTGAAAATTAATCCCACAATTACTTTTAAAAATACCCCAAAATAATACCACTGATTTTTGTTGCTAGCCATTTCGCTCCTACATCCACTTGCTGTCATCTACAGCAACTTAAGGGACTCGTTGAGGCTTCCAGGCTGCTGTCGGTGTCAGAAGTCCGAGTTCGGTCAGTGGACAGTGAAGTTGATGCGTCACAGACTGATGGGGATGAAGATGGATGCCGAGGGCTATGGATTGTTGTTACACCTGTGCTATGAGAAACAAAGCACCCCTTCAGTTACAGAGAGATCCCTCACTCCTCCTGCAAGTTTCTCTTCCTCTAGCCGGTTCCTGGTTACCTGCCGTCCTGTTCCTACGGTCAGGGAGGGCGACTGCATCGTTTGGCCCAGCCCCGTCCTAAAGGGATCCCTTGAGAGCTTGATTGATGTACTGCTGAAAGGCGCCAGAGGAGAAACCAGCAGGCCACGCGTTCTAGTTCTGCCTGAGCCCCAAAGCCAGCTGGGTGTCTCTGGGCCACCCTCAACTCTTGTCTAATCGTAATGGTATCCCATTAGATCGCACCAGATGGGCAGAAATTATCAGACACCATGACGCTTCCCATCTCGTTGACAACTCAGTGGAAACAACATTTCCAGCCTGGGAAATGGAAATTGAAACAAAGAGCTAAAGAGCCGCGTAAGGGCGATCCACTCTGCACCAAGTTGCTTTTTCTCCCCTAGGTAGATATCATTGCCAACCTTCTTGCAGAGAAATGGTGTGCCTTCCCATTGCATACAATTACTCTGATTCCCAGTGTAAATATGGGTATTTACACATACAAAACGCTACGTAGCTACCTATATGAATAAGAAAAAGGCACAATCTCAACATTCAGACAAGACGCTGAATAGGTGAACGAAGGCTGGATAAAAACAGCCTTTTCCCCTTATCCGTGGCATTAACCAAATAACATGCGTAGCAACTAACCTAAAGGAGATGGCTGCCCACGTATGACTCCGTTCTTGGTCCTCTCCTCCAGCTCCACAACTTCTTTGTAAATCAGTTCTGTAAAATGAGCAGGTGTAGTGTTATCTGTCAAGTATTTCAAGCAAGCCGGAGAAGCAATTTCATCTGAAAAAAAGAGAGCCACTTTCTGCAAGATAAAACTCCACTTATCAAACAGGAAAGCCACAAAGGAATGTATTGGACGAGCCAAGCAATGCTCATTGCTTCATGCTTCAGTTCCGTTCTCCTTGAATGAGTGGGACTAAGGTAGGAAATATAGGACCTACGGAACAAAAGCTTGCTGGCACATGTAGAACATGATAATGTTTTGGCAGGCTTTTTACAGTTGTATAGATTAATGTTTCAGTCCAAGATATTCCACAGGGGTAGCTACAGAGTTTCCTTTCAGAAGGTCTATCCATTCAGGGAGAAAGGCCCATCACCAAGCCCATGCGGCCGATGTCCCTGGGGCCGGCTGTTCCACAAACACATGACTTACAATGGCTGGTTTCTCATTTCCCCCCTGGAGTTTGGCTCCATTCATTTCTCCCCGTTTCCCTAGCATTTCTCCCCCCTGTCCGTCCTTGGGACACTAGGCAGCACAGGGAGCTGATCTGGTTTCATGTCGCTTTCAAAAGAGGCTGGTTATTACTGCTATTCTGGCCTTCTGGTCATAAATAAAATTATTATGATTGACTTACTATATTCAGTCTTTCTTCCAACTGAGACTCAACCCAGAAAGCAGGGAAACCAGCCCTGAATTCCTTCTGGTGTGGACAGCCATAGAGTGGAAAGCCCTCCCACTGAAAGCAATGATGTTATAAGACAGGCGTGGCAGGTTTTCCACCTCCTTTGCGCTGCTCCCCCGCCGCCTCCATCCCATTTCTCAACCTTGCAGTAGTCCTATGAAACCTTCCATCCATCCAGTATCCCACCCCACCCCCCCCAACCTCCCTCTGCCTAGGTCCCTGGCTGATCGATGCTTAAAAGGCCACAATTCAGCATTCCTCCTAGCCCTCCTTCCTTGCAGCTCTACTGGCATCCAGCTCGGCTTATGCTGAACACAGAAAGAATTTCTATCTCACCTTTCCATTCTTCTACTGTGTGCTCTCTTTCATCCAATTGCTTGTCTGGTATCTTTGGAGGAGGCTGGGAACAGAAGAAAGGTACAACAACTTAGCTAAAGGAAACACTATGAACGAAACAACAGATACAGCCAGTTTAAGAACAGACATGCAGTAAGCCTAACTTAATAGCTTCCCCGAGTGACAAGAACCACACCGTAATTCTATGCCATTCAATCAGCAATCATTTTAAAAAAGACCACGATTATTATTATTATTTTTAGCAAGCGAAGATTTGGCTCTCTTACATAAGTCCCAGCCCCTCCCCCAGCCCTCCAGTTATGCAGCAAAGGACCAGTTCCAAAGTTTCCGTCCAGCTGTAGCTCTGGGCCTCCCTGGCCCCCTGCCCCCCCCTCTACCCCAGAGCCTCCTTCCCCGCGCGCGAAGAGCCCGGGGTCCAAAGGGCCGGACTTACAGCTTCAGCTTCCGAAGGGTCGTACCAGACGTTGATGTAGGGGTGCTGCAGAGCTTCGTCCACTGAAATTCTTTTTGAGGCATCGATCACCAGCATTTTGGACAACAAATCTCTTGCCTGGCTGGCTGCAAGAGGAATGTTTAATACAGAATCTATTTAAATATTTTGGAAAGTGATATGTGAAATAGGAAGAAACCCAAATCGATTACACCAGTCAGTAGGAGCTGCAGTCCAATGTCTCATGGGAGGCTGATTTAGATAGAGAAGGGGCCGGCCGGCCTCCAGAGAGAACAAAAGGAGCCCAACTTTCCTTGGCTCCTGGAGGTGTCCGGGGGAGACGAATCCCCTTCCCCTTCAAAGTTGGTTCAAAAAAACAGCCACCCCTGGCAACTAGAGACTCTGCTCTTGCTGGGTGCCCAGCATCAGAAGTAGCCCCTCGCTTTGCTTCCTCTCAGCTGGAGGCGAAGCAGAGGCACCGGAGCTGCCGCTTCCTTCTTTCTGGCTGCTGCCGCCGCTGCTGCCAGGGCTCATATGGCCAGCAGGACCCAAGGAAGCTGCCCCACAGGTTCAGGCAGAATTTCCCACCAGGGGACACCTATCAGGGAGAGCTGAACCTGCACTGAAGTTCCAGGTGTGAACAAGACTAACCCCAAGACCAGATCAAGGGGGGACATGGTTCCCATGCTCTACAGTTTTAAACTGGTTACAAACTTCTGATAATGAGACTGTAGAATAATAAAGAAAATGACATTATTAAAGACACAAGACACACGGTATTTGCCTACCAGCTCTGGAATCTCCTAGCAGAACCCTGTAGTTGGTAAAATTAAAGGGGGAAACTGAAATTTGAACTTACCAGGAGGAATCCTTCTGGTCAGCAAAGGGTGGACCTGATAGGACAGGAAAGAATTAACTCCTCTCCTCCTCAAGAAAGCAGGGCCAACAACAACAGAACTCAGCTCCACTCCCAGAGGAACAAACTCTGACTCGGTAAGGAACTGGATTTCAGCTGTAATAAACTATCACAAAACGACCTCACGGCCAAAGCTAGCACTGAGAGGACTTATGGCTGGCTAGCCTCAAGAGACCTTCTCTAAAACACACACACACACACACACACACACACACACACACACACGGGCAACCAAATGTCCCTCACCTGAAAGAGTGGGAGGGATTTGTGGGTCTGCTCAGCATGACACCAGCCTCCTCTTCTTGATCAGTGGAGAAATGGAGCCCATAGGAAAGAGGTTCCAAAACGGTTTTCCTTTTCTCCCCCCCTGAACAGCGCCAGGCAAAGCCTGTGGCCAATCAAAAGACTCCATAAAATCACATCTCCAATTCTACAAGGGGGGGCAGCTCGGCCAAGACTCTGCACAGTCTGTCTTGCCAGGAATCCAATCTTTTACGCTGGGTTCTTTCTCCTTTCTGGGTGATGTCCTGGAGCTGGGATTCCAGGGTGAGAAAGAGCGAAGCCAGGTGCGTGCTGGGTTCCCCACTAGAGGAAGTCAGGAAGGCTGGGGGGTGGGGGGAGGCCTTGGGCAGAGGAGGAAGCGAAACAGGACCAAGGTGACCCAAAGCCTGCGGAAGCAACTGCTGTGGTTCATGGATCCGTCCCAGGAAGTGGATCCCAAGAACTGGATCCTGGGCAAAAAGGAAACCTTTAGGTGTAAGAGGAGGTGGATGAATACAGCAAAAATTGTGCAGCCGGAAAAGGAATGCTTTCACAAAATCCTGCCTGGGAGAGAGAAACTGGGGGACTAACACACTTGTAAACTGCCATAGTAGAAGGAGAAAGAGCTATTAGCTCTCGCCAGTCTAATCGGGTTTACACGTATTTGTATTTGTTCCATTTTTTAAAATCTTCTAAAAGTTGAACAGTAAGACTAGAATAGGCAACTGATAAAAAAGTCATTTTATTTTTCAAGCCTTTCTAATTTTGATTTAAGTATGAATTAGTTGTAAACATGTCATGTCACTGTAACCTTATATATATATTTTTGCTAAGAAGATTTTTTTGCTTAAAAAAAGGCTATTTTAGAATGGATCCTATAGAGGTAATTATCCCACTCCACTGTGGTCAGGTTGCATTTGGAATCCTGTGTCCAGTTTTGCAATTGAAAAAAACAACCTTATCAACAAACTGGAAAAAACTATCCTGGAGGTTTTCCAGAAGAGACTGGTCAATTTAGGGCCTTCTGCCATGGGCAAGGGGGTTGGACTAGAAGACCTCCAAGGTCCCTTTTAACAACCCTATTATTCTGTGTTCTAAGATGATGAGGAACTGGGCATTAACTCCTATGTGGAGCAGTTAAAGGAACTACGTATATTCAGCCAACAAAAGAGAAGCCGGACAAACGAGGCAGTGGGATGAGACATGGGAAAATAATAAGATTCTGGTAAGAGAAGCCTGTGACAGGAAGGCCAGTTCATGTGGCATCTCCCCGAGTGCTGAGTGCTGGAAGGACCACCTGGCCTACAAGAAAGACCAAAAAAAGACGGGAATAGAGGCATAGGGAGAAATAATGGCCAGTGCATTAAAAAAAGAAACAACAGGCCAACAGATAACAGCGAGGCCTGGCAGTGGCCAAGGGCAGGAAGGCTGAGGAAAGAGACAGAGGGGCTAATTCTGGCTGCACAAGGCCAAGCCTTAAAGAAGGAATGCCTACCAGGCTAGAATCGAGAAGACAGGTTTGCCACATCTGCAAAGGAGCTGAAAAAACATGGTCTTACTTGCTTAGCTGCTGCAAGAAGATCTCGCACAGACTGATTACAAGCAACGACAGCATGACGAAGTAGCAACAGTGGCACATTGGAATAGCTGCAAGAAATACCATTTGCTTGCAAGGGAGAACTGGTGGGACCACCAAACAAAGGAGAGAGAGAGAGAGAGAAGGGAGAGCGGGTGGGGAGAGAGAGAGAGCCCTGTCCCTTTCGCCCCGTCCAGCGTCCACCTCTCTCTCTCCCAGGACTCAATAGGGGAACACAAACCCCGAATCCAGTCTGAACCACACCTGGCTGGCTGCGTGGGGCCAGCCGCAACCATTTGGGGGGGGCCTGCCTGCCCTCCACTCTCAACGGCTGCCCGGCCGCCCACAAGAGGCATGCCGGGCCTCTGGGCCTGAGGGAAGAAACCTTTTGAAGACCCACCCGGTGAACTGCTTGAAGGGGAGAGCAGCTTGTTCGCTTCAGCCCTCTCCCTGTTGGCCCCAGGAAGTTTATCACTATAAACTTAGAAGAAGCCAAGAAGTGAGACAGAAGCTTGCCCCCTTCGTTCATTCAAGAAAGAAAGACCCACTGATCCCCCGGATGGCCTGCGCACTCAAGGTCGGGATAGGGCTGCAGCATTTGTGGCAGCCATTCCAGGGAAACGGAAGGAGACCCTGCCCTCTCCACACCCCTGGCACGAAGAGGGAGGAGAACGGGTCCTCCCTTCTCTAGCATGGCACGTTGTTGGCTCTGCCTCCTCAGGCAAAATAAGGCCGTCCTCTCTTGTCCTGTCCACTCACACCTCCTCCACTGACCAAGAAGCACCTATTGGTTACCACCTAGGCCAGCTGAAGCGTGGAAAAGCCCCTAAGTAGCCAGCAACTTTCCAGAGCATCGGACTCTGGGTGGCATCAGTTTATCTAACTCACAGGCGAAGGGAAAGAAAATGCTACTTTCTCCCTGTGGCTGAGCCCAAAGTCCAAAGTGTCTAAGTGAGATTCCATAAATATTTGCGCTGCCTAGTTCCTATTTAATATGAGGTCGTGATTGTGGCACCGTGGCTATTTTCAGGCAGCCTATCAGCTCGTCTTCAAATTGGAAATGACCGCTTGATGACATGTCGTAGAGTTTCATAGAGCAACAGAGTTGGAAGGGACCTTGGAGGCCCAGACACCGGGAGGCCCAGTTCTTGGCTGAGCAGACGTTGCTCCACAAATGGGAAGCGGGAGAAAAACCTGAAATCCCAAGGAAGCACAACATGGAAAAGCTGCTCCTGAAGGTAACAAACGGCTTCACAAGTCTTGGGGAACAGAAATAGCCGTCTGACTGGCCAATTTCTGCCTACAGTTCTCACGGTTGTCGGTGACCAAGGGAAAAATGCTTCAATTGGCCAGGATCATTTTTGGCATTTGTGACACCAAAAAAAAAAAAAAAAACAGAGAACTCTCCTTCAACAAAGAGTCACAAGCTACCAGTTCTATTTAGATATTTACTTCTGGCATATTTGTAGTGACATGTAATAGTAAAATAATGTGTGAATGTGAGGGAAGTAGCATTTTCTTTTTTATAAACCAGAAACTCATTTGCCTTCATCTATAAACTTTTGCTTTTCTACAACAAAGGTAAAACTGGGAGTAGTCATATAAAACATATAAAAGATCTTTAGGTGAGCTAGTTATTTATAGGAGAATGAGAACGTTTAACGAGGTAGATGCGATCCCAATGCTAAAAGAAAACTAGATTCTACCCATAGGAGCCTGCAATCCAATGCATCTTTTACTTTTATTATGTCCAAGGCAACATGTCAACATTAGCAGGAGAAAAAAATTAATGGTATCTTACCTTTCAGTTTATTGTGGTCAGAATCAACTGGAAAGAGAACATCTGGAAAGAGTTTTTCAAAACTATAGCCAGCATATTTAGGCCTATTCTCCACATACGTCCTCACTGTTGGTTGCAGCTTCTTCATAAATTCAGGACAGGGTGTCCCTAGTTGTTCAATAACTTTATTCCACTGATCGATATCTGAAATCACGAAGCTAAGGAAATGTATGTATCTGGTGTTCAAACAAAGGCTATTACTACCATTCGCTCAGAAAAAGCGGTGAGAACAACAAGAAAAAAGGATTTTGGGGTTCCATAGCAATTCCACTCTTTAGTTTTGCTGGTCTACAAGAACAGATCCTCTCGACAAAAGCCGAGTAAATTCATGCCTGGGCTACAAAAATGTAGAAGAGCCATATATGAGCAACTCAAAAAAACAAAAACAAAAAAATCCCATTTGCAATTGGAAAATAAGAAACTCATCCATTCGTCACACATATCAACTGTAAAGTGGCTTTCTGTTTTAATTCAACAACAAAAACCAGAAAAAATGTGATGAGAAGTTGTGTCTTTATTGAATGCGTGCCATTAAAAAAAAATCCTAAAATTGTTAGCAAATTCTGAGCAGGTAAGTGTAACTCACCTATTTCTGGTTTACTGTGCTCCTAAATAAAACAAAGGGTCCAGAATGTTGGTAGCCCTTAGCAACGAGGAGGCGGAGAACTTGGAAGATTTCAACACAAAGGCTCTGTCCTAATGCAGGAGGCCTTCCTGTGAATCTACGGCGCTTTTGTAGCACCACAAAAGGTGGGAGGGGGGGTGTCAATGCATGTGCTTCAGGCTTATGCCTGGTCCAGGTTATCCCCATCTCACAACTGAAGACGGGGAGGTGGGTTCCCCCGCCCATTTGCCTGCCATACCTTATGCAAGTTAACTATGTTTTTATAAAGTTCTCAAGTAAAACATTTCATAATTATCAGGAAGACAATCCTGCTGATGTTAATATAGACCATATTTTTTGGTGTATAAGACACACTTCCTCCCTCCCCCAAAAGTGGGTGGAAATGTCTGTGCGTCTTATACGGTGAATGTTGCCAAAGCTCCACCCACCCCCGGCTCCCACCCACTGGCCTCCTTGCAGCAAAGAGCAAAGAGCCTGGTCAGCTTCAGCACAGCCTGATTTAGCACAAGCAGCTGATTGTCAGTTCAGCTGTTTCAGGCTGCAGGGATTGCCATCGCCTATTGCTGCCTCTGCACCCCCCCCCCCCCCGATTTTCAGCCTCCACATCCTGTTTTCGTCCATGCGCCTCATTTTTGGCCCATTCCGATCCCCACCGCCTGAAACGGCTGAAAATGGGGCACGCAGAGGCGGCAATAGGCAACATCAATCCCTGCAGCCTGAAACAGCCGGTCGTTGGGAGGCAGATCCAACTGAGAATCAGCTGCTTGTGCTAATCAGGCTGTGCTGAAGCTGACCAGGCTGTTTGCTGCAAGGAGGCCAATGGCTGGGAGACAGAGGCAGATTTTTTTTGTTTTCCTCCCCCAAAGCTAGGTGCATTTTATACTTAGGAGCATCTTATAGTCCGAAAAAATGCAGTACTCTCTCTCTATAACGTTTGTCCTTTTCCCTTAGCCAAGAAGTGTTTTAGGAAAAGAGAAATGTCCCTTACTACGCTATTTGCTGCACTGCAAAGGGACGAGAGATTTGTTGTATAAAATGTGTGTGCAGGTATTCTTGGCTGACCAAACTCTTAATAAAAGACAATTTTTCTTGTATACCAAATTGTATGAAAAAATATTTGTCAACACAGCTTATCGGGCCATTAAATTATCTAATGTGCTTGGGTGTGTATGTAAAACTTAATGTTTGGGTTAGAAAGAAAAACGGTAGAGAAGATTTGTCTGCTCAGATTTCTGTTCAAGGCCCCAGGAAGGATACGGTCTGTGCCAGGAAATAAAACACCACCTTTGATCATTTCTCCCATGATGCACCCCACTGACCAAATGTCAACTGAAATCAAAATGCAATGACATTAACTGAGTGGAAGGAAACAAAAAGGGAGTTTGAGAAGGAAACACACAAACAAAACGGCCAGGGACAACAAAGAGGGAGGCAGGAGGAACATAAATGGATAAAAATGAGCCACCATCCCAGTGGAGACTATTTCCTACTGCTAGATGCAGCCTTAACAGAATCAATTTCTAATTTTTATATTTATCAGAAATAAATATTAGGGCTTTAAGAAACAAATACTCTGTCAAACTTATATCCCAAGAAGGAACATTAAAAAAAAAAAAAAAAGAGGAGAGAAGACAGCTACCAGAAGAAATTAATTACCAAAAATTCATCCCGCTGCAGAAGCACAAGGATACAGTCCCTTCCAGGAAAGAGGATTTTGTGGCAAACCATTTCTCCCATAATGCACCCAACAGACCATAAATCCACTATGTTTGTAGCACAAAAAGAAGAAGCAAAGCAAACTGTCACTGGAAATTAAAAGAAGCAGCAGGACATGACTGCATCTTACGGCAACGAAAGCATTAACAAAAGGGAAAAGGAATCATGAGATCGGGTGGGGGGGGTGTTTCCAGAACATACACAGGACTCCCACGACCAAAACACCTCCTGGGCAAGGAAAACAGGAGGAGAGGCTGCTGTGGGATAACATCCCCCTTTGCATATGTTACTCTCTCTTAGAATAAATTCTAACACTTTCAGAATTCTTGCATTATAATCTACCTCAAATAAAAGATAAATAGTAAGAAACTGAATTATTTAAGAAAGCCAGTACAGAAGAAGCACAAATGTTATTAGCAAGTAGAATCAGCAATTGGCAGCTTAAAAATTAATAAACTAAAATTAGTGTCAAAAATTGAGGTTTTATGAGGAAAGGGGGTCCTTTTTTCCAGAGGGGTGGCTGTGGGGGTATGTTGCCTGAATACACGGGGCTATCTGTGTATTTTCGGGATCCAATCTTGGAGCAATTAAAAGCAAAGTCTGGCAGCTCCCCAGGCTGGGTCTGGGCTCAGAAGCTAAGCTGGGCCGGGTCAGGCCAGGACGTCAGTGGGAGGACCCCCCCCCTCCTCCTCCAGGCTGGAGTGGGAAGTGAGATAATGAGCCACTTCCACCATGTGGCCAGGAAACTGAGGTGAAGGAAATTTTGCTTTTATTTTTCTTGCACCGAGATAAGCAGCCATGATCCATGCTGTGGCAATATAAGTGTTAGGTGTTCCTGTTCAGAAGAGTGTTCAAAAGTGCTCTTGAGCTTACACACAAATGGTGTGTGTGTGTGTGTGTGTGTGTGTGTGTGTGTGTGTGGAAAGGGTGCGATCCGTTGCCCTGAGTCAAGTGTAGCTCCCTGGGTTCACAGAATTTCCTTGGCAACAAAACCAAAATACACTGCTCAAAAAAATAAAGGGAACACAAAAATCTGAATGAATGAAATATTACTATTAAATACTTTGTTCATTACATAGTTGAATGTGCTGACAACAAAATCACACAAAAATTATCAATGGAAATCAAATTTAGCAACCCATGGAGGTGTTTTTGGAATTACACTCAAAATTAAAGTGGAAAAAAACACTACAGGCTGACCCAACTTTGATGTAATATCCTTAAAACAAGTCAAAATGAGGCTCAGTAGTGTGTGTGGCCTCCACATGCCTGTATGACCTCCCTACAACACCTGGGCATGCTCCTGATGAGGTGGCAGATGGTCTCCTGAGGGATCTCCTCCCACACCTAAAGCATCCCCCAACTCCTGGACAGTGTGTGGTACTGTTGCAGCAGATCCTGTTTCCAAATCAGGACACAAGACCACGAAAGGTTGGAGAATACAGGTTTTCAGGCTACCTCTGGCGAGCACATGGAGGGTTGTGCAGCCCCCTAAAGAAATGCCACCCCACACCATTACTGACCCACTGCCAAACCAGTCATGCTGGAGGATGTTGCAGGCAGCAGAACGTTCTCCACGGTGTCTCCAGACCTTGTCACATCTGTCACAATGTGCTCAGTGTGAACCTGCTTTCATCTGTGAAGAGCATAGGGCGCCAGTGGTGAATTTGCCAATCTTGGTGTTCTCTGGCAAATGCCAAACGTCCTGCACGGTGTTGGGCTGTAAGCACAACCCCCACCTGTGGACGTTGGGCCCTCATACCACCCTCATGGAGTCTGTTTTTGACTGTTTGAGCAGCCACATGCACATTTGGGCCCGCTGGAGGTCATTTTGCAGGGCTCTGGCAGTGCTCCTCCTGTCCCTCCTTGCACAAAGGCGGAGGTAGCGGTCCTGGTGCTGGGTTGTTGCCCTCCTACGGCCTCCTCCATGTCTCCTGATGTACTGGCCTGTCTCCTGGTAGTGCCTCCATGCTCTGGACACTACACTGACAGACACAGCAAACCTTCCTGCCACAGCTCGCATTGATGTGCCATCCTGGATGAGCTGCACTACCTGAGCCACTTGTGTGGGTTGTAGACTCCGTCTCATGCTACCACTAGAGTGAAAGCACCACCATTCAAAAGTGACCAAACCATCAGCCAGAAAGCATAGGAACTGAGAAGTGGTCTGTGGTCACCACCTGCAGAACCACTCCTTTATCGGGGATGTCTTGCTAACTGCCTCTGCTTTCCACCTGCTGTCTATTCCATTTGCACAACAGCATGTGAAATTGATTGTCAATCAGTGTTGCTACCTAAGTGGACAGTTTGATTTCACAGAAATGTGATTGGAGTTACATTGTGTTGTTTAAGTGTTCCCTTTATTTTTTTGAGCAGTGTAGTTTGCCATTCCTTCTTCAACTTTCTAATTTAGAATCCAGCCCTGGGAATCCCTGGCACTTCCCATTCAAGCACTAACCAGATCCCTCCCTGCTTAGCTTTTTGGGGATCAGTCATGGAGATGCAGAGGCATCTACAGGAAAACTATTCAGCTTTAGGCCGAAGGAACTTCACTTCCTTCTAGCTGACCGCAGGGAGGGCAGAGCATGGACAAGGCAATCAAGCGAGATCCCTCTCGGTATTGATACAATTCCTTGGACAGAAATCCTTTGGGGATCAGGAAAGTGTTTATCTTCTCCCAGCCCTTTTAATATATTGTTCTAATATTTTATAACTTACTTACCTATTAGAAGTATTCCTACACTGTACTTCATCAAAAGAAAAATCCTTTCAGTAAAGTAAAAAGAACAAAATTGCAGACAAACAAGATGAAAACAAACAATTAGAGAATGCCGGAGAGACCCTAAACTTTCCAATATTATATTTTGTCATCTGTGTCATGCAAAGGTGACCCCAATCCTCAACTCATGGAGCTCATCAAGGAGAACACTGCCGTGTGTGTGTGTTTGTGTGTGTGTGTGTGTGTGTGTGTTATTAAAATCAGCTTAGAGATAAAAAATGGTAGCACTTAATCATGGAGAAAATGACCAACTTGGACTTCGAATTATTTTGCAAGTATATGACTGCACGTCTCTATGGTTTATAAAAGCACGGTTGGCAGAGTAGTCACCCTACTAACCCTCGGAAGTAATCAAAAGGGCTCCACTGGATACCTAGAGTGACAATGAGTAAACCTACTTGACTATTCTCATTGTTAAGTAACAGTCAAGACTCCATGGTCCAACAGGTGTGTGTGTGTGTGTGTGCCAGGTCGACTATGTAAGGAGTCTTCTGCCACCGATACCGCAGCCATTCTCTTTTCCTCTTCCCTCTCTGCATATGTAGTACATTTAAATCTGTTCTAGAAACTATCTTCAAAGTTTTGCTTTGAAGAGTAAGGTAGCAATAAAGGAGACTATTCTGGGTTGAACTGGGGGGGTCCTTGGCGCTCTCTGAGCCTGCTTATTTTCTTGCAGACGTTTCCTTACTCTTAACTAGGTATCATCATCAGTGCTGGAGACTAGCACTAGCACAGAGAGCACCAAGGACCCCTCAGAGTGAGGTAGGTTTGTTTAAAATTATTCTTCAAGAATTGATACTTATTTTTTTATACTATTTGTATGAGTAAATATAAAACATATGTATGTATAAATATCAACTCAATTGCGATACATGGAGCATTAAAATATTATTCACTTCAGGCTGGTGCTTTCGGCTTCGTGCTTGTGTGAGCAAAGCGTGATTGGAGCTGCTGTCTCTCTATAAATACTGGTGGGGAGGTTGGCTGTGTTGTTATTTCTTGCTTGGTTGATGGAGTTGGTGTTTGCAGATTGGTTGGCTTTTCCGTGATGTGATATCCTGAGCGGGTGGCTGTGATGTGCCGCTCAGGATATCACATCGCGGAACTCAGGAGGTTACACCACAAAACCTCAGGATGTTACAACACAGCCAACAACACAGAATGTCACAACAATAGAACTCAGAAGGTCATCACACAGCCTATGACCCAGGTCATTACAACCCAGGAGATTACAGCACAAGACCCAGGATGTCAAAACGATAGAACTCAGAAGGTCATTACACAGCCCATTACCCGGGTCGTTAAAACACAGGAGGCTGATAGACACACAGCCAATACCTCAGCCACACATGTTCTTACGAAAAAGCCAGCCAATCTGAAAACATCAACTCCATCAACCAATCAAGAAATGACAACACAGCCAACCTCCCCACCAGTATTTATAGAGAGACAGCAGCTCCGATCACGCTTTGCTCGCACAAGCATGAAGCCGAAAGTACCAGCCTGAAGATGGCGAGTGGGACCTCGTCGAAACGTCGCCAAGATACTCTCAATCTGACACGGGAAAAGACCCGAACACGCCAAGACCTGCATACCTGTACCCGTGAAAATCTATGAAAAGATTATAGATAGATATGGAAATATATATATATTCCCTTTTATGAACCCTAGTACAAAGAGAGGCATCTTCTCCTCATTCCTTCAACCCACAACAATGGCACTGTGTCAAAAGTCATTCTTTTGCAGCTATGAAAGCAGGGAAAGCTCAAAGGTGGCACGTGAAATAAAAAGTTCCCTTATCCTGCAGGTCTGTCCCGTGTAACGGGCTGATACAATTTTCTTCTTCTACCCTTGCTTCAAAATGGGCAGCATGAACTACAGTGCTAACCAGGGGTGGGATGCTACCGGTTCTGTCCTCTATAGAACTGGTAGCGCTGAAGAACCAGTTCTGTGTCTGCTGCTGTTTGGCCCACCCACCCACCCAGGCTCTTACCTGACCTTTATTTCCTGCTTTTTCAACCTCAGCTGCTTTGCGCAGCACAGCTGAGGTTGAAAAAGCAGGAAAAAAGTGGCTTTTCAAATGCTGCGCACCCGCGTGCAGTGCTTTCCAGTTGTCCGGGTGGCACAGCTTAAGGTTTTTAGCATGCGCGCATAGTGCGTATCTGGTCCACAAACTGCACATGCAAAACATAGTCACCGAACCGGTAGTAACACCGGTTGAATCCCCACTCCTGGTGCTAACCATACCCTAAGCTGCCCAAGACGGCAGGTGGGACCAGCAGCTCAGCTGCTCACTCGCCTGCAGGAACCCCAGGGAAGCCCCCCCCCATGGCCTCAGAGGACCTGCCTGACCATGTCATGTGACCGTGTCCCTTAGCCAGACATGGCGGGCCCAGGTGCTGTCATTAAGCAACGGCTTCCTGTGCGTAGTTAAGCTTAATTTTAGCCGCTTTATAGAAGTAGAAGTTATTTTTCACATTTGAAGAACACAGAAACTAAGAAAAAAAAGCACTGTCCCAACACCATCAACATTAAGGTGCTTCCAACACGAAACACTGAGACTAAACACACGGCAGATTCTGAGAATGCGTTAGGTTTTAACAGCTAAATAAAGCATAAAATGAGGCACATGAAAAGATGAGAGAGGAACCCAAGGAATGGAATGACAAAAAGACGCTGTCTAGCAATCGAAACGTGAGGCTCCTAACCGTTTTCTTTGTATCCCATTCCAAGGATGACTTCTGGTGCTCGGTAGTAGCGCGTCACGACGTAAGGAGTCATCATGAAGCTGGTCCCGGCTGTTCTGGCCAGCCCGAAATCTAGAATCTTCAGTGTGCAGTCAGCTTTCACCACAATATTGCTAGGTTTTAAATCCTTTGAAGAGAAAGACGTGAAATCCAAGGAATATCAAAAGCAGGATACAAAAAAGAAATCAGCTCAACAACTACGACCACGCTTGGCAGCATCTCTGTGAAAATAGCACAAAATGTACTCCTCTTTAATAACTTCTGCAAGTTATTACATGCATTCTTCTTTCAGCTCTCAGGAGGAGGGAAAATACACAGCTCTGAAATTGACAGGAAGGGCTGTTGCTGGCATCGGCCCTTCCTGGAGGAGATGTAATGCCCTTTGCATTTCTCATTTAATAAGGAACAGGGGATTAGTCATGGAGCCGCTTACAAAGCGACTTGATGCAGTAGTCCTTTCCTACTCTCTAGTTAATAAAGTTAAGGCATGTGAGCTAACTGAGAGAACTTATGTAAAAAAGTAAATTCTTCCTTCAGTGGAGTTCAACTCTAGACAGAAAACAGGACGAGGTGAGCTAATTCTACTGTCAAGCCCAAAATTGACATATGTGTAGCCATTTTAGTGAGGCTTAATATATATATTATTTTCCTTACTTTCTCTGTGGCAGTCATGGGGGAAGGGTTTCGGGCTCGCCACATTCCTAAGGGGGGAGGAGTGGAGATAGAGTTGTCTAGGCTAGGTGATCTTCCTTCCCGTGGGAAACGAGCTGTCCGTGCTTGGGCCCCTGGAGGTGGAGATTTATGACATCAAGCATCATTGAATTATTTCTATTGGAGAATGTGACTTTGGGGGGTTGTTTCTAACTTGTAATATTGTGGGGTAATTCCGGGTTGTGTCAGATCCGGAATTACCATGGACTTTGCCAATTTGATACTTTTCTAAATAAAAGAAATCTTTTTTGAAGATGGACTTTGTATTTTTCTTTTAAAATGGATTTCATCCCTTGGAAACCTGATATCTAGTTTATTCTAAGGATACCCTAGCAGAATCTTGCAAGCCTGAAAGTTCTGCCACCACTTTCAGTTGGCTTGATCCATCAGGATGGATCCCTCCCAACGACCTTTCTCTGATGGTTAACCCATTGGGGGCTCCTGCAAATCTTGTCTGATTGCTTTCTAAGTAGCCTCTCTTCCGGACTTCTTCACCAAGGTCATCCACTCCTTTCCTCCATGATCCTCTTCAGAATTTCCAGTCAGGTTTCTTTATAGGGCAAAGCCCTAATATTCCCTGATCCTCTCATCCAAATGCTTAATCGGATCCAACCCTGCTTAGCTTTTCCAATAGCACCTCTGGTTGGCTATGCACCACCTCCTTCTGGGAACTGCACGAACAGTAGAATTCTTGGACATTTTTAATACAGAAGACAGATGAAATGTGTTTTCACATCCACCATTACATCCAGAATATTTAGTGATCAATTAAATAGCATCCCTCTTAGAATAGAATGCAGTCATATTTATCATGCCTAGACTTCAGTTGTACCGAGAAGATGATTTAAGAATAAATCCAGTTAATTAAAAGCAAGTGACACAAATACTAGTCAAGTGTTATATTTGAGAGGAAGCCTGTAAAATTGGCCCAGATATTCTTTCAGGTATATTAAAATCTGCTTAGTTTAATAAAGAAAAGAAAATCACGAGACACGTAAAACGACAGAAATGACCTCACTAACCCTATGTATGATTCCAGCCGAGTGGAGGTGCTTGATGCCACACAACATCTGATACAGCAAGTAGGACATCCGTTCGTGGTCAAGCTCCATCTGGATGACTTGGCAGAGATTGGCATCCATGAGCTCCATCACTATGTAACTTGGGAAGGAGGGGAAACAGGCAGTGAAGGGAAACGGCCGAATGGCAGTCTCATCGTATCGTCAGTTGTGCATTACTACGGTTAACACAGGCTTCCCAAAATTTATACTTACACATCTTGGAATTCTTCCAGTGATTTCTGTGGAGTGAACACGTTTAACAGACCAATTATCTATGAAAAAGAAAAAAGGTATCGTAATAAGCACACCATTTTTGATTATCATTTATATAAAAAGTAAAAAATAAGCTGCAAAACTGGAGAATCTGATCAACTTAATCTTAAAGCACTAAAATCTCTATATTGTTCGCTAATTTACACCCAGTTTACAATACTGATCAATTTTATCCTTACTGTTGAAAAATGCCCAGATTTAGAATTCGATGGTCTAGAATGGAAAGAGAAAATCCTTCTCGAGTAGTTAGTACAAAATTAACTTGAATAAACAAACCATAAAACAAGAAAATGACAGGTGTGTGGCTACGAGAAAGTTAATACCTAAAAGGAACCAGTGAGTTATGCAGGCAGATATGAGGCCTCTCTCTCTCTTCCTTAACTATGCACGGTTTCTAAAACATAAAGAAGCTAAGAGAAAATTGTTCAACTGACTCCCAATTTAACTTAATGCCAGGTATAAATGTATATAGCTATATAATATCCTCCCAGAAAATTCAGACAAAAGAGACATGATCTTTGAAAAGTATTCCTATGTAGTCTACAGGGATTCCCCCATGCAAAATAAAACGGCCGCCCACTGCAGGATCCTAGTTCTTTTGTTTTTCTAGAAAACCAGGAAATTCAGGGCTGAGAAATCATTCACTCCCGGCCATATGTGAAGCCAAACGAAACTTTTTATAACCACCCATCTTTTCTCAGCTAGTGAATAATGAGCCATGGCAGTTTTGGGGCTAGATAGGAAGCAGGGAGGAGAGGCTCATGTCCCTCCTTCCCAGAGACTTGAGCTCAATCTGTGTGTGTGTGTGTGTGTGTGTGTGCTTCAACTCTTCTTAATTTATCTTTACCCCTGGAATGGTAAAGACAGCAAAAGAATCACTTCCTAAAGGACAACTTTGATATTATCTTTAAGTCTGCACAAATATACTTACATTTTTGTGGTTTACACACTTCATGAGGACCAATTCTCGATAGGCTCTTTTAGCATGTGTTTGATTTTGAAACGGTCGGCTGAGTTTCTTGATTGCAACATTTCTTTCAAGAAGAGCATCATAAGCTGCACTGTGAATAAAAGAAAACTGCCATCACTCACAAGCATGCAACCAAGCACCGCCAGAAATGGATTCAAAAGGTATTTATCAAAATTATATTAGCAGTACATAATTTCAGCTTAGATGACAGAATTCAATAAGGGCATACGCAAGAGCTGAAGCATGAATTTTAGGTATGAACCCAAGAGGAAATCTGGAGCCAGATCAGGCAGAGTGAATTCTACACTTACTGCAATATAAGCTATTAATATTTTTGTTCTTCTCCAGAGGAATGAGTACAGGGACACGGTATCGTCTATGGGACTAAATGATTCTGATTTTTTCCAGACAATAGAGCCCGTCTCTTCTTCAGTGCTCAAGGGCTTCAATTAGACATGGCTGCTGCCATTTACCTTTTTCCCCACCGAAAAGTTAACACTTAAAGAATTTAACAGAATGTACCACCCTGTTGAAGCACCATCTGGAATTAAAAGCAACTTCATGTGGAAAAAAAAAAGAACCTTGGAATGAAAGGCCACATAACAAAGAACCTCCTCTCTTTTCCTGAGTCCGTAGAGGCCCATGAGCAACCTCCAGTGAACAGGAATCCCATCTGTGAGGGAACAAATTGGAGTTTCCTCTTCTTTATTGCTTCCCATCTGAAACTCTGATTCTATTCAAGAAGAAGCTCCTTCGTCTCTATGGAGACATTGCGGGTGGGGGGAGGGGAGGGAATGCCTCTCCTCCAGGGAAGGGTGCTGGCTGGGGAAAAGACTGTTTCACTCTGTCCGGTCCAAAATGAGGGTCAAAATGATGGCAGGGTGTTGGATGAAAGGGACTGAAAGCCAGAATAAAAGCGGGACACCTTTACGGCAAGCAGAGTTGATCCTATGTAGACTACTTCTTCCGAGAAAGGAAATCAACATTGCTCCATCTTTGATTGTCTCCTCTTCTTCAATAAAAAGAGATTATTTCACTGGGGAAAATGCCTTACCATACTATCCCCTGTGCACCTGAACCAATCGGCTTCAGATTCTGGTATCGCTTTAATACGGTGAAAGTAGAATCTCCAATTTCAACACTGTAGAAGTTACTTTCACGCTTGCTTCTGCTCATGATGCCTCCAGCTGATGAGCTTAAGCTAAAGGACACCAACCTGCAACACATAAATCAACATTTTCCAGACTCTCACAAAATGGCACATAATCCTATCATGCTTTTCTTCACTACATAATTAAATGGAGAATGCTGCTAAATTGCATGTAGGAACATCAGGTACATACTTCATGGTTTACATTAGTTAAGTAATGAGCAGAATTATTTTCTGTTCAACTCTAAGAAAATTTGGCTTTCATTTCTAAGCCAATCTGAATTAAATTGCACATTCACATAAATGATTCTACAATCTCAACCTTTCATTCCTACATCCATAGTGTCATGTCAAGAATTTAGGAGCATGCAACCTGATTTTGCAACCAATCATCTGTGACAGTCCCACAAGGCAACAATGCAGAAAAAACAAGACTACCTCCCAGTTCTACCCTTTCCAGAGGCAGCTGACCCCAAATTGCTTAGCAAAAAAAAAGGGGGGGAGAGGGGCAACTAAACACCCTACTGAATATTGAACACAAATCACCGGGGGCCGATGGATGACATCCCAGAGTTTTAAAGGAGCTGGCAGAGATCATCTCAGAACCACTGCACCATATCTTTCAAAAATCCTGGAGCACCGGGGAACTACCAGAGACCTGGAAAAGAGCTGATGTGGTTCCCATCTTCAAAAAAGGAAAAAAACAGACCCAGGAAACTATAGACCAAACAGGCTAACATCAATACCCGGGAAGATACTGGAAAAGATAATAAAAAAACAGAGCTGCCAACATCTAGAAACAAGTAAAGTAACAACTAGCAGTCAGCACGGGTTTGTTAAGAACAGATCATGCCAAACCAATCTTATTTCATTCTTCAACATAGTGACTAGCAAAATACTGTGGACATAATATACTTAGATTTCAGCAAGGCATTTGACAAAGTTGACCACAACCTACTTCTTAGTAAGTTAGAAAAAAGTGGAATAGATAGCACCACCACTAGATGGACTCGCAACTGGCTAACAAATCGTACTCAACCAGTAGTCCTTAATGGGTCTAAGTCTACATGGAAGGAAGGAAGGAAGGAAGCAGTGGGGTGCCACAAGGTTCTGTCTTAGGCCCAGTACTCTTCAATATCTTCATTAACGACTTAGATGAGGGAATAGAAGGGGAACTTACCAAATTTGCAGATAATACTAAGCTGGCAGGAATAGCTAACACCCAAGAAGACAGGCTCAAGATCCAGATGGATCTTGACAGACTAGAACACTGGGCCATATCTAACAAAATGAAATTCAATGTAGAGAAAAGTAAAATCCTCCACTTAGGCAAGAAAAACCAAAAGTACACATATAGACTGGGTGAAACCAGGCCCAATAGCAGTAACTGTGAGAGGGATCTTGGAATCCTAGTAGACAACCAGCTAAATATGAGCTAGCAGTGTGCAGCAGCAGCCAAAAAAGCCAATGCAATCCTAAGTTGCATTAACAGAGGGATACAATCGAGACCAAGGGAGGTACTAATACCACTCTATAAAGCCACACCTAGAGTACTGCATCCAGTTTTGGTCAACACATTATAAAAAAGATGTTGAGACTCTATAAAAAGTACAGAGAAGAGCAACCAGGATGATTAGGGGACTGGAGGCTAAAACATGATGAACGGTTGCAGGAACTGGGCATCATGTCTAGTCTAGTAAAGAGAAGGACCAGGGGAGACAGGAGAGCAGTCTCCCAATATTTGAGGGACTGCCACAGGGAGGAAGGGGTCAATCTATTTTCTAAAGCGCCTGTAGGCCAGACAAGGAATAATGGATGGAAACTGAACAAGGAGAGATTTAACCTGGAAATAAGGAGAAACTTTCAGACAGTGAGAACAATCAACCAATGGAACAGAAGTTGCCCTCCGAAGTTGTGGGAGCGTCATCACTTGAGACCTTCAAGAAGAGATTGGACTGCCATTTGTCAGAAATGGTGTAGGGTCTCCCGCTTGGGCAGGGGGTTGGACTAGATGACGTACAAGGTGCCTTCCAACTCTGATTTATCTGTTAGATCTGTTAGAATATTTTCAAGCATTTTCAAAAGCCTCTTGTCCCACATCGCCATTTCAAATTATACCATGTTGGAGGAGGCCATTTGGCCTAATGTCATGCTCAGTGTGGGAATCCAAATTAAGGCATTCCTGACAAATTGTTTTTTATTGTATACAAACAGAGGAAAAGAATCTACCAAATTCCCTAATTGGCTGCACTGCACTTACCATTAGTGATTCTTTTTCCCCCTAAAATTCAACCTGAATCCACCTTCTTGTAGCTTAAATCCATTATTCCAAGTCCTGCATTCTGAAACGATAAAAAAAGGAAATCTCAGCCTTCTTCAATGTGACAACTTCATTCAGAGATCTAATCAGCGCTATCATCTCTAATCTGTGCAAAGCTATGTTTCCAATTCCTTCCATTTCCGGTCTTGGCTTCTAGTCCCTTTGAGGGCCCTCCTGGGAGTTGCTTTTAACCCCTTGAGTTTAACCCCAGGACAGGCAGCCTCAAACCACCCTGATCTTTGAAGCGCTTGTTCATATTCAGTTTGTAATCAGCTTCTATTCTTTTTCACACATGGTGTCAGCAAGGCAGGCACACCTCATTCTATACCGCACATTTAATTTGTAGACAAAACCTGGAGGGAAATGCAAAGGACACAGAAGTCACTGTTACTTTCAGCTGACTTGTCTCCTCCATCAAGATCATTTTGAATCCGGCTTCTGTGTTTTACAGGACCAGCTAAGCCACCCAATTCTGTATGGTAGGCATAATAAACCTTTAACTCGCCAGCTACGTTAACAACCTGAGCCTTGGAGAGCAGAGGGCCCAGGGTTCGCCCTTGGGGCGTTCTCCTGACCCCCCCCCCCTTCCAGGTTGTCTTTATTTCCCTGCTTTAGGTCATTTGACATCCTTCCTTTCCTGATAATAATTGTGTCCCCTCCTCCGGGTAGGAATCCAAGGAATGCTCGGATACCGGGAGGGCTGAAGGGCCAGGGACGGACCAGGGCGACGCCCCCACCCCCACCCCGGAACCAGCCAGGCCACTGAACCAGGATCGACGCGCTTCTAAGCCCTTGTTTCCCACCGCCATTCGCCGTAAGCCCGCTCTCAGCTCTGCGCGTCCGCAGGCTGCCTCGACTGCAAAAGAAAGAGCGGGGATCGTTTCGTGGTCCCTCACGGATGGGGGTTGCAGGCCAAGAGGCCCGAAGGATTGTGGAATTAAATCTGCATCTCCACCATTTTGAGGCGTGGGTTTCTTTTCCATTTCAAAATCTGACCTTAAAAATAACAAACCAGGACTTCATTCCCAGAGCGAAGGAAGCCGCCGCCGCCGCCGCCGCCATCCGCTCAGCTCTGCACCTGCCCGGACGCCGCCCCCCGCCGCCGCCTCAGCCCGGCCCCGAAGGAAGGAGGCCAAGGCCTCCAAAGGGCAGTTGGGCTCGGGCGGGGGGGGGGAGGCTCGGGCGGCGCAGTCCAGGCGCGGGACGGGACGGGGGTGGCACCCCGGAGCCGCCGCCGCCGCCTCTCCGCTCCTCACCTTGGCCGACCCCCACGCCCACTTCAGACAGGCCGAGGTCCCGCCTTGCTCGGCCCTGCGCACCGGCCACGGGCCCAGCAGCCCCGGGCGCTCAGGTGCACCGCTCGCCGCCGCGCCCTCCGGGTCGGCGCCGACAGGAAGGAAGGAGCCGCCGCTGCCGTCGATGCGGCCTCTCTGGCCGCCGCCTCTCCTCCTCTCCGCGGAAGCGACTCCGCCCCGCCCCTTCCTCCTCTCCCCCCTCCCCCTCCCCCGGGCACCTGGAGCGCCAGCCAGCCAACAGGCCCGCCCACCCGCCTGACGTGACTGCGCGCCACCTGCGCCCGCCCCTTCCGCTGCCAGGAGGAGGAGGAGGAGGAGGGTGGGCGTCAGTCTCCGCGAGCTGCGCCTGTGCGGGAGCCTCGGGTTGTGGGGGTGGCAGGAATCCTCTCTAGCAGCAGCGAGGGGACCCGGGCGGCCCCTGGGGAGAAGGGGTGCAGGTTGGGCGACACCTGGCTCAAAAGCAGCAACCCTGCTGGAGGGAGTCCCAGTCACGGAAGCACGAGCCAGCAGCCAAAAAGGCTTAACCCCACCTCCCCAGATCCTCGGTTGCATGAACAGAGGCATTGAGTCAAAACCACGTGAAGGATTAGCGCCGCTTTATCACTGAGGCCCCACCTGGAATCCTGCATCCAGTTTTGGTCCCTGCATTGCAAAGCAGATGTGGAGACTTCGGAGGAAGTGCAGAGGATTAGAGGCCTGCAGAGTAAAGCATAGGATGGCCGGACTAGAGAAAAATGAAGGACTGGGGATGACATGATGGCAGCTTTGTTCCAATATCTGAGGGGCTGCCCCAGAGAAGGGGGGGGGTGTCAACCTATCCGCCAAAGCCCCTGAGGGCAGGAGAAGAAGCACCGGATGGAAACTCATCAAGGAGAGAAGCAACCTGGAATTAAGGAGGAATTTCCAATCAACCAGTGGAACAGAAGTTGCCTCCAGAAGTTGTAGGTATTTCATCACTGGAGGCTTTTAAGAAAAGATTGGATTCCAGCAGTCTGAAGTGGTACAGGGCCGTGATGGTGAACCTATGGCACGCATGCCAGAAGTGGCACGCAGAGCCATTTCTCTGGGCACGCCGGCCGTCACCCGTTGTTCTTCTGGTTTCTGGCATGCACATGTGCACCGGCCAGCTGGTCTTTGCGTGCGCATGCGTGCCAGAAACTGGAAGACCAGGGGGGGTCTGAGCTTCCTGGTGTGTGCCGGGAAGCTGCTCTTCCAGTTTTTGGTGCTTCCCCCCAGCGCATGTACACCCTCCCATTTCGGTACTGGATGTTGAGAAGGTTCACTAACACTGGTATAGGGTCTCCTGCTTCAGCAGGGGGCTGGACTAGAAGACCTCCAAGGTCCCTTCCAATTCTATTCTGATGTAGCTCTACAGCATCTGGGCTGGGCGGACCGAGCCAGAAAAAGCAAGATTTTGCCCAATGTTGACAGAGTTAAACACAGATGGAAGTCCCCTTTGCACCTGATGGATTTCTATAAGAGATTCTTAAATATTTTTTTTAAAAAGGAGGGCATGAATATTCAATTATTCTCTCTACCACCCTTGATTTGAAGCCTGAACTTTTGTACAGTATTCTGGGTATGGTGTTTAATTTAGTTTATTGTCATTGCACCTCATACAACGAAATCAACCCCCATCTTCAGTGCATTAGTGACATTGAGCTGGCCACGCCTTCCCTGACCACGCCCACACCCACCCACCCCTCCCCAAGGTCAAACACACCCCTGATGCAGCCCTCAATGAAATCGAGTTTGACACCACTGTTGTCAGCTCCCCAGAGTCACTATCTGTCAGCTAGATGGCTACAAAAAATTGCTTCATTAAATATACACTGCTCAAAAAAACAAAGGGAACACAAAAATAAGACATCCTAGATCTGAATGAATGAAATATTCTTATGAAATACTTTATTCATTACATAGTTGAATGTGCTGACAACAAAATCACACAAAAATTATCAATGGAAATCAAATTTAGCAACCCATGGAGGTCTGTTTTTGGAATTACACTCAAAATTAAAGTGGAAAAAAACACTACAGGCTGATCGAACTTTGATGTAATATCCTTAAAACAAGTCAAAATGAGGCTCAGTAGTGTGTGTGGCCTCCACGTGCCTGTATGACCCCTACAACACCTGGGCATGCTCCTGATGAGGTGGCAGATGGTCTCCTAGGTATCTCCTCCCACACCTGGACTAAAGCATCCCCCAACTCCTGGATAGTCTGTGGTGCAACGTGGCATTGGTGGATGCAGCGAGACAAGATGTCCCAGATGTGCTCAATTGGATTCAGGTCTGGGGAACGGGTGGGCCAGTCCATAGCATCAATGCCTTCGTCTTGCAGGAACTGCTGACACACTCCAGCCACATGAGATCTAGCATTGTCTTGCATTAGGAGGAACCCAGGGCCAACCGCACCAGCATATGGTCTCACAAGGGGTCTGAGGTTCTCATCTCGGTACCTAATGGCAGTCAGGCTACCTCTGGCGAGCACATGGAGGGTTGTGCAGCCCCCTAAAGAAATGCCACCCCACACCATTACTGACCCACTGCCAAACCGGTCATGCTTGAGGATGTTGCAGGCAGCAGAACATTCTCCACGGCGTCTCCAGACCCTGTCACGTCTGTCACGTGCTCAGTGTGAACCTGCTTTCATCTGTGAAGAGCACAGGGCACCAGTGGCGACTTTGCCAATCTTGGTGTTCTCTGGCAAATGCCAAACGTCCTGCACGGTGTTGGGCTGTAAGCACAACCCCCACCTGTGGACGTTGGGCCCTCATACCACCCTCATGGAGTCTGTTTCTGACCATTTGAGCAGCCACATGCACATTTGTGGCTCGCTGGAGGTCATTTTGCAGGGCTCTGGCAGTGCTCCTCCTGTCCCTCCTTGCACAAAGGCGGAGGTAGTGGACCTGATGCTGGGTTGTTGCCCTCCTACGGCCTCCTCCACGTCTCCTGATGTACTGTCTCCTGGTAGTGCCTCCATGCTCTGGACACTACGCTGACAGACACAGCAAACCTTCCTGCCACAGCTTGCATTGATGTGCCATCCTGGATGAGCTGCACTACCTGTGCTACTTGTGTGGGTTGTAGACTCCGTCTCATGCTACCACTAGAGTGAAAGCACCGCCAGTATTCAAAAGTGACCAAACCATCAGCCAGAAAGCATAGGAACTGAGAAGTGGTCTGTGGTCACCACCTGCAGAACCACTCCTTTATTGGGGATGTCTTGCTACCTGCCTATGCTTTCCACCTGTTGTCTATTCCATTTGCACAACAGCATGTGAAATTGATTGTCAATCAGTGTTGCTACCTAAGTGGACAGTTTGATTTCACAGAAATGTGATACATTGTGTTGTTTAAGTGTTCCCTTTATTTTTTTTAGCAGTGTGTGTGTGTGTACACACACACACACACACACACACTTAGATGTAGTTTAGGATTGCAATTCCTCTTTCTGCAGCCATCTGACATTGTGGGCTGGAGTTCAGCTTATCCTTCCTCTCTCCCTGCTACGGCCCCCTGGGCAGCTCTGCATTTCTTCTTACTGAGGTTCATCTTCCTGGTTTCTGCCCGTTCTTCAAGCTTGTCAAGGTCCCCCTGAATCCTGCTTACAATTTCCTACCTTGACTTTGTGTTGTCTGCAAGTCTGATCGTGATCATCTTATTTTCTAACTCGTCATTCAAGTCATTCATAGATACATTGGTCCAAACAATGTGGTTAGCAAATGTAGCTGTAAATATTAACACCACCACGTTCCATCTGATGGCTGGCATTTGTCTTTAAACGCAGCATATGTTTAAAAAAAGAAATCATCCACGTAATCATTTGATTCAAAGTCTGCTTCCATCCAATTTTTTCATATCACCATCTATTTCCCAATTTTTAAAATTGGGGTTCCCCATAAATCAATTTAGTATGGGAAAAAGTTTAATCTTTTTTAACATATTCATCATTTTCTGAGATAATTTTCTGAGAATATATGCATATTCCAAAATTGCCTTAATCAGAAAATTAAACCAAATTTATGTTTTCTAGTTAATATTTGACAATAGGTCAGCAAGATAGTATAATTTCAAATTTGGAAAATTGAATCCTGCCTCATTAATTGGTAATTGCATTTCCTGTGAAGATATATTCTGAATTGAAGAATCCCATGGATTTTTTTTAATAAAAAAATTATTTTCTCTCTCTCTTGCTCTTTCAGCCCCAGGAAGAAGGCGGCCAGGGGAAGCCATTTCTGAATTCTTCCCAAGTAAACTGCAGGGGCTTGTCCAGTCAAGGACCACCAGGAGTCAACACAGGAGAAAGAGAAGGTTTTGGCCCTGGGTTAAAGAGCCAGCCTTTGAATGTAGAACTATAGCACAGCCTAAACTGCGCTTGGCCGTTTCCAAAGTCCTGGGAAGGGGAGGGCAGCCTGGGCCCCAGTGACGTCACAGAGGCCCAGGGTTCTACCTCGCAGTATGGCAGTTGGAAAGCCAGCTCCAAGGACCTCGTGGAGACTCAGAGCATCCGGTCATCCTGTGGGTACTATGAACTAGCACAAATGCAGTATATTGAGGGTTGGTTTTTGTTCTCTTGTTTGGATCTGAATTAAATTCCTGAAGATTAAATAAGCTTCTGCTTTTTCTATAGCTCATGGTGTTGATGCGTATTGCCCTGGAGAGCAAAAATTCCTGGCCAAGTTTTGAAACTCTAATAGCCAGAAATGCAGATAGCATGAATGAATTATAAATTATCTATTAATGGCCTAAACAAGTAAAGGGACAGGGTATACATCTTTACTGGGTTTGTTTCACTTACACTGTCAATATTTCTTTACACTAATGATTTTATTTTTACTTTTCTCCTAAATTGAAAGTGTCTTTTGTCCTAAACAGATTTTCATGTTCTAGAGGAGTTTCTGCAGGTCTACAATGGGCTAGGGTACTACAGCTGTCATCATCCTAAGCCAGGATGGGAAACTTACATCCCTCTGAGTTCACCCTATGCTGGCGTCCACATTAACCCTCCCTCCCTCGTGGCCATGCCTGCCTGGAACGCAGTCCACTCTAGAGGGAGCTGTCCCTGTTTTGCTCAGGATACGGATGACTTTTCTTTGTGCCAGCTCTGTTCCCGTCACTTGTGCCAGCTCCACTCAAGTCCCTTGAAGGAGAGAGGTCTTCACACCTCTCTCTCTCTCTTCACTTTGCATAGTAAGCTCTTGTGGCCTCTCTCATTCAGAGTGCCCAATATTAATTCTTCTGTTCAGATGAATATGGTGGCTTGGGAATGTTAGAAGTGCAGCAAGCTATCACATGGAAGGATCCAGTCAAGACCAGCAAGGAATCGGCCAAAACCTTGAAAAAGCCAGACAAAACCAGGATGGTACCCATCAACCATATAGCCATCAGGTGAGGGAGGAATGGAACTGTAGCTTTCCATGACCTGCAATGCTTATGGGTCTTAATACTAGTGGTAGGCATCCAAGGAAGGTGTGCAAACATAGCAGCAGGAGTGCAGATTTCAAGGATGAGGGAATCATTCCAGGTTTCTTTTCTTTTTTTTTAGTAAAAATTTGGAACAAGGGAGAAGTGTTCCTGAAACTGTAAAATGTAACAATTAGGTGAATTTCCTTAGGCAATGCCTCTTGGCACATGAAAAGCCTTCATAGGTAGGAAAAGAGAAACAAAGATATTCATTTATATCACAATGTTGGAACAGTTTTAGATACTTTACAGCAGGGGTCCCCAACCACCGGTCCGTGGAACAAGTCCTACCAGGCCGCTGGCTTGCTGGGCGCCGTATCTTTTTGATGAAAAAGTGCTTCCGGTGAGCTTTCTACCCGGAAAAGCTCACCGGAAGCACTTTTTCATCAAAAGATGGCGGCGCCAGCTAATGCCAGTACCGGGCCGCGCCATAAAAAGGTTGGAGATACCGGCCGCGGCATAAAAAAGGTTGGGATCACTGCTTTACAGCACTAGATAAAAAGTGTTCATAAAGCCAAATAAGATCAGCTGTTGGCAGTAAAATTTATAGGTTAAATTTTGCCATTTGGAATATTTTCAAAATGTAGACGTGTTCTTTTGCTGTGTTCAGTAGTAATTGAAATATACCCTATGGTTTAACTGCAGGCTGCTGCATCCTATCCATGCAATCTTATACATTTTACTGTATTCTGTACTTCTTGTACAGAATTGAAGCTCAAGATTCCTTAAAGCAGTTTCTGCTATTTATGAAACTATTTATGTTGTCTGTGAAGTATAAATTGGATTCACCCATTTTGTAAAATTTTCTCCAAAATTCATGAAATTTTAAACAGAAATGTTCAGTTCAAATTGTCAAAAGCTTTCTCTGCATCTAAAAAGATCAACGCAGCTTTTCTTTTTCATTATTTTATGTTCCAAATAGTCCAAAATACTCAACACAGTGCCAGGATTAATCTCTTCATGGATATTTTGTAAAGAAAAACTGGAGTCAAGTATAATTAAAAATAAAGATTTTGCTAGCCGGATGAAAAATTACAAGTATCCCACTTATGGACATATATTGATTATCTAAGATCGTCTTCATTTGCCCTTTTTAAAGGTCATTCATTAAGGCTTTATTTTTTAAGGAAACAGCTAATCAAGCTTTCCCTGCAACCAAAGAGGATTGGCCTGGGAATTCTGAAAACAGGTAGGAGTTTAAAGCCCATCCAGATTATAAGCCTGGTCAGATATGTCCTTGCCAGCTCTTTGTTTATGTATAAACGCAACTGTCGTTGGCCAGGAGGTTCTGAGAGGTGCGCCTGGCCCACCGATCCCAGGTGCTTCTCCTTTTGAGAAGGGTCTGCAAGCTTCCTCTTCCCTTTGGCAGGCAAAGAGCCCCATCCCTGCCCCCCCCCACCCTCCGTGCTCCTTTAGCCTCTGCAGCCAGGCGGGTTCCGGGCCCTGTAATGCCCTCCTGCATTGAGAAGCCCTAGGTGAGGGCCTGGGGGGGGACGGGACACACAGACCAGCCCTCTGGCGCTGCTTCTTAACCTCTGTAGGCAGCCAGTGAGGGAAATCATCAAGAAGTTCAAAGGGAAGAAGCATCACTATGCAGGTGGTCCTCGCTTAACGACTATCCTTTCAGAGACCGTTCGAAGTTACAATGGTGCTGTAAAGATAACTGTACATCCCATTTACGACTATGTATGACCTTCACAGTATACCTCAGTCATGTGACCACCAGTATGGGCTGTCCTGTGCTTGACCTGTTGTTGCTGTTGTTTTTCCTTTCTCCCCCTCCCCCTTGCACAGCAGAGAGAGAGAGGGAGGGAGGAGAGGGAGAGAGAGGGAGGGAGAGGGGAGAGAGAAGATGCAGAGACAGGGAGGAGAGAGAGAGATTGGAGAGAGAGGGGAGGGAGGGAGGGAGAGACAGATTGGAGAGAGTTTGGAGAGAGATTGGAGAGAGGGAGGAGAGGGAGAGAGATTGGAGAGAGAGGGGGAGGAGGAGGAGAGACAGATTGGAGAGAGATTGGAGGGAGGGGAGGGAGGAAGAGTCAGATTGAGAGAGAGAAAGTTGGAGAGAGTGGAGAGAGTGAGAGAGATTGGAGAGAGAGGGAGAGAGGGAGGGGAGAGACTCAGATTGGAGAGAGGTGAGGAGGGGGAGGGAGAGAGAGGGAGGGAGAGAGAGATGGAGGAGGGGGGAGAGAAGAGAGAGATGAGAGAGAGGGAGGGAGGGAGAGACAGATTGGAGAGAGAGATTGGAGAGAGGGAGAGAGAGAGTGGAGAGAGAGAGATTGGAGAGAGGGAGGGAGGGAGAGACAGATTGGAGAGAGAGAGATTGGGGAGGGAGAGAGTGGAGAGAGAGAGACGCTCTTTTACACATCAAAAACAACGGCAGCTACACTGGCAGGTGGGGCTGGGAACCACAGGGGGGCACTGTGCAAGCAGCCCACGACTGTCCTGTCCTGAAATCTCCTCCTCAGTCTCTCCCCTCTGCCAGGCAGGCGGAGGAGAGGGAGGGAAAAGGCCAAGGCAAGCAATTTCCATGGGCCATCTCTCTGTTGCCTCACCCTCACTCCCCTACCCCCACCGCACACTTGTCCTTATGAAGTGGAGATATTGGAGAGGGGTTTCAAGAGAGCAAGTTCCTCTATCTCATGAAGGAGTTGTCTGTCCCGACTGGGGTCACTAAGCAAGGACTACCTCTACCTCTTAGTTTCAGTTCCTTATCTCAGCGAGCCAGGGAAAGCCTGGAGGCCATAGGTAAGAACTGCTTTCGGGTGGGCCCTATATACAAAATGGAGGGCCTCAACTGGCCTTCGTGAACGGAAAAACCTGCGTCCCCCACCTCATACAAGCTGACCCCACCTGGCACATGTTTTGCCTCGGGCATTCACACACGGGTGGGGAGGACTGTCAGGAGGACTCTGCCACCCGAGCGCGGGGTGTGTGCGCTCGGGTGGCAGAGTCCTCCTGACAGTCCCTGCTGGGCCTATTTCTTAACCCGTGAATGAATCCAATACTGCCACGTTCCTTCTCTCTATGGTAAACGAAAGGGGGAAGCTAGAAGCGTGTAAGTGTCTACCTGCAATTCTTAAACGAATAACCCTGTTCTGAAGCCCTCAGAGAGTCTACGCTGGGGCCCAAAGAAGGCAGGAAACTCTAGGAGCAGAAGGTTACAGCAGCGATGAAGATGAAGTCCAAAGGCTGACCACACTGCCCCAAGGTATCCTCTTTCGTGTCTGCCTGGTGGGGGTCTTTTAATGCCATTGAAAGATAAGCCCCCTCTCCCGTGTGGCGTCACTCGTGTCGAAAGTGTCCTTTGGATTATGATGAGTAGGTCAAAGCAAAGCCTTCTTTAAAGCAAGCTTCCCCCCGGGACCATTTACTTTGTTTGGCGAGAACAAGGAAGTGGTTTGGCCAAGTTGCCAGCTACAGATCTGAATCTGTTTGTTCATATCCCGCCTTTATGATTTTACAAATAACTCAAGGTAGTGAACTTACCTAATCCTCCTTTTTCCCACAACAACCATAACCCTGTTGTCTGGGCTGTGAGAGAGAGAAAGAGAGATGGAGGGAGAGAGCGGGGGCAGTGGCCTAAAGTTACCCAGCCGACTCCCATGAGGCTAGAATTCACCGCCTCTTGGTTTCTAGCCTGGTGCCTCCATCATGAGACCAGCTGGCTTTCCATGAGAAATCAATGTATACAATTCTCTATATTAATCAGCTAGGATTCCAAGTTAAAAGGCTGCAATATTTTTCCATTCACAACATTTTAGCGTCTTCTTGTCTGAATCCCTCCTGGTCTGTCCTCCCCAAGGGGGTTGCCTGGCAGTTGCAGGTGGTCCTGGTGGAAACGGATGGCCTGGAGCCCTAATCAGCCTGGTTGGCGAGGCCCTCACCGAGACAGTCACACCTGTGGACGATCTCTGGCGAGAGCCAGCTGGCGGCAGGGCACCCATCCTAGACCTTCCTGATGTCTCTGCAGCCACAAATACCCTTGGCCCGAGTGCCCCTTTGGGCCCCTTGTGTGATCTGGAGCTAGGTGCTGCCCTACTACACCAGTCCAGCTCCTTTCCCCATCGGTGTTAATAGGTGGGAGGCGACCCCCAGTCCATGGACACCCCTCTTTGGGTGCCGCAGGTACTTTCCCTGATTGGGTGGGGTTTTTTTTTAATTAGTTTTACCGTTTCTACTGTTTTAAAATGTTTTATTTTGATTTTTAATTGTAATATATTTCATGAACAGTAAGCTGCCCAAAGTCATTGACTGAGATGGGTAGTCTTAGAAACTGAACCAACCAATGAAGGCAGGAAACAAGGGCTTCTGGGTTTCAGCCACCCCGTGAGAACACCTTCCCTTGCCCTTTATTATTCCAGCAGTCCTTGGAAGTTTAATCTGTGAATGGAGAATGAAGTTAGGACGGTCGGGATAGAGCTCTAGAGAACGTTTCAATCTCTTCAACTAGAAACTGGTAATTATTTTCCGATCCTTTGAAGGGCCATCAGTTGTCAGTGAAGAGGAGTTGGCCCAACTGGCACTGATCAAGCCATCCCGGTCAAAATGTGGCCTGCGACATAATGCCAGACAACTAATCCAGAAGATTCAAAGACAAATGGAAGACCAGGAGATTCTGAAGGAGTTTTTGGTGAGTTCTCTTTACCTTATAGATCCAAACTTTCGTTATTACAGTCCGGGCAGAAACGGTTTCCAGGAAATGAACTTATGGGTCCCATTTTGTATACAAATTTCTAAATTTCGTTGCTGTGGTTTTCCTTCCTACCAGATTCTACAAAATGGAGATGAAGCTCATTGTATGTTTAGGTTGGCTTTAAACCTGGAAAGACCACACACTTGAGTAAAGGTTACTGGGGGGGGGGAAATCACATCAATTTCTAGTGGTCAATTTATACATCACACAAAGACAAAGGTACATTTTATCACCAAGTTTGTACTCAGAAAGGAGCATCGGCCAATCAAAAGTTTTCAAGGGAGCTAAACTAAAGCCTATTTGTTAATCACAACATATTGAATAAGTCACTAGTTGTATATAGTGTGCTAAGCAAATCCAAACAATCCTCATTATGTCTGACCCCCTTCAACCACTCCTTTAACTAAAATAAGCAAGTGCTTGTTTAAACAAATCATATACCTGATTTTATCTTTGGGTTAGAGTTTAGAATACCTAAAGCCCCTGGATGACTGCCAGGTTGCCAAAGCACCAGAAAACCGGGAAAAGAACAGATATCGGGATATTCTCCCATGTAAGAAATACTTCTTTGTTTTTTTATACTATTTTCATCTCACTGAAACCTCACATTTGAAGTTTATAATGTGGTAATAAAAACAACAGGATGAAAAAACTTACCATCTAAATCTCAAACAAAAACCAATTTAGGAGAGTAGGAACCACAAGACGTGCAGGGGGTGGGGTGATGTTTGTGAAAGACTGCTTGGAAAGCTTCATTTCCAGAGGTTCCCTAAAGGCCATGCGGAGGGGCCAGTCTGATCTCAGTGGGCAGCCATGGCGTGGCACTGGCACTGCCACAAGGGCAACACGTCTGCTTTTGGCAGTGACAGGGTGATGAATCTCAATCTGAGGCCAAGTTAAATGAGACCCCTGGCCCATATTTAATGTTTGGACTGTACAACGTTAGTTCCGTTCCAACTGGGGGGATTCTGGCTCTCTCTCCCCCTGTGCAGCCACGAAGGCAGTTACGATGCAGCATTTTATTTCTTTACAATTTTTACAAGGTGCTCTTGAATAGTATTATTTCCAGGACAACTAACAAAATAGGAAAAATCAGAAAAAAATGGCACTCTACATGAACATCTAAACAGATATACTTGCATTTCTCTGCCAATGTTTCTGTGCGAATACCTTGGATACTGAATGATCAAGAAAAGCCCATTGGAGTTGCGTTTCTTCCTCCTTTTCCTCCCTCCCTTCCCTTTCTAGATGATGCCACCCGTGTACCCATCGGAGAGGCAAAGGGCTACATCAACGCCAGTTACATCCATGTGCCAGTGGGCACAGAACAGCTCTGGTACATCTCCACGCAGGGCCCGCTGCTTTCTACCACCCATGACTTCTGGCAAATGGTCTGGGAGAACAACTCCAATGTCATTGCTATGATTACGAGGGAACAGGAACACGGAGTATCCAAATGCCACCGATATTGGCCTGATCCGCCTCACAAATTTTTGGACTTACTTTGCTTTCGGCTGCAACTACTCAACTACCAAATCTTGGATTATTTTGTCATTAGAATCATAGAAATGGTCAACAAACAGGTAAGGCACCCCCAATACAATAAACATGACAACTGGCAATGCAGCATTTGGTTTTTCAATTAATAACAGGCTACATTTGTTTATGTTGTGGCAGCCAATGATAAGAAGCATTTTAGGTATGAAACTTCCATTCCAAATGCATCTACTCTTGGGCAAAGCAAAACATTTGTAATTTTGTTTCGTAGCCGAACTGTAACAAAATTGTGCTCTGCTTGTCAGTGTGTCCAGTCTGTCCCCAAAGTGACATTGCTAATGGTAATAGCAGTAGCCCTTAGACTTAGCATATACCGCTTCGTAGTGCTTCACAGCCCTCTCTTAGCAACTTGCAGAGTCAGCCTCTTGCCCCCAACCATCCGGGTCCTCCTTTTACCCTCCTCGGAAGGACGGAAGGCTGAGTCAACTTCGAGCCAGTCAGGATCGAACTCCTGGCGGTGAGTTAGCCCTGCAGGACTTGCATTCCAACCACATCCGGCTGGAAAAGCGCTCCCTAGTGAGCAGGGGGACCTTTCCCGCTCTGGGGCTCCCAGGCGGTGGAAGAGGCTCCCAGGCAACAGGGAGGCTTCTCCTCAGCTGGAGGCTGAATCGCCACCTGCCAGGGAAAGTCTCTAGCAAAGCCCGCGTTGAGCAAGGGTTCTCCATCAGGTCCTTCCTGGCTCTCTGGTTCTGGGGCTTGCATTAAGAGGGCTTCACCCAGGGGTGGGATCCAACCGGTGTAACTACCGGTTCGGTGATTTACGATTTGCTGCGTGCACGTGTGAATTGCCGTCAGCTTGCTGCCTGGACAGCTGAGCAGCGCTGCGCACAGGTGCGCAGCAGTTGAAAAAGCCTCTTTTTTCCTGCTTTTTCAACCGCAGCTGTGCCATGCAAAGTAGCTGAGGTTGAAACAGCAAGAAATAAAGGTCAGGTAAGAGCCCGGGCGGGCGGGTGGGCCAAAACAGCAGCAGACATAGACATCGGTGTCTGCTGCTCTTCAGAGCTACCGGTTCTACAGAGCCGGGCAGAATCCCACCCCTGGCTTCACCTGCCCGTGTACCTTTCTGTTGCAGACACAGGAAAGGCGTGTTGTGCAGCACCTCCAGTTTACGAACTGGCCGGACCACGGGACTCCCAAATCATTACAGCACCTGGTCAAATTTGTTCGCTACATGAGAAAAACTCACCAGTCAGGCCCGGTCGTTGCTCACTGCAGTGCTGGGATTGGAAGAAGTGGAGTGCTGCTTTGCGTGGATGTTGTGTTGATTTACATAGAAAAGGATTTGTGTGTAAGTCCCAAAGCGAACATGTTTGTGCTTTTCCTGTTTCAAAGAATGAGAGAAAATTGGAAGAGGGTTTCCTTCTTAAAGCTTCAGCAGCATAAAACGTAACAGGCCTAGAACCACCCAATCTCCACAGTCCTTCAAGTGACTGGCCAGCCCTCCTGCCTCCTTTTCCAATGCAAGCGGAAAGGGGGACTAAGCTCCAGATACACCAGCTCAGCTGTGAACTGGATTGGTTGAGAACTGACCAGTGCACAGATTTCTCAGTAGATCTAAGTAAATACTTGGGTGAGAAAAAATCCAAGCCAGGACTTCTCCCTTCTCTGTCATTCTGTCCTTCCAGTCCCAGGGCTGTTTCCGTCTTCTAGAAACTATTTTTTTCCAGGCTGATATGAACTGTATGTGGTTAGAATGTTTATTTTAAAGGATTCTAAAATAGAAACAGCAAGAGGCACCATTTCATCTGAATCCAATGCCTGCTTCTGGGTCTGAGCTCTGCATTCCTAAAGCATTTAGAATCTCATTGCAAAACAGCTTTTTAGAAAGGAAAATCAGGAATATCTCCTGCTTAGTTCCCAGACCCAGAGTATGATCGCTCCCTACACTTTAGATTGTGTATTAATTACACAATTAATTAGATCAAGATTAAATCCTTACGCAGTTTCAGAATGGTTGCCAAGATCCATCTTCAAATTGAGTCTTTTGGGTTCCATTATGAATTAATTATTCTCTCCCATTCCTGGCATCCCAAGACTGGCAAAGTTAAAAGTTTCAGCTCCTTCCGGGAGCTTCAGGAGCAGAAATGGGTCTTTAAACCACCAACCAGGATATCTGGAGGCCTGTAAAAATAGAAGTGTAGCCCCTCTTCGCAAAACTTTGTCCCTGTAACCAAAAAACCCCCCAAAACGCTACATAGGAAGTTAGAAATTGCTCTGTAAAATGTTAAGAATAATAACGAGACGCTGCATGCGATGCCTGGTAACACGTAGCCCCCTTTCCCCCCCCCCCCATACTGCAGTTTGATATCAAGCAGATTGTCACCCACATGAGGAACCAGCGCTTTGGAATGATCCAAACCAAGGTGAGGAACGTTGACTCTTTTCTGCAGGAGCCAGGCCAGGTTAAGTACACCAAACATTGCCATATCTTATGCTTGGGAAGGATAGCCCAGCCCAGCTCCCAAGTCTGTGCCAGGCTGCCAAGAGGGGCATCAGTCCAGATTCAACCCATCAGAGGGAATCCCCCCTCCCAAGCAGATGCGGGGCGCAAAGCCAGCCTGCTTCATGGGGTCAGGGGAGACATGAGGGCAGGAGGAGGAGAACGGGTCCTCCCTCCGTCTGCCAGAGGCCTGTGTGGCTTTGACTTGCTTTTAGCTTTCTGAGAGGGCCCAGGTGAGACGGTGAAGGGCCCCCACCCCTTCTCTCACCTTCTTGCTATTCTTGGCACCTTCCCCCTTTAGAGGTGTGGGGGATTTGAAGTGAGCTGCTGCCTTCCTCTGGGGCGGAGCAGATTCCCTTTGGCCTTCTTGCAGCAGGCCTGGACTTGGGTCTCAGCCCCCTTCTCCCCCCCCCCCAGCCCCCGCGCCCCTATCTATTGCTTCCCTGCCCAAATGAAGATGTTCCTCCAATGAGCTGCTGAGATGTCATGGCAAGCAAAGCTGTTATTTATTTTATTTTATTTATTTGATTTGTCAATCGCTTACAAGATAATAGGCATAAATATAAACATGAGTAAGATACAGGAAATATGTACGAATAAATGGGGACAATAGGACAGGGACGGGAGGCACGATGGTGCACTTATGCACACACCTTACAGACCTCTTAGGAATGGAGTGAGCTCAATAGTGGATAGTTTGAGGGTAAAGGATTGGGGGTTAGAGGATGTAACAACAGAGTCAGGTAGTGAGTTCCATGCATTGACCACTCTGTTGCTGAAGTCGTACTTTCTGCAATCAAGTTTGGAGCGGTTTACATTAAGTTTATATCTGTTGTGTGCTCTTGTGTTGTGGTTAAAGCTGAAATATTCATGAACTGGTAAGACATTGTAAGAGATAATTTTATGTACTATGCTTAAGTCCAGCCATCGGCGATGTAGTTCAAAGCTGTCCAAGCCCAATATCTCGAGCCTGGTGGTGAAGGGTATTCTGTTGCGAGCAGAGAAGTGTAGTTCTCATGAAATACTTCTGGACTTTCTCAATTGTATTAATGTCTGATATACAGTGTGGATTCCAGACTGATGAGCTGTATTCAAGTATTGGTCTAGCAAAAGTTTTGTATGCTCTAGTTAGCAATTCATTATTTCCAGAGGAGAAGCTCCATAAGATTAGATTTACAACTCTTAATGCCTTTTTGGCAATGCTGTTGCAATGAGCTCTGGCACTTAGGTCATTTGATATGAGTATTCCAAGGTCCTTGACAGAGTGAGGGTCATCAACGAGTTCATATCTGTCTATCTTGTATTTGGTGTACTGATATTTTTTTTACCAACGTGAAGGACAGAGCATTTGTTGGTCGAGATTTGGAGTTGCCAATTGTTTGACCATTCAGACACATAATCAAGGTTACTCTGAAGGACAGTAGCATTGTCGGTGCTGTTGAATAGTTTTACATCATCCGTGAAGAGCACGCAGTTGCTTATAAGGTGATCACAAAGGTCATTTATGAGAGTGTGGGTCCTAGAATGCTGCCTTGCGGGACACCACTGTTAATTGGAGCAGGGTTTGATATAGCGCTCCCTGTTTTTACTATTTGTTGCCTGTTTGACAGGAACACAGTAATCCAGGGGTCCCCAACCACCGGTCCGCGGACCGGTACCGGTCCGTGGAACAAGTCCTACCGGGCCGCTGGCTTGCTGGGCGCCGCCATCTTTTTTTTATGAAAAAGTGCTTCCGGTGAGCTTTCTACCTGGAAAAGCTCACCGGAAGCACTTTTTCATCAAAAAGATGGCGCGCCCAGCTAATGCCGGTACCGGGCCGCGCCATAAAAAAGGTTGGGGATACCGGGCCGCGGCGTAAAAAAGGTTGGGGATCACTGCAGTAATCCATTTATGAAGGGATCCAGAAACGCCTCCAGAGTTTAGTTTTAACAGTACCACTGTAGTGTACCACTGTCTATATAAATTGCATCTATTGCTTTACCCTGGTCGAGTAGAGTAGTCCATATGTTTTTGCAATGTAGGAGTTGTAGGTTGCAGGACAATTTTTTCCTAAAACCAAATTGTTTTTGGAGAGTAGGTTATTTGACACTAAGTGGAGGGTGATGAATTGGTTAATGATTGATTCCATGACTTTGCACGTGACACAACACAGTGAGATTGGTCTGTATTTTTCAACCAGGCAGGTCACCTTTTTTGAAGATAGGGATGACCGTAGCTAAGGGCCATAGGTTCGGTAAGGAGCTGGTTCTGAATGATATCTCATATATAATGCTTAGGGGTTCTGCTACGGCAGAGGAGAGCTTTTTAAAGAAGTATATACATAATCCATCGGGGCTAATAGATAGGGATGGTTTTAGGTTACATAGTGCCTTTTCTACATTATCTTCTGTAAAGTCAATATGTAGTAGATCATTACAGTTAGTTGTGGTGCGACTAGGAAATGTGAGGTATGAGCCATTGCTGTTTACAAAGACTGAACTGAAGAATGTGTTGAAGAGGTTGGCCTTAACAGCTTCATCGCTGCAGTCTTTCCCATTTGGTCCTTTTAGGAGTGGGATGGTTCTTGAGCCTTTAAATTTGGTGTTTACAAAATTATAGAAAGCACAGGTGGATTTTGTACGTAGGAGGTTTTCCTCTTGTTTGCAGTGGTAATTTGTGCCTTTATCTGTCGGCATAAGGTGTTATATTGGTTTTTAAAGTTTCCTACGTAGCTAGTTTTGTTTTTACGCCATAGCGATCTTTTTTATTGAAGTTTCCTTATTGTTTTGGGTAACTTGTTTTTTTGTTTTGGGGGGGTACATATAGTTTAATGACTCTTTCAAGTTCAAGCAAGAATGCATTATAATGGTCTCCTGTAGTATTACAGCTAGAGAACAGAATGTGCCAATCTAGAGATGATGGGTCGGCATCTATGAGATCATAGTTGACTTTTTTGAAGTTGTATTTTGGGGATCCATCATTATGATCCTCTTTGTGAAGGCGTAAATTGAGACAAAAGTCAATCATACTGTGGTCACTGTTTGAAAAGGGTTCTTGTGGTTGTAGGCCATATATTGAGTTTGAGCCGTTGCAGGTCAAGGCAGTTGTTGAGTCTAGTGTTGTTAGTTACTAATTGATCCAGTCTAAGTGTAGTAACGGCGTTGCACAGGGGTGCATGTATGGGTTCGGATGTACATTCATTTAGGGTCCAATTTATAAGAGGTAGATTGAGGTCATCAAGGAAAATAAGAGGGTGTGGGCAAGAGGCAGCCCACGTTAGCAGTGAAGTTAGCTTGTTTGCTTGAACTATGACAAATTCTGGGGCTCTGTAGCACAGTAAGAAGCAGATTGTGGTATTTGAGGACAGTTCACAGACAATGGTCTCTGGAAGAGCAAGCTCCTGTGTAATTTGAATCTTTTTTAAATTTAGAGATTTTTTTATAGAAGATAGCAACTCTACCTCCTCTACGGATTTCATGATCTGACTGATAAATGTGATATTCTCTGACTGTGGTAATGGGGTCTGGAAAAGATGCATTCAACCACGTCTCACAGACGAATATAATATCGAATGTGGCCACGCTTAATGAGATGAGGAATTCATGCATTTTGTTTGCGAGGCTTCTTGCGTTGAGTAGTTTGCATTTTAGATATGTAGTAATGGGTCTGGAGGAAGTAACAGGCGTGCATGCCTAATGTTGGATGTTGGGGTGATGGTTATTGGCATGTAAGTTGAAGGTCTTGCTTTTGATACATTCTGTGCAGTAGTCAATGTATAGGTTAGTATTTCCTTGTTCATGGAGTCTTTTGAGCTCAGAGCGAAGTTTACAGGATCGTACACTTTGCTGTAAGGTTAGGTCAGGGCGAGAATGGAGGTTCTTATGGTTGGTGTTGCTCTTGGTGAGTGAATGTATAATGTAAATGAATTTTCGTTTGCTTAATTCATTTTTGCAAATGACCCTGCAGAAGTGTGGGGCCAACAACCCATCACTATTTTCTGGGCCAATGCAGGAAATGTCGAGTATTTCATCAGGGGAGTTGTTTGATGCTTGATAGTCACTGATGATGTTGCGGACATTTGTGATGCCATCATTGTCATTGTTGTCTTCTAGACCAAATAAAATGGCATTGGGATGCTTCCGTTTGCACTTGACGGCTTCTTTGATGAGGATTGGGATATCATTATTTGTTGGATTTGTGGGTTTTTGTGGATTGGGTTGTGGTTGCGGTTGTTGGGTAGAGATGTGGTTTGTAGCTATTGGATGTTCGTGTTTTTGTGTCTTTTTTTCCAAGGTTAGTTAATCTTGTTTTTATAGTATCCAGAGATGTTACTATGGTGTCAAGGGATGTTATTCGTGTTTCTATGGTATCAACTCTTTCGAACAGGTCAATGTATTTGTCTAGTTTGGGTCCGCACAGTGGGCGGAAACATGGAAATGCATTGTTGGATGTTTCTAGGAATTGAGCAATTTACTTGTGTAATCCCAAGCAGCCATGTTGAGCGTAGTTGTCACATAGGGAACATTTGATGGAATTTTCATTCTCCTCTAAAGTTTCTTTACATATAAGGCACGTGCAGGAGTCTGGTGGTTCATTGGTGAGGATTTCTTTCTTTGGGGGTTGTGGGTTGGCATTGGATTTTCTTTCCTGGCATGGTAGGTAAGATATTGGGGTAATCAATATAGCCAATATTGCACCAATTAATCAATTATATTAATCACGCTAGTCAAATAATTTAACTAAGCAACAATCACCCTAATCAATTAATTATACAAATCACTAATCGCACTGGTCAATTAATTTCACCAAATCACTAATTTTACTAATCAATTAAATTACACTAATTGCTTATCAGTTACACTGATTGGTAATCACAGTATTTGCACTAAACACTCTAATCACACTAATCAATAACTGTTGCCTGGAGGGAAGGCCAAGCAGTCCATTCCCTCCAAGACATTGAGGAGAACAGCTTGGGAAGACGCCGGGTGAATAACACAAATGTACAGATACAGAGGAAAATGCTCGCCTGGGAGAATAAAAGCACACATTCAGATATAGACAAGCAGCAAAGTAAAAGTGGACACAGCAGACGGCTGAGTTCTCGTTTATTAGATCAGCACTGTATGTCTTTAAAGGGTCCCTTTCTCACTCTTTTGACCACGACAGATACCAAATAATTCTACTTCAGTGTGAAGTTGCATGGACATGCTGAAACCTGATAGATGATCTATTTCCTTCAGCTCTGCTGGGAAAGTAACTGGCTGTTTTTTTTCTTCTCCTCCTCACCCAGGAACAGTACATGTTTTGCTATGAAATAGCTCTTGAAGCTCTGAAGAACATCCAGAGTAGGGATTCCCAGTAAGGACAGCCTGCAGTTATCCAAGACTTCAGGCTCATCTTCTTAATTGCAACTGTTGTGAAGAGAAGCACTGTAAACACTGGATTGAATTCCACTTCAGTGTCTGAAAACATGGACTCTTAAGGCACCTGCCCAACGTAGGAAAGTCAGTGTAGATGGAGCTGCTAGCTGTATAAACAAGGCTGCTTGTGACTGAATTCAGCTCTGCTGGTCTCTGTCATGGGGAGCCTTGGTGCACCAAACACGAATACAGTGGTTTCCCTTGGATCAGAATGGTAGCTCAATGGAGGCGGGGAGGGTGTCTTTATGGGGCTGTGAGATCACCATTTAAAGCAGGCGAAATCTTCAAGAAAGATGATGAGCTGGGCTTGAAGGATAAAAACAGGACTTCTGAAACCCACACTGTAGATAAATGTTAGTGTTCGAATATAGTTGCACCAGGATAGAAGAAAACTCAGAAGAAAGCTTAGATAACAGTGTTGTTATCTTAACTACAGTATTAAATCATAGGGAATTTTCTTCTAATTTGTTTGAATTCCAAATGGGGGCTTTTAAATACTGTCCTAACCGTGTGTATGTGCTGATTTATTTCCCTTTCTAGCCATGTTTTGAACCTCAGTTTCCTAAATCAATATTTTATTTAGATATAAAGGAAGAAGTGGAACAAGTTTATTTGATTCAAGCACTCTTCTTTCTTTCATAACTTCATGTCTTTCAGTTTCAAAGTTCCTTTCATAAGTTAATATGGTAGCATTTTAAAACTGAAACATTTTTATTTAATGCTAAAAGTATAATTTCATCCCTTGGAAGTGGTTCTAGATGGGCAACTGATTAGTGTGTGTAGTTAGTAAAATATGTTATGCTACTCTTCATAAATTAACAGTTCATCTAAGTATCCCATACGGGCTTTAAATCTTTGAGCAGCAAAATATAACCTGTATACACACATGCAATTGTTACTGCTTACCTTAGATATTTCTGAGTCTGCTTTTGTTCACCAGCATGACAAAGCCTTGTGATATTATCATACACGGAAAGAAAGATCAGGGTTGTTAACCCCCATTGCAGAGATGGTAGCATTTCCACGGGCAATTGCTTAGATAAAAATACTGTCCCTACTATGGCTGAATAATTTACAATTCTGACACGTTTAGATGTCACTGTAAAAGGCAATCATAAAACAGTTTTTCCTTTTTCATGACACTCTTATGCGATATGGACATCACAAGATGGAAACATTGAAAGAGTTATCACATTTCTCAGTTGGTCTTAGGATCACATCCACCAATGCAACTATGAAAGGGGCAGGGCCCATATTTTCATTGGTAGGAAATAAAGTATGATTTGTCTTTAGGTGAATATTGTAAACTTCAGTTGATGCTGTAACCTTTAAAATTTTATTGTTCAGTTGTGATGTGTTTTCCTTCTGTATTGTGTATGCATGTCTTATGTGTTTTTTATGCAACATATGTTTTTTCCCAGTTTGCAGAATTTCATCTTATGCTATATTTGAATTAATATAATACTTAAAATTGTATAATGAATGAATACATTTTAATTACTGCCTTTGGCCAGTCAGCAAATATAATAAACCCCACAACTAAATTATTCTTAAATCAATGAAATTAATTAAATATAGTCAGGAAAATTTACACTGTCAGAGATTGGGCTTGGTCTTAAGCTCGAAATAAAAAAACAAAACCAAACCCTCGGAACCCTTTGCAGGTGGTCCTTGCTTACACTTAATGACCACGATTGGGGCTGAATCTTAGTTGTTGAATGAAGTGGTTGTTAAACAAATACCCTTGGAAAAGGTTCCCCCAACCCTTAACTCTTGTTGAGCAATACCACATTGAAATATTTTCTCTTTTCCGTCCCATCATGACTGATCCCCAAAGACTGCCTGGAGAAGCTTCCGCCGTTTTCTTGGCAAGGTTCCAGGAGCGGTTTGCCGTTGCCTCCTTCCTAGGGCTGAGAGTGAGTGACTGGCCCAAGGTGGCTTTGCGCCCAAGGCAGAACTAGAACTCACCATCTCCCACTTTCTAGCCCACTGCCTAAATCACTACACCAAATTAGCACTCCTCACCTGATTAGATAGTAATGAATCATTTTGTTGGTGGAAGCAGTGTGCAAATTTTCAAGTTCTCTGCAACATTACCAGCCAGCAGGTGTCACTGTTTCCTTGTGTACCATTTTATCTGTGGTTGATCTACAGGGTGTAACTTTTCCCTGAGCATCACGGACCCGGAGTAGGGTGTGGACACTTTTTATTCAGAAGAAGGAAAAGAAATCCTTCCTGTTCACCCGTTTTAATATGAGAGGGCACAAAAAGTCTTTGGCAGCCCACTCCCCACCACTAGTTCTCAATTGCTGCATTTCAAGACTCTTGGCCCCCTCCCACGAATTGGGGTCCTTTATCTATGATTCAGAAGCAATTCAGTATTGGGGGTGGGGGGTGCATGGTTCAGCACGAACCACTGGGGGGAAATGGCTTCAAGGGACAGTGGGACCTGAGTCTTAACCCATCAAATAATAGAAACGATCAGCATCAACCATCTGATTTCCCCACCGTGTATTTGTGGAAGCAAACAGGAGCACCTCCAACAATATTTTGTTCAATATATTTATCTCCTCTTGAAGATTCACTGTATCTCCATACTCTGGCCAGACAACTATCAGATACCTTTATAGAAGCCTTCTCCCAGGCTTCTATAAAAGCCGGTACTATTAGAAAAAAGGACACAGTCCTGCAGTGTATATGGCATCTTATTTCAAAAAGGATAATTATCAAGGGCAATGCTTAGATTTGTCTTAGCGCTTCAAAATATTTTATTTTGAAACAACTAACTGTGAAAATCTATTAGGACCTCTGCTGTGTTCCCAAACAGGAACTCTTCAAAGATATTAAATGGCTTGCACATCTTGTTTGTTTGTTTATCTGCAGAGATATTAAATAGCTTGCACATAGGATTAATCTTATTTATCTCTCCCCCCCTTGCTGTCTCTCATGCTCTCTCTATACATTCATACTTCATATTGCTTAACCACCCATCTTTCTATACTGAAACCCCAAGATTCACACTCCCCACCCTCGCTCAAATGCTGAAAAGGATCTTAACACTTTTAGAGTGCCCCACATTAAATAGGGACAAAGAGCCTGCCTGTCCATCTGCAGCAGGCAAGCACATTTGTCTTGGTGCAATTTCAGTCTTGTCTGGAATTAGAGACTCCCCACTTATCTGCATTCAGTCCGGTATCTTGAAGCATGTCAAATATGTGACAAAAATTCTCCAGCATTCTGGGATGTGGGACAACTTTTGCACTTGGGTTTGTTGCCACCAACACCATACAGTTCTAAGCATACACAGGCAACTGCTAAGAGTCACCTGAACTGCAAGATGGGCAGCAAGTAAATTTGATAAATACATAAATAAATAAGTTATGTGATTTGGAATAGCCTTTACAATCACACAGTTGAGCATCTGAAGACTAGAAATAATTGAGTAACTTTAACTTAGATCTAGAACTTGGAGTTAAAAATGGCTTGCCTTGACTCAGCTGGAGACTATGCTGGTGACATCAACATCATGGGTGGGGGGGCCTATGCACATCATACCTGATTTGGGTCATGACCTGGTGCCATCTGCATCCCTAGGCTTTTTTTACTTTGGTGATGTCACTGGTTAAACAGACAAGCCACTGCTAAAGTTGGTCTGCACTATCCCTGAGGCTGCCAGCACTGTGGCAGTGCAGAAATGTGCCACCATCTGTTCTTTGCTTTCTTCCATATTTGTCACTTATTGATGTTAACACAAAGAGATGCCCAGCCCAGGGAGCACACCGTGCTTTTCCCTGTCACAGCACCTGGGGAGACAGTTCTTGCCAGACAATATTAAATTTCTTCTCACCCAGTCAGCTGTGCTCATTTCAGCATAAAACTCTAGGGTGAGGGTTTGGAAGGAGCTGTTGAAAACAAGGGCTCCGTTGAATAAGTCCTGATTCTGTCATTTTGACTCATATGTGGCTTTTCGTAGCTTTTCGCTGAATGTCAAGTCATTTCATTGACTTGAATGATTGAATGCGTTAACAGGCAGACTAGGAATCAAGCGGCCCTTTTCACTCAGAACATTGCGCTGTCCCTCCCCAGGATGCCTGCTTTGAAGCAGCACCACCAGCCACTTCAGGGGGAGGACGTGCCCAGCTCTGCTGACTGCTGAAGCCGGCTGAAGAGGAGGCAGGACCCAACAAGGCCCCTTTCTACCAGCCAGGGACACAGAGCTGCAGGACTGCCTTCCTCCCATCCACCCGCTTCCTGCAGCTCCACTCCTTCATTCTCCGTGCCGTGAGAAAGATGAGGGTGGTTATGGCATGGCACGTGACCTTCTCATGTTGACAAGGAAAGCCAGGTCCACACGGGCTCTTTTCAGTTATGAACCTATGAACTATTGGGCAATAACTGCACAGAGATGCTGTCAGAGTAAAGACTGGCTGTTTTAAACAAAACAAAAATGGGTGTTTGGGGGAGAGTGGAGCCTTACATGAAAGCAGAAACAAGTGGATTCATCTCAATCTCCAAATCCTTTTGCTATTTACCAGCAGAATCTCCATCTTCTCTGGATTTCATCTCCGCTTGTCCCCACTCATCTAGCCCCTCCAATTGTTTCTGTGGCATTAGGTGGTAGGGCTGGACAGAGCTTGTTCCCAAAGGTCAATTCCGAATGACCTCACCCTACAGTTTCTGGTAGAGGTGAAATACCTTTGGGGACAAAGATATGAATTTGTAAGGCATCAAAAGATGACAGAAACAAAGAACTTGAAAGCAGACTAGTCTGTTACTAGAGCAAGCACTCTTAATAGCTTCCCCCCCTCCCACCAATCGATTTACTTATCAGAGATCTGGAAATCCTGTTTGTGCAAATCCAGTTCTAACCTCAGAAAGGTGAAATTGATAATGGGCCAAGCACCTACATTGTTTGAAGTATTTCAGCACCATCTTCTTCAACGGAGAAGATCTAGAACCACTAAACAGCTATGACTCCTGGCCCATCACAGCCAAGAGGTCCCGAAAGATACCAAGGTCCATGATGCTGAAAGCAATAAGAATCTGGGTGGTTGAACAGGATCAGACTCTCCACCTGGAATAAATCACCCACCCTAATGATTAAAGCAGTCCAAAAATCAAGTAAATAGCTGATTGAAATAGATTCAGGCAATCAGTTATTCAGATGTAACTGATTAAATAGAAGGTGTAAGGCTAGTGTATAATCGCAGTGGTCTTCCAGAACCACGAAGGGCTTTTCCATGGTCTAAGTCTCCATGGAGGGAAGGAAGCGGTGGGGTGCCACAAGGTTCCGTCTTAGGCCCAGGACTCTTCAATATCTTCGTTAACGACTTAGATGAGGGAATAGAAGGGGAACTTACCAAATTTGCAGATGCTACTAAGCTGGCAGGAATAGCTAACACCCAAGAAGATAGGCTCAAGATCCAGGTGGATCTTGACAGACTAGAACACTGGGCCTTATCTAACAAAATGAAATTCAATGTAGAGAAAAGTAAAGTCCTACACTTAGGCAAGAAAAACCAAAAGGACATATACAGACTAGGTGAAACCAGGCTCAATAGCAGTCACTGGGAGAGGGATCTTGGAGTCTTAGTGGACAACTGGCTAAACAGGAGCTAGCAGTGTGCAGCAGCAGCCAAAAAAGCTAATGCAATCCTAAATTGCATTAACAAAGGGATACAATCAAGATCAAGTGAGGTACTAATGCCACTCCCTAAAGCCTTAGTAAGGCCACACCTAGAGTACTGCATCCAGTTTTGATCACCACATTATTAAAAAAGATATTGAGACTCTAGAAAAAGTACAGAGAAGAAACAACTGGAGACTAAAACATACGAAGAACGATTACAGGAACTGGGCCTGGCTAGTCTAGGGAAGAGAAGGACCAGGGGAGACTTGAGAGCAGTCTTCCAATATTTGAGGGGCTGCCCCAGAGAGGAGGAAGGGGTCAAGCTATTTTCCAAGGCACCTGAAGGCCAGTCAAGGAATAATGGATGGAAACTGAACAAGGAGAGATTCAACCAGGAAATAAGGAGAAACTTTCAGACAGTGAGAACAATCAACCAATGGAAAACCTTGCCCTCGGAAGTTGTGAGCACCATCACTTGAGACCTTCAAGAAGACATTAGACTGCCATCTGCCCGAAATGGTGTAGTCTCCTGCTTGGGCAGGGGGTTGGACTAGATGACCTATAAGGTCCCTTCCAACTCTGATTATTTGTTATCTATTATCTGTTACCTGATGTCATAGGAAGTATCTTCTGGTTGTAATTGCACACAATGAGAAGCATCATTTCCACCACAGGGAGATAGGAAACAGGCAACAGCCTCAATTGTAACGTAATTGCATTTTTTAATTGCCTCTGGAGACATTAATCATCTTCTGTAGCCATGAGACCGGCTGAGGGAGAAGCAGTCAAACTGAGGTGACTCTGGAAAGAACAAAGGGAATTGAGAGCCTCCAACCATTCAAGCTTCCCACACACGGTGCAGTTCCTCCACTTTGCTGCTCTCTGGTCGAACAAGGCGCTGCTTGAGCCCCGTTGAAGGAAGAAGAGTAAGCGGTAAGGCCTCCCCACCAGCTCAAAGGAAGGGGCGGGGCTTAAACGGTACCGTCCACGGGTGAGGGAGGAAATGCCCCACCTGGAGTCTGGGTTGGAAATTTTAACCAATGTGGCTATTATAGCTTATGTTTATACAGTAATCCTCAACTTATGACCACAACTGAGCCCAAAATGTCTGTTGTTAATTGAGACATTTGTTAAGTGAATTTTGCTCCATTTTACAACCTTTCTTGCAACCGTTGTTAAGTGAATCACTGCAATTCAGTTAGTAACATGGTTGTTCAGTGGATCTGGCTTCCCCCATTGACTTTGCTTGTCACAGGAAGTTCACAGAAGGGGATCCTATGGCCCCCAAGACACTCCGAGACACTCATAGATAGGAGTCAGCTGCCAAGATCCTGAATTCAAATCACATGGCCACGGGGGGGGGGGAGAGATATGCTGCTGCAACAGTCTTAAGTGTGAGAAATGGCCGTAGGTCACTTTTTTCACTGCCGTTGTAACTTCAAGCGGTCACTCAACCACCTGCTATAAGTTGAGGACTGCCTGTAACCTCACCTCCTTCTGAATCTCCACAGCCTCCGTGGAAGGCAGGCGTGTGTTTTGGAGATCCTTCGCTCTTTGGAGGGCTGCACAGTTGTGTCCTTCTCTTCCTGCCTGAACAGGGAAGAAGCCCCCTCCATTTCTCAAGGCAGGGCTGCCTGTATCTTAGGGGACAAATTCCTTGTATTGGAAGATATAATGGGGGGCCCGACCCCCCCTCACAATTAGCTGTCCTCAGGTCTCATAAAGGATGCAATATTTGTGGGTACATCATATATATTCACACATGGCTGGTTTCTGCAAAAATATCCCTTATAACGAGATAATTTAAATATTTTGTTGCAAGCAGCTGTGCCCATTTTCTGAAGCTGGGTCGGTGGTGAAACCATCCTCCACATTAAGGGCGCTCAGATGCTAATGGAGGGAAGCATGTTCCTCCAAAGCTGATCATTTGTCTTCATCATCTCTGACCATCCTGACAGGAATCTCTGTTTGGGAGATAATAGGAACCACGATTTCGGAGAGTAAATCTAATGCCTCATAGGCCTTTGGGAGCAATTTGTATTCATTAATGTTCTCACAGATTAACTTTCCCCGATTAATCTAGGAGCGTGATAGGCACCAGGGCTGTCCTGCTTGAGCTGCTTTGACAAATCAGCTCTGACGGCCATCAGAGGCTAATAGACTGGGAGCCTCGTGTCCTTTCACCATTGTCCTTCTGTTCTTTCCCACTGGCTGCCCGAAGCAGGTCAGGGAAGAATCTTTGGGCCGTCAGCAAAACCAACTCATCCCTCTCCTTCAGACCGGTGGGATGAGGCGTCTGGAGCCCATGAATACATGCATTAGGCAGAAGGAAAGTTTGGCTTTCTCTTCCTCAAATTCAGAGGGTCTATCAAAAATCAGGCCAGAGGCCAACAGGCAGTCTAAGGGAGCCCGTCGCACAAGAATTTGCAAACGTCCGAGAACAAGTTGCTCTTCTAGGGATGTTCAAAGGTCAAACGAGTGAGGACCTTTGATAAAAAATGGCACCCTGTTAAAACATTTAATGCAATTTTTATAATAAATTGTCTATTTTTGTTTATTATCAAACTTTTATGGCACCCTTCTCACTTAGTCCTAGTGTATTGTTTTACAAAATGGAAGGTATAGCAATGTGTGCTGTTTTTAATTTAAGGTGGTAAGCTTATATCAACTTGAATTATGAAAAATAGCAATGTGTTGCTATTTGTTAAAACCAAAATAACTATAATTTACAGTTTTGTAAATTACACTTTTGGATCTGGTGGATGTTTCTGTCCAACCCAGAGAATAAATCAAAGGAAGGAGCAACAGCTGCAGGCACGGGTTGTCCTCCTGTGTCTAATGGACCGTATCACCCCTGTGAAATAAAAATCAATATTTATCACCTACCTAGAAGACCATCCCAATCAATCAGATTCCTGTCTCCCGTCATTTCTTTTGGGTTTTGTTAAGCACTGACAGTTCCTCTGGAACCCACCCACCCCTGTGTGGGATATCGAGGGCCACTGGGGGTTCTCCCCTCGGCTGCTTGGGGAGGGTCCAAGCCCAGGGGAGCAGAGGAACACGGGAGCTGAGCCAAAGAAGGGCCAGCACAGGCCCCCTCCCCACAAATCAACTTTGGCTTGGTCCAGTTACATCCTCCTGTCTGGGGGTGGGGGTGGGGGGGCAACTGCAGTGTGATAGCAGTACAAAGGGCAGCGGACTTTGCCTTCGTCCTGGTTCTGCCCAAAATGGTTTTCTTTCTTTTTAACATACAGGTTTCCCATGGTTTGTCAGAAACTGAAACATCCATCACATGTGGAAGACCAGCCTCAGAAAAGACTCAGGCAGTCTTGAGCACAAAGGTTTCCCAGACATAACTGACCCAGAAGAAGTTTTTGTTTTGGAGACGCCACAAGAACAGCGTCCTTCCTTCCTTCCTTAAAGCACTTGCATGTCCCAGGGCCCCACGCCAAGGAAACGCATGCCATGTTGCCTGTGCTCATGCAAAAGGAGCCCTACCCCACAGTGCAGAATGGGAGAAGGAGGAGATATTTGAAAGTTCATCAGTATTTCAGCTCAGATTGTCGGTGTGTGTGTGTGTATGTGGAAGACTGTCATTGTGTTAACTGCCTTGGCATATGCACACACAGTGCTGATTAGTGAGGGAAAACTGAAAAGATCGCATAGAACCTTCTGTGTAAAAGCAATTGCAATGGAAAGATAATGGGGGAAGTTTCAAATATTTACATAATGACGGGATTGTTGCGCCTTGTAATAGAAAAAACAGAACTCCTCAACCTGGGTGACGTGTACATGAAGGCTAATCAAAATGAGTTTTTCTTGTCCATTCTCATTTTGATTTTGCCTGGTGTGGGAACCAAGAAAACAGTCTACCATATGCCTTCCCCAAGAATCTTAAAATATGTATTGTTGCTGGCAAGGAAACGATAAAGGAACATAATTAGGCAATGATGACCCCAAAGCAAACAGATTCTTTCCTGGATGCCACAAGCCATCTGGGCTTGCCTGATGTTTATAGAATCTTCATTAGTGAAGAGCCTCAATAGATAAGAGGCTGGACTGGAACATCAATGGTTGAGATAAGGGCAAGTGGACAACCAATCTGAAGATCCACAAGGGGCTGGGAAAGAACATGCACACACACAGCAGAAACACAGCTTCAGAAAGTGTCAGGCCCTTTTATTAAATTCACAGCATGTTCTTCAGACTTCATCAGACAAAACTTTGCTGTTCTGGATCATTTGTTGTTCCCCAGCCTTGGAAATTTAACAACATGTTATATTTTGGTGCCTGGACTTTTCTGTATGCCATCCTCATTGTCGTACAAAGCAGAACCCTCCTGGGAAACGAGCACAGTTTACCCACCAAGGACAATTCTTACAAATCTTCGGGTGAACTTGGAAATAGGGAGGGAGAGGCCTATTTCAACTTTGAGGCTTTTCTGGAGAACCTGAAAGTGGATTTTTTAAGGAACTTGAACTTATCGGCGATACCTTCACAAGAAAAGATCAAAGAGGAACCACCCCAATTCATGATTGATTTATACAACCGATACACCCAGGACAAGTCCTCCAGTCCCATTGCCAACATTGTGCGCAGCTTCAGACCTGAAGGTATGAGTAGTTTTCAACGGGTAAGCTACAGTGTTTTGAGGTGGCAGTTGGGATGCTAAATTCCATTCACATATGGCTTTTTTTTTTTAAATATTCTCCACTTGTTTTCTTTTATAATGTAAGATATAAAAATGGAAGCTTTAAAAAAGAAGATTGAAAGCACCAATAAGTTATCAATGTAATTTACATAAGTTTCTCAGATGAATGTTAGTACTTCTATATAATTTCTTTAAAGTGCAGGTTGGCAGTTCTGCTAAAGCAGTGGTTCTCAACCTTCCCAATGCTGCAACCCTTTAATACAGTTCCTCATGTTGTGGTGACCCCCACCATAAAATTATGGCTTTCCGATGGTCTTAGGTGACCCCCCCTGTGAAAAGGTCATTCTACCCCCAAAGGAGTCATGACCCACAGGTTGAGAACAACTGAGCTAAAGCATGCAGTGCAGCCGTGAATAATCTCTGGGTGTTCTAGAAACCTCTGGAGTCATGAACATTTGCAGGGGTAGGGTGGGTGGGTCGTGAAACCAAAAGAAAGCCAATGCGATTTCATTTCCTCCTGACCTGTGTGTTCTCCTGAGCCAAAACTGTCTGGCTTTGATAATGGCTAATTAATCTGGCTGAACTGTACATTAGTCTTGGCTATCAGGTGCATCATTTACAGTATTGCCAGGTGGAGTAAAAAGTTTTCAGCTCTGCTCCAGGAGGAAGAGGTCTTTAAGTACTAAATTAAAAAAGAAAAAGAAAAAGCTAGAACAAATGTTAGGATGGGACTATTTGGCTTTTTCGGAGGAGATTCAGAAACAGGTCAATTGACCTAAAAACTGAGGACAAATGCAAGCAGGGCTTAACAGCCTGTCTCCCCAACATACAAGAAACTGCCATTAATTGTGTGCTTGTTTACTAATTTGTTTGGCTTTGTGAAAGAAGTCCCAACCCTGCTCATCACCAAAGGTGGATCAACATGGAACTCTTCTTCTGAAAGGCATTTAATGAACTGATCGATTAACACAGAGCCATCCAAGTGTTACAGATGGTTTAAAAAATGTAATAAACACACAAGTAAGATTATATGGAAGGAGAAAAGATGGGCAAATCTCCCATTCCCCCTTAGATAAGGCCTCCTCTCTGTATCCCACCAACTCAAAGTCACAGATAAAATATTGAACACATCATCAGCAAAAGTACTAAACCCAACATTCACACATTTAGGCAAAGAAACCAGCTAATGCCTCCACTCTCTTTTGATAAACATAGATTTGGAGCCCATATAAAGTGCTAAAGTCTCTAGGAAGCCTTCAAGAGAGTTTTTTTAAAAAATAAAAGTCTACCCAGTTTAATCTTGGCCTTTTGACTACAGCAGAATTTTAGGCTGATAACTTTCCCAATGGATACTAATTGTTCAACCCAAACCATGCAAATTATCCATTCTTTGAAGTTCCCCTAATCTCTTTTTAGACAGAGCCCGTGCAGTGAAACGCTTAATGTTGGGTTAGAACCAAGGAAAGCCTGGTCCGAGGCCCCCTCAGTCATGGTAGCTCATTCAGTGACTTTCTGGCAGGCAGAAAGTCGCTCAGCTCAGCTCGCTCCGCAAAGTTCTTGTGATTAGAACAATATAACTACTTACTTTGCTTACTTATTTTTATTTATTTGGAAAACATTGTCATTTTCTGAGGACGTCTGATTTTTCATTGTGCAAAACTCCTTTCCCTGCAATTTCTAGATGTTATATTTGTAAACAAGAGGGCGGGCAGCCTCCCTTGGTACTTCCTCCCCTTATTTCCCTACAACAGCCACTCTGTGAGGTGAGTTGGGCCTAAGAGGGAAGGCTAAGCCCAAATCACCAAACCAACTTCTATACCTAAACACTCACTCCCAGTTGCTAGTCCAGCACCTTAACCGCTATGTCATTGGGTTTTGTTTTGTTTTTTACATATAGATTTCTTTTTCATCAATAATATTTTATTTTATTTATTTATTCAATTTCTATAGTCACCCATCTCAATCAATGATTCCAGGCAGTTTATAATATGCTGGAAGATATGTCCATTTCCCCATATTTCTAATACTACATTTTACTTATACAGGAATAATTTAATTCCTTTACTTTGTTTCATGTTAGCATTTTAGTAATACTGGTAATGAAGTGTTGAATGTTCAGCATTGGATGTACTAATATTCAGGTTCAAATTCCTTTCTTGCTAGAGAGAGTCAATCATCACAGTGTTTATCATTTTCTCCATCAGATATTTCTTCTCTGTCTTCATTGGAAATAAATCAGAAATATATCTTGCTCTTCAACGTTTCCATCCCATGGCATGAAGAAGTAACTAAAGCTGAGCTGAGGATCCACATTGCATGTCATAAAGAGTGTTTTCCTCCTGTTCATGGAAACGTAGTAATCTATGATGTGCATGAAGGAGATAACTGGGGGGAAGCAGAGGGTGTACAGAACTTCCTTGCCTCCAGAGAAATCCAGGGATGTGGCTGGGTGACCTTTGATGTGTCCAGCACTGTGAAAAAATGGGTCAAGGCAGAAAAGACCGGGACTGTCAACCGGTTGGAGACCGCCGTGAAGAGCTACGATTCAAGTGGTTTCAACTGTGAGCATCTGAACATCAGCGTGGCTCCTGACTCAAACCATCTACCTTCCCTGATATTGTTTTCTAATGACCACAGCAAAAGAGTCAAAGCAAACCACGCAGAGCTTCAGGAAATGGTGGCTCATGAACAGGAGGATTTGCTGAAGAGTTTAGCAAAGGACCATGCTGTCCACAGGCGGAATTCTTGGTCTGTCCACAGGACCCATCACTCCCTGTCCAGAAGCAAGCGAAGTATTGAGCTCAACCATTGCCGGAAAACAACCCTCCATGTGAATTTTAAAGAAATTGGCTGGAACTGGATCATTGCTCCTCCAGATTATGAGGCGTTTCAGTGCAAAGGGGGCTGCTTCTATCCTCTGACTGACAATGTCACCCCAACCAAGCATGCGATTGTCCAGACCCTGGTCCATTACAAAAACCCCAAGAAAGCTGTCAAGGCCTGTTGTGTTCCCACGAAGCTGGAAGCCATCTCCATGCTTTATAAAGATGAGGCTGGGACCCCCACCCTGAAATATGAATACGAAGGGATGAAAGTCGCAGAATGTGGCTGCCGGTAGTATGAGAGGAGGGCCTCTTGTTCATAATTTAAACATGAAGTTGTGAGTGCAGCCCTTTCTCTTTTGAATTTCTCATAGAACGGTACTTGTTGTAAACCAATGACTAAGAATGGAATCACTAATTTGTAGACTGAATCTCCCTCACATAGGTCTTTTTCCCCCTACAATATTTCTTTTATACCCTTACTGTATATTTTTAGGAAGGTATCATTAAAAAAAACCTCTGTCTGTGCCCATCAACTGTACTATAAATATTTGTGGGGACTTATTGACTGCAGAAGCTATTTCCAGAAGACGAACCACTGATCACAGTAGGCCTAGTTGCAGGAGTTCTTGTGACTCTTGTGCCAATATCACATATGCTTACAGAACTGTACTTTTTTTTTTCCAACCCCCAAAGACAGGAAGTGTTTTTCCACATTTCCATCATATAAAAATTATGTAGAGTGAAAGCATTATGAAATACTTTTCTAGCAGTGTAATTATTTTCCAAGCAGTGAAAAAATATTTTAGAAATGATATTGAAATCTGACTACTATAAAGATTACTAAAGTATAATATTTGAACAACTCTGGTACATGAAATGCACTCTGGGAGCTTCCTTTATCCCAAAGGGAGTCTGATATGTTGCCTCTATTCTAAAACTCACCATAGATTTGGTGGGACTGACACCTGTGACATTCCCTACCCTCACCCACCTGCCATAGAGAGGACACTCGAAGTAGGTAGAAAGGAAGGAAGTTAGGACAGGACTGCAAACAAGTTGTTTCATGGAGTAATCCTTGTCTAAATTGTGGGATTCAGCACTCTAAAATGTCATAATCAGTGGTGGACTAAGGCTCACTTGTGCCCTAAGCACTGACAAATCTTGGTGCCCCCCCCCCTCCTCCTTTGCACATACTGTACAAACGAAGCAAGCTTAGGCTACATAAAAGTTTTTGTGGTGCCCCCTTTGGGCCTGGTGCCCTAATAACATGCTCAACGGTTAATACATCACTGGTCATAATGTTCAACTATGCATTCTGGTTGGGTCAAAAAGGTACAGAGGATAGGAGTAGCTAGCTCAATAAAGAAATGAATAAATATAGAGCAATGAAATAGCACTAAATGACATTCCAGAGAAAGGACTATTCCATTATCACAAGGAGAGAAATAAGCAAAATAAAAGGAAGCTTTATGAATTTAACTTGTCACATTTTACCTCAAACATGGGCAGTTCTAGAGCAAACATTAAAGGACCAGCCCTGAATGTGCCTGCTAACTGAGCGATTCCCTCCACAGAAAAGTTTTTGTGGTCTCCAGATATAAAAGAGAAGTCCTATAAACTTTGTTGGAAAAATAAGGACTTTACTAATCATCTAAAGTCCCATCTGAAAAAAGTATAAGATCTCCTTGGCCATCAAATTCCTCTGCTCTGCTGAGGTGAGTCCAGAAGGCAGAGATTCCATCCAGTGAATCCCTCCCCAACCACACACCAGCCCAGCCATCCCATAGAAAGCTTAGAGGCTGGGATTTAAAGAACAGGTATTTGAAAGCCCAAACTGTTACCAATCTATGTTGGCCCAAACAGGCTGCTAGAAGACACACCACCGTAATGGGCTGCAAAGCCCCAGCAATCACTATGAGACAGGCAAGATATTTGCATTCGGCATTTCTTTGCTGCTATCTTGTGATCACCTGGATTTTTGCAGGTCAGGTAATCCTAGAAGGAATCTCCATCTCAGCTCTTTCTTCCTGGTGCTTTTCTAAGCAGCCAGTATCTCCTTTCCAGCTCTCTTATCCATCTGGCTTCTATTTTTAGTCTCTTGATGAGACCTACTTGAGTGATCACATACAGAACTACATGACTTTTGCAGAGGGATGGAATCCTTTATCTCTATTCTCCACAAAGCCTTGACCTTCTGAATATTCTGAGCCTTTCCATAGATAAATCTGTAGCTCATCAATTAAACTGCCTTCAGAGGCCCATTTACCAATAAAGGAGAATATCTGTAGCTCAGGATTGAAACGGGCAAACAAGCCAAACTCAGAGAGCACCAAGGAGCCTTTGGGCCCATTTACTTTCCCTTTTTACGTGCTCACTGAAAGGGATTGAATGTGTCCATAGATGGAAATAGGAGGGCTGCGGAGGCTCACGTTCTTATTTTACTTATTAATTTCAATTTCAGTTGATACCCTGCCTTTCCACCCCATGATGCTTTGGGCTTCTTACAGTCAAGAAAATATAAAATAATAAAAAGAAGTTCAAAATTTAAAAATGTCACACGTTATATTGATACATAATATAAACCTTGCAATCCTTATTAGCCAATACAGGAGCCCTATTAAAATGGGTCCAAACAGTCAATAGTCAATGTGCCGGGATTGAGCAGAAATCTGGAATTGAGAGGCCCCTGCCTTTTCCACCACTTCAGCCTCAAACGGGAGGTTGGAGGCCAGGCTATAATTTTCTAGCTGCTCCGGCTCAAGAGAAGTCTCCGGCATCGCTTTTGGGGTGTAAGGGTAATATTCCCTCCGTATATCTTGTCCACATCAGCGGTGGTCTTCAGCAGGTTCTGACCAGTTCTGGAGAACCGGTAGCGGAAATTTTGAATAGTTCTGAGAACCGGCAAATCCCGCCTCTGACTGGAGATTTTACAGTCTCCTTTCCCTGCCACGCCCACCAAGCCATGCCCACAGAACCGGTAGTAAAAAAGTTTGAATCCACATCACCGAGAAGAATCCAAAACTCTATGTTAAAATTACATTAATATGAAATGTGAGTTTTCCGCTTCTCTTGGCTGTTTTTAGAGGGACACGGTGGCTCAGTGGCTAAGACGCTGAGCTTATCGATCAGAAAGGTCAGCAGTTTGGCAGTTCGTATCCCTAGCACCGCATAACAGAGTGAGCTCCTGTTACTTGTCCCAGCTTCTGCCAACCTAGCAATTCAAAAGCATGTAAAAATGCAGGTAAAAATAGGGACCACTTTGGTGGGAAGGGAACAGCGTTCCGTGCACCTTCGGTGTTTAGTCATGCCGGCCACATGACCACAGAGACGTCTTCGGACAGCGCTGGCTCTTCGGCTTTGTCACAGAGATGAGCACCACCCCCTAGAGCTGGAAATGACTAACGTGTATGGGCGAGGGGAACCTTTACCTTTACCTGGCTGTTTTTGTTTGTTTTCTTTGGTTGAAAACTATTGATTGTGTCTACATTTCTGACCAGCTATAGTTCTATACCTTTTCTTTCCTGAACCTTCACTTCCTGTTTTGAAAAAGAGATCAATTATTCAAGCTATTTTTTTATTTTAGAAATAAATTTTAAACTTACTCAAAAATGGTTAAGAATAATCATGGAAAATATGTATTTAAAAATCAGCACTCCTCAATCAATCAATATTATGGCCATAAATAAAATACTATTAAAACAGATCACACACACACACACACACACACACACAAATGTATATTGATAATTATTTTTAAAAAAGTAAAATTAAAAAAATGAATATGGTTCTTCAATCACCAGGAAAGATATATGGCTGCACGCAATAGAGCAACCCAGTAGAATCTTGGCCAGACCAAAGAAGCGACGAATAGAAGCCCTGGTCTTGGTCAGGAATTTCTTCTTCACAAGAGGATCTACAAACAGAGGTGGTATATTCAGCAGGTTCTGACCAGTTCTGGAGAACCAGTAGCAGAAATTTTGAGTAGTTTGGAGAACTGGCAAATCCCACCTCTGACTGGCCTCTCCCCCATCTATTCTCTGCCTCTTGAGTCCCAGCTGATCGGCTGGGTCTTCTTTTGTTGCTCTGCACAGGAGAATGGAGCTGAAAAGCAGGCGAGTGGGGCGGGGAGGGAATGGGATTTTGCAGTAACCTTCTCCCAGGAGTGGGGTGGGAATGGAGATTTTACAGTATCCTTCCTCTGCCATGCCCACCAAGCCACACCACACCCACCAAGCCATGCCTACAGAACTGGTAGTAAAAAACTTTGAATCCCACCACTGTCTACAAAGACACCCAGGATTCCCCATAGAGGAAATTGAATTCCTTCACAAAGGTGCATGCATGGATCAGGTTGGTGGGGATTACCTGATCATCCTTCCTTTTAACCATAAACTGGCTGAAAGGGCCAAGGACTAAGTATTACAATATCTCAGTTGACTTCAGCCCACTGGGCAGCTGGTCGAGAGCAGCTGCTGAATAGGCTGTTTAAGCCAGTTGTGTATCCACTTAGCTGCCAACCCATGCAGCCCACCCTTAACTATCCTGGGATCCTTTGTCAGATGCTTGGCTAAGTTGGAGATAACATCTACACTATTCCCACATCCTATTAAGAAAGTTAGTCAGAAAAATGAAATAAGGTTAGTTCGACGAACCTTATTTCTGTTTTTAGCCTGCTCTTGACCAATCTATGCTGACTGCTCATAATTACTGCACAGTTTTCAATGTGCTTCCAAGTCAATCTCTGTGATTTACTCCAGATACCTAAAGAAGTATTGCTAAGAAGACTGAGGGGAATCAGAGGCAACTACTTATGAAATTCCCAAGTGCAAATAATGTTGCCTATAACACAATTGCCCTTCCTTCCACACACTTTCTACTGTAACCAAAGGCAATGGGATTTTGCTTTACCTTCACCAATTCCCAGTGGTGCCCACCGACTCAGTTCAGCAGCCACAGGAAGTGGGGCTGCTTTCCGTTGGGCTCCTCCTGGGCTTAGGGCAAGCATTTCATGATTAACAGGGGCCATGTGACCAGCAGAGGAGGAAGGGATGACTTAATTACTTCTCTCTCTCTCTCTCTCTCTCTCTCCCTGTCTCTCTCCCTCCCTCCCTCCCTCCCTCCCTCTCCCTCTCTCTCTCTCTCTCTCTCCAGATAAAAGGTTTCTCATGCTGTCCCATCTCCCTAAGGGCAGATCGCATCCCTGCACCCACCTAGGGCCCTCCAGCCAGAATTGCGGTGATTCCTCCTTTCTATGTCTTTCTATCACAAGCAGAAGACCAATGAAATAACGCCAAGGGTTTCAGTCTGTCAACATCTATTTGTCTTGAAACTAGCAACCATATGTTCAGGGGTGGTATTACAAGGAAATCCTAATTGATTACAGTTACGAAGACCAAAGTCACCTCCGGATTAGCAGCATTCTGGGGATAATGCAGAGTACAGCCAGGAGCAGGGATAATAACAACGTTTTTAGCTAAATCATAAAATACTATATAGAATAGAATAGAATTGAATAAGAGAGTTGGAAGGGACCTTGGAGGTCTTCTAGTCCAACTGCCTGCTTAGACAGAAAACCCTCCACCGCTTCAGACAAATGGTTGTCCAATCTCTTCTTTAAAACTTCCAGTTGGAGCATTTACAATGTCTTACTCTTCTTCAGTTCTTGGCATAATGCCACTTGGCCTGAGAGTGAATGACGTGACAGGGGTGTGCTGTATGTATCCATTTTTTTATCAGTCAAGCAAATGTCCCTCACTGAAAAAGTTCCCAGAACAAGCGCAGATAAAAGGCTGGTCCATTACAAACTAGTTGGCCAAAGAAGAAGCTCCATCCTGACCTTAGTCTTACTTCACCCAGGATTAAGTACTAGGAGGGCTTCTATGTCTTTAGAACAGGACATTTCACCACCACCACCAAAGCCCTTAGTCTCTGCTCTTCTGGCATTTATCTCATCGACCTTTTTATTTATTTGTTTGTTTACTTATTGGCTTCTAAAAAAATGAAAATTGAAATTCAAACAGAATCGATAAATAAATCGGGGTTTAAGATTGAGAAGAAAGTAAAATATCTGGGTATTTTTATGACAAATACAAATTTTTTGTTATTTCAAAACACCTATTAAAATTACGCTTAGCTTGCCAAATGCCTGCCAATCACATTTAACATACCATTCAATTTTCTTTATTGTATCTCCTTCCATTGAGATCTATTGGCCAAGGTATATGTAGTGGTCTACTTTATCTAGTTCTTCTCCAAGTATATATTTTTTTCTTTCTTTGGTGAATTTATTAAACATGACCTGGTTCTTTTTCAGGTTTATTTTTAAATTAAATGGTTCTCCTGCTTTGTGCAACTCTTGTATATGTATATTTTTAGCTCTTCTGGGTCTTGTGAGAAGAGAACAACATCATCTGCAAATCTTAAGGGATTTAAATAGGTGCCCTTGATTTGTATTCCATCTTTTGCCCAGTCTAGTTGACGAAATACTTCTTTAAGGCAGACTGAGAAAAGGATAGGTGATACTGTATCATCTTGTCGTAAAACTCGTTCTATGTTGATTTCCACTAAGATCATTAAGGCAAATTGTCATCATTTTGTTTTCATATGTCAATTGTTGTAAATTTATGTAAACAGTGTCTATGCTTTGATTGAGCAATGCCTTAATATCGCCTACTGGAATACTGAGTCAATAGTCAATGAAAGCCATGCACTGAGGCCTGGTGTACTCATTGTGCTTTTCAGTGACTTGCTGAACAACCTGGATGTGATCCTTTGTGCTGCAGCCACTTCTGAACCCTGCCTGCTCCTTTGGCTGTGCATCATTTAATGTTCTCAATATTCTTTTTGCTATTATCTTGGTGAAAACCTTGCAGATGACTGAAAGGAGGCAAGAGTTCTTTAAATCATCTTGGGCCCCTTTCTTGCATATAAGAATCACTTCAGCATTTTTCCATGGGTTGGGTATTTTTTCTTCTTTGAGCCATCTTTAGTATAGTTTTACTAGTATCTTGTGTAAACTATGACCACCAGCTTTCAGCATTTCAAATGTAACACAGTCATTTCCCAAAGCTTTGCCATTTTTCATTGATTTTATGGCACTTTGATACTTCCTCCACTAGGATATCTGGCATTTCCTCTTTTGTGGGTGTTGTTAGTTTTGAGTGATCTTGACCTTTGTATAGCTCTGAATAGAATTTTCCAGTTATTTCTAACATTTCCTGCATTGTTCCACACACAGAGCCCCCTTCACATTCAATGCAAATGCCTTATTTCTTATATTTATAAGCACTTATAAGCAGAAGGACATTGACACTGACATCCCCTAAATTCTGCTGAAGATGTTACCTAGCATGGTAATGAAACGTCCAAAAACCAACCCATAAGCTCGGAGAACGAACCTCCACCCTTATAAAGATGTGTTAAGATAGTTGCCAGTGTTACAATTGCCAGTGCCAAAGATAATTTCAATGACAAAAATGAATGTTCTATGTAGGATGCTTTTGTTTTGTGTGAACCTTTGTGTTTTTGCGGCTCCCAGTATTACTAAATAAGGCACTACAAGGGCTCCTTTATGTCACTGGAACATAAAGATTGCTAATTATTTTAAACAGCTAACAACACATTCATTTTAATCTAAAAGTCAGATTTAACAGCTTACTGAAACATTCTAACAACCTAATTGTATTAATTTATTTTTGTTTACGGTATCCAGATTAGTCACATGAATTATTTAAAATCAATACAGTCTGATCCAGATTCTAGTAGACAGCATCTGACTCATAAATTAGTAAACGGAAGCATTCTGAAAATATAACTGAGTGGTCTAATCACAATTTGAAGGCTGTTGCAGTGGTTTCATAAGGTGGTTGCTATACTACAGAACAAAGCTGCACCCTGCTACATGCCCTCCAGTTTAATAAGATTAAAGACTTAGAACTAGATTTAAAGATTACTGTCAGCTAAAATGGATATTCGGTCTCTCTGATTTAATATTCACTTCTGAGACCAAGTAGGAAGAATCTACATTTCTCACAGTCTGTAAATCATTTGGAATTCATTTGCACTTTTCTAACAGCATGAAAATAATACGAAGAAATGTATTGTTTGGAATGGCACTTATATTTGGTAGCATCCATATTGAGAGTGTCTCACACTCCACCCTGGTGCTGGACATGGCCAAGATTCTGTTGGACAATTATTGTTTTCCAGAAAATCTGGTGGGAATGCAGGAAGCCATTGAACAAGCCATCAAGGGTGGGGAGACTTTGCATATCTCAAATCCTAAAATCTTGGCAACAGCTCTGACAGCTGGACTTCAAGGAACTTTGAACGACCCACGCCTGGTAGTATCGTATGAAGCTTTGGCTCCTGCAGTCCCTGAGCAAGAAGCGGATGCTTCGCTACCATTAGAAGCACTTTTAGAGGTTATCCAGCACACAGTCAAATCTGAAGTGCTGGGTGACAATGTAGGCTACTTAAGAATAGACTACATTGTCGGGGAGGACATGATGCAGCAAATTGGTGCTTTCCTGGTGGAAAAGATGTGGAAGCCCTTGATGGAGACATCAGCTCTGGTCTTAGACCTGCGTTACACCACCGGAGGGAAGATATCGGGTCTTCCGTTCATCATCTCCTACTTGTACAGTGAGGACAAACTGCTGCATGTGGACACTGTCTACAACCGGCCTTCTAACAGCACTGTGGAAATATGGACTTTACCAAAAATGCTGGGCCTGAGATACGGTAAGGATAAGGAAGTCATTTTGCTGACCAGTAAACACACTTCTGGGGTGGCCGAAGATATGGCTTACATCCTGCAGCAAATGCACAGGGCCATCATAGTGGGCGAAAGGACAGCGGGTGGCTCCTTGGACCTCCGGAAATTGCAAATTGGGTCTTCCCAGTTCTATGTGACCATTCCTGTGTCATGTTCTATGAGCCCCTTAAGTGGCTTTGGCCAGAGCTGGGAACTGAATGGGGTGATGCCAAGTGTGGCCGTTCCAGCAGAGCGAGCCCTAGGTGATGCCCTGGCCATTCTGTCCTTTCGCAAAGCAATTCCTGACAGTGTCAGTCGCTTGATGCACGTCTTGCAGAACAATTACTCAATAATTGAACAGGTGCCAGCATTACTTCAACAGCTCTCTGTGTTTGATTATTCAGCCATCCTGTCAGAAACAGATCTGGCTTTTAAACTAAATACTGAATTGCAAAGCATCTCCAAAGACCCACGACTTTTCTTGTGGACTACCACAACCAGTGAGGCTACAGTTATGGCGGCTGAAGAGCCGATGGACATGAACATAGAGCTACTGGATGGCGAACAACTCAAACAAATCCTGGCTGCTGTGTTTAGAGTGTCGGTGCTGTCTGAAAATGTGGGTTACCTGCGTTTTGATCAGTTTCCCGATGCTGGAGTGCTGATCAAGCTGGAGCCCTATATCATCAATCAAGTCTGGGAACCTTTGCAGGCAACGGACTATTTGATCATTGACCTGCGCTACAACCAGGGTGGACCATTTTCAGATGCTGTACCAGTCTTACTATCTTACTTCCAAGATCCCTCGGCCGGTCCTGTGCATTTGTTTACCACTTATAACAGACTCACAAACCAGACCCATGTTTACAACAGTAGAGTTGAACTGCTAGGCAAGCCCTATGGGACACAGCGCAGCATCTATTTACTCACCAGCTACCTCACAGCTACAACGGCAGAAGAGTTTGCCTACCTGATGCAATCCCTTGGCCGGGCAACTCTCATTGGTGAAATTACTGCTGGAAGCCTGGCCCACTCGCACCCCTTCTGCATACTCAGGTCAAGAAAAGAGGAAGGCTGCAGCCTCTTTATCAATGTGCCATTCATCACCCTAATTGACCGCCATGGTGAATACTGGCTGGATGGCGAAGTGGTGCCTGATGCCATCGTGCTGGCCAATGAGGCCTTGGAGAAAGCCCAAGAAGTGTTGGGGTTCCACAGAGAGATGGGAGCACTGATTGAGGAACTCGGGCTGTTGCTTGAAGTGCATTACGCCATACCAGAGGTGGCCACGCAGGCAAGAAGCATGCTAAACTCCAAGCTGGCTCAAGGAGGCTATCGCACAGCAGTGGATTTTGAAATGCTTGCCTTGCAGTTGACCACTGACCTTCAAGAAGCTTCTGGGGATCACCAGTTGCATACATCTTACAACCATGTCGAATCTTTCTTACAGGAACAGCTCCCCAACAAGACTTTGACTTCTGAGGAGATCCGCTACATAATTGAGGATCTGTTCAAAGCAGACATTTTGCCTGGCAATGTAGGATATCTGCGTTTTGACCTGATGGCTGAAGCAGAGATGGTGAAGGCCATTGGACCCCAACTGTTGCACATTTGGGACAAGCTTGTGACCACAGATGCTATGATTGTTGATATGCGCTACAACACGGGCAGTTATTCCACCGCGGTGCCCATCTTTTGTTCCTATTTCTTTGACAGTGAGCCCCAGCAGCATCTTTACACACTCTTTGACCGCAACACCACTCAAAGCATGAAGGTGTGGACTTTACCACACCTCTCTGGCAAACGATATGGCTCGGTGAAGGATATCTATATCTTAATTAGCCACGTGAGTGGATTGGCAGCAGAAGCCTTCGCTCGCTCTCTGAAGGATCTCAATCGGGCCACAGTCATTGGGGAGCCCACATTGGGGGGCTCACTGTCCGCAAACGTTTACCACCTGGGCAGCAGCCCCTTGTATGCTTCCATCCCCAGCAAGGTGATGCTGAGCCCCATCACGGGCAAAGTGTGGAGCCTCTCTGGCGTACAGCCGCATGTCACCAAACAGGCTTCAGAAGCCATGACTTCCGCCCTGAACATCATTGCTTTGCGCTCCAACCTCCCCAGCATTTTGCAGACGGTGGCCAAACTGGTGGCTGACAACTACGCTTTTGCTGATGTTGGGGCTCTGGTGGCAGACAAACTTTCGGATGATGCCAAAAGAGATGTGTACCAGAAGATCAATTGTGAAATGAAGCTTGCTGAAAAAATTACAGCTGACCTAAAAGCTCTTTCTGGAGATAAACACTTGAAAATAACCCATGTTCCTGAGCACCTGAGCAACCATATTCAAGGGATCATGCCCGTGCAAGTAAGTGCCCATTAGCTTGTTTCATTAACCGCTGACCTAAAAACTGTGTGAATAGAGAGTTAATATTTACTATGATGGGATAAATTCCTTTGGACTTGCCTCAAGAACTGGATTCGTTCAAGTAGCACGCTCCTGACTTTACACCGTAACAGCTCAGTTCATATTATTTAGTTTACTGTGTTTGGTTACATTAACTTATTATTGCTTTCCCTAGGTAGTTTTCATTTTTGTCTTTATGTCTTTAATTTTTTTAGAAAAATGAAAACTAGGAATTTAGTTTCACTTTTACTCCAGTTATAGATTGGCAATGATGCAGCCTTTTCTAATTTTTCTCACACTTATAATATTCACTTATAATCTTGAGTGTACAGGTGTAATATTTTAGATACTGATAATGGGTAACCACTCTATAGTTTTGTCCTAGGACTCTCATTGTGTTATTAATATTTTATCTCACATTTTCAAATGTATTTTTCAATTTGCAACTTTACTGGTGTTATGCTGGTGCTTAACTGAGCTATACATTGAAATTATGTGCACACAGCTTAACAGGTTGGTATAGTACTACATTCTGATTTTGTTTATAATCAAGCAGTATGCTTACTATAAATAAAATATTTTAAAAATTATAAAATAATTTTAACAGACTTGTCTCAGAAGGCCCAGTATGACTAGTTCCTGATAATCATTTCATTAAAATGAAATTAGAAAGGACATTAAACAGATAAACTTTAGTTCCTGTGATTTCCATTGACTTATTTATTTATTGTCATAGTGCTATGATGTTATATACTAGCATTCAAAACCTTTGCTAGACCAATACTTGAATACAGCTCCGCTGTCTGGAATCTGCACTGTATATCAGACATAAATACAATTGAGCGAGTCCAGAAGTATTTTACAATAAGAGTACTACATTCCTCTGTTCTCAACAGAATACCCTACACCACCAGATTCTAGGCTTAGACAACCTTGAACTACGCCGGCTAAGATTGGACTTAAGCATAGTACATAAAATTATCCCTTACGATGTCTTACCAGTTAATGAATATTTCAGCTTTAACCACAACACAAGAGCACACAACAGATATAAACTTAATGTAAACCACTCCAAACTTGATTGCAGGAAGTACGACTTCAGCAACAGAGTGGTCAATGCATGGAACTCACTACCTGACTCTGTTGTTACATCCTCTAACCCCCAATCCTTTACCCTCAAACTAATCTTTATTGACCTCACCCCATTCCTAAGAGGTCTGTAAGGGGCTGTGCATAAGTGCACATTCGTGCCTACCGTCCCTGTCCTATTGTCCCCAATTATTTGTACCTATTTCATGTATTTATACTTATGTTTATTCTTATTTCTATTATATTGTAAGCGTTTGACAAATCAAATAAATCAAATAAATAAATAAATGTTGACTGAGGAATGTTGACTAATTTGAGTAAGGTTTCAGTCCTGATCATCCCAACTGTCTAGCTGCAAGATGTATTATTTTAATGCAAGGTGGATTCTCATATTTCTTGTGTTATTCTTGAAAATTACTTACTTATTTTTAAAAAAATATTTCAGATTCCTTCCTCAAATATGTTAGAAGACCGCATTAAGTTTTCATTCCAAACCAAAGTGTTTGAGAATAATGTTGGTTACCTCAGATTTGATACGTTTGGGGAGAGTGAGCTTTGGCCTCAATTCTCTGAGCTGATGATGGAACAGATCTGGAAGAAGGTTGTCCACACTAACGCACTAATCATCGACATGAGGTAAATAATCTGCCCTAAGTAGAATAAGCAATGAAGATAAAACTTCCAAAATATATGCTTTGCCACAAAGGTATTTGTCAAATTTAATTCCTGGGCCCAACACAATGCAGTATATCTTGAGAAGCCATCACTGACCAGATTATGAGCTATGTGTTCCTTGCAGGAGGAAATGTATTTATCCACCCTTCAAGATAAATGCAAGGATGGAGGTTGGATACCGGGATAGAGGGCATAATGACAATACATCCAAAGTTTGATCTCTTGGGATTTACCCAGGGCTGGGCTACTGGGGGGCTCCCAGGGGTTTCGGGAGAGCCCCTAGCTAAGATTCTGTGCAGTTTGGAGAACCCCCAAATCCCACTCCTGGCTGGCCCTGCCCGCCCCTCCCCTCCCCTCCCCTTCCAGGAGTCCCCATGCGGCCTGTTTTGGATGAAGGTAAGTGCAGGGCATGCACAGAGGCTCGGGGAGGGCGAAAAATGGGCCTCCCAGAAGTCCGGGAAGGCCGGGAATGGGTCCGTTTCCGGCTTCCAGAGACCCTCCGGGGAGGCCGTTTTTGCCCTCCCGGAGGCTCAAGGAAAGCCTCTAGACTAGAGTCCAGGGAGGGCAACCCCTCCCCCGCCATGGTGCAGGAGGCCAACTAGGCCACGCCCACCAGGGCCATGCCCACAAGCAACCCTTTGCTAAAATTTTTGAAGCCCACCCCTGGATCTACCCCAAAATATGTGTGATCGAGGTACAGAAGCTCCAATCTCCTGAATTTGAAATAAATCAGTGGGAAGATGCAGCAATGTTTTCCTCAATGCAATTGCAGTACTTCACAAAGCACAAACCCAGCACAATCAGGATATCTGATGTCATACAGGAGGTTTCTAGAAAGCCTTCTTATCAATATGAAACATAGGTTGAATTGTAGGAGCCGTATCTCCTTCTAGGCCTTTTGTCTGGGTGCATGAAAAGCGCTACATCCCTAGCACATCTTGTTCAGCTACTTCCTTGTGTGTCCAACCACACTTGGCCAATAAAGAATTCTATCATTCTATTTTACTAGACTTCAGAATGTCTTGGTGTTTTCTCATAAGGATGTTGCAGCTGTTCAGAACTAGTTGGGGCCCTTTGGGCTCCCATGACATCATCTGAAATCTGACAATTTATTTCTCCCAAAACAATATTGGAATAATAAAACTAATTACTTTTTATTAAGTGCTGTGGTTTTGTAGAGTTTCTAGACAGACCACAAAAATCTTGCTTTGTCCTGCACTCCAGGATTTCAAATCTTTCTAGGTTAACTGCGACATGACTTTTTTAAATCTATAAGTAGACAATTTTTTAAAAAAATCAGAGCATAAGAACAGGTATGGGGAAGTGTGAAACAAACAGCTGATTTATCTTTTAACTGGAGTTGGGTTATGAGATCCAGGGTAGAAAAATTCATGACTGTTAAATGGAATCAAAGAGTTAGAATTTTCTGTCTGGCGCGGGGGGTTTATGGCTGCCACTTATGGCAGTCAAGACATTTTTGTTCTGAGCATTTCAAGATTTAATTGTGGATCATTTTCAAACTGCTTTGGGGGGACCAGAGATGAGAAGTTGTGGTAATGTAGGGGTGCCTAATGTCAGGTTTCCTCATCAATGCCTACTTCTCTTCCATGCCTCACTAGGTACAACACTGGAGGGCCCGTCTCTGCTGTAGCAACTCTGTGCTCTTACTTCTTTGATGAAGGACATCCAGTTCTACTGGACAAAGTCTACTACAGACCAAATAATACTACCAGTGAACTTTGGACTTCTTCCCAACTTTTAGGTAATAGCATCTGAAGTTGTGGATGTCGTTATTTCTCTTTACTTACTGCACATTATGGCTAAAGTTAGAACATTATCCAATGTTAAACTATGGCAAAGATGCTATGACGGTTGTAAGAGAGAAGAACGGTTGTCACTTTTTTTCAGTGACATTGTAACTTTGATCAGTCACTAAACAAATGGTGGTAAGTTGAGGACTTCCTCTGTGTGTGTGTGTGTGTGCGTGCATGCGCGTGCGTGCGTGTGTATGTTTTAAGTTTTCACGGGTATCTATATGTATGATATTCAGCTTTGTTCGGGTATTTTCCCACGTCATTAAAAGCACAACTATAATGAAGTGGGAAAATACCTGAACAAAGCTGAATACCATACATACATACATACATACATACATACATACATACATACATACATACATATTAACTAGCTGGGGAAATCTAGGAGTGGAAGTCCATATGTCTTAAAGGTTGAGGAACCCTGCCTTGTACAGTGTATGCATCACAGTATGTATTCTCGTTCTATGAATTCATAGAGGGACGTTCATTTTAATATGGGTTCTGATCAAGTTTACTGTCCGGTGAGACCATGGGTGGTTTTCTGAATCTTCTCCTGTCTCTTCAAGGTCAAAGATATGGCTCTGGGAAGAGTGTGATCGTTCTTACCAGCTCTGTGACTGCTGGGACTGCTGAACAATTCGTGTCCATCATGAAGAGGCTGGGCAGAGCCTTGATCGTCGGACAAAAGACCAGCGGGGGTTGCCTCCCCCCTCAGACACTTCAGGTGGATGGGACCGGCCTCTATGTCACCATCCGAACTTCTAGATCCACCATTTCTTCTGGGGACTCTTGGGAGGGCATCGGAGTGGATCCCCACGTGGCAGTTCCCACTGAGAAATCCCTCATCCAAGCCAAAGAGATCCTTGCCTCTCACCTCCATAGTTTGAGTTAGCTTAGCGGGTCAAACCAAGAGTTCGCATGAAGGCAAAAGGACATCCGGTTCCTTTCTCTTCCCCTGAGGCTAAAATTTTGGTGTTGCACATTCATGCCAGACAACACATCATTCCAAGTCTTCTATCATAGTTAAAATACAGAAGGAGAAAGAGGAAAGCAAGAAGTATTAATCCATCCTCCTAATTTCAGACTGTGTTTCAGAATATAACTTGAAATCCCCTAATCCTTACAATATATATATATATTAAGTTTTAAAGAGAAAATACAAACTAACAAAAACTAATATAGGTTAAGAAAAAACAAATTGTAGGAAAAAAAGAAAAAGGAATAGAAAGAGGCAGCTTCTGATATTCTTTGCCGCAAATACAAATACAGTTATGCAGTTATCTCTAATTGAAAAAAGAAAAGCTAACTTTTTTCTATTATCTATTTTTTTCTAATCATCAAAACCACAAATCATAAGTGCATTTTTCTGTGTCAGGCAAAACCTCCGTCAGAGGTGTCCAATCAGCCACAGATGCAGATGGGGTCATTTCTCTGAGCAAGGAAGTCGAAGTAGCCATCTCTGAAAGTCCAACCACCTTTGCCAACCATCCCTTCCTTTAATGGGTAGTGCTGAAACTGTGTGTGTGGGGGGGGGGGCTTTAAGTAAAATTTTATTTCAGTTTTCCACATTTTAAAAACATCTCTTTTTAGTGAACAACATGATTCCAGGTTTCCACATTTACATACAAAAATGACCGTAAGTACAAATTCATCTTTCATGTTCAACTTCATATCTTGCCAATACTGACCGTTTTTCAGCATCTAATAATCTTGCTGCAGTTGTCATTCTGAGTCTTTTTTTCTAGCTGTGTATCCATTAGTTCCAAAATAAAAGCCTTTGGTTTCAACCATACTTTAGCCTTTAAAATTTCTGAATTAGCCTATGCGTTTGTGCCCATTTTCCCATTGTTCCATTTGTATATTTTAACCAAAAAATTAACCCATTTTATTATACAGTATATTTATTTTTGTGTCTCAAATTTCAACACAAGTTTATGCATTTTAGCAACATGTTTATTATTTGTATATAACAGTCAGCGCAAACTCTGCTTTATAGCCTGATGCTTAACCACTAACCAAATTGGCTAGTGCAACGTATATTTATGTATAGTGCAATATAAATGATGCAATATACCCATTTTTGTAGCAAATAAAGTTGATGTCACTTCAAGAGGCTATGGAGTAATTCTTAGCTTGTCATGCCTCAGAACAAATGTCAGTTACATTTTGGAAGTTTAAACAAAGCAGAAATTGTAAGATCAAACACAAATAAAAGGACTTTGCATTAGTATTTGGCCATTGAATACCTTTTACCAATTGTTGTACAATTTTGTTTCAGGTTTCTGTTAGAACAAATTTATTTACAATCTTGATAGTAGAAACACATATGGACCAAAACCATTATGTCCATGTTTATATTAAGAATATTGAAACTCAAACTGGTTCTTAAATATAATCTGAGGAGATAAAATGGCTCCCTGAAATTGGTACTTGGAGGCAAGCTATCATCAATTCAGAGGTAACCTTGAACATTTATGCTACCAGGGCTATCCAAAATCCACAATATGATGTGGCTGAAAAATTAGATACTTGTTGGTAGTGGTTTAATTTGGACTCCTGCACTGGATTTGATCCCCTAAATCAGGGGTCCCCAACCACCGGGCCGCGGACCGGTACCGGTCCGTGGAACATTTCCTACCGGGCTGCCGGTTTGCTGGGCGCCGCCATCTTGTTTGACGAGAAAGTGCTTCCGGGTGAGCTTTTCCGGTTGAAAGCGGCATTTGGGTCCTGAAGGAATCCTCGCGCCTTAGTTTCATCGAAGGGGGGGGGCTTCGAACGAAACTAAGGTGCGAGGATTCTTTCAGCACCCAAGGCAAGGCGAGCCGAGCGACCGTCCCGAAGCCGTCCTGAAGCGAAGCCCATCGACAAAGGTACAAAGGAGGAGTTGAAGGTGGCGGGGAGAAGCGGGGGACGGCTGGCTGGCCGGTCGCTCGGCTCGCCTTGCCTTGTCATGCGTGCTGATGCCGATACTGGGCCGCGGATCATTTTGTGATGCCGGTACCGGGCCGTGGCACAAAAAAGGTTGGGGGCCACTGCCCTAAATGGATGCCTCCTGCTTCTCTTATTCTAATCACTGCGGCCTCATTTGAAAGCTTGCAGACATGTGGGTGTGAACTGGGAAGCTGGCACTTCCATCCTCACCTATTCAGTCTTTGCTGAGATACAACCAACACCCCCACCCACACCTGTCACTGCCTGATGCAGCAGCACTGCAGCGCACAACTGAAGAAGGCCATTTTATCACATCAGGAAAATTATATGATTTGCTTGGATAGTCACCAGGAATCAAGCTTAACTTAAAATGAATTATATCCTTTACTTCAATCCTAGGCTAGGGAAGAATTTCATTCCACAATGGCTCTGACATGGAAAAAGTTGCTGCTTCAAATTACTAAAGAAAAAAAATTGTTATCAACATTTTCATAGTTTAGGGTGAAGAAAATGGATCTGCAGAAAGCAAAACTTTTCTCTTAACATGCTACTGTTTATTTCCTTATAAGTATATTTGCAGTTTCATTTTCAGAACTTGAGCTATCTGGAGCTCATGTAATTACACTTCTTCTGAACACTTCTACAAAAGGCTGCCTTTTGAAGATTCTGGTTAAATGCAGTAAAACCACAATGGAATTCAATCAACTTGTGCACACAAACATATCCAACAAGTAGACATCCATTAAATCTGCAGGCTAGTTGTGCGAAGTCATATGTCGAGATAAATGATGTCTTTCTCGAAAGTATTCCTGGCAAACGGGACAGGCCAGCTTTTCCTCCTGCCTCCTTTTCCTTTGGGTTTCTTTCGAGACCTCGACCTTTTTGTGATGGGAACGCATGTGCAGCACGAGGTCCGATGTCATGTGGAAGGAGAGGCTGCACTTTGCACACCAGTTCTGGGCTGCCACACCAAGAGGGGCGAAAGTGGGAGGCAGCAGAGCCCAGGAGGCAGAGGAGGGAAGGCTGCAGTTGGAAGCAGGGGTGGCCTGCGTCTGCTCACCTGCTTCCTTTGGCCACGGGGCTGAAGAGAAAGGGAATGGGCTGCTCCGGATGAGGTTAGCCGACAGCAGCTGGAAACCATATGAATCACTTACCAGGAATCCAGAAGCGAGGTGGCCACTGTACGGCGTGAGGTCAGTGGCACCGATGCATTCCGACAATTTCCTTGGGCTTCCTTCCTTGATACCCTTCAGAGGTCGAAAAGCAGCCAGAGCCCCTCCGTCTTCCCAGCACTTGGCTGGTTTGCTAAAAGCACTTTTGGGTTCCCCTGGGATGCTGTTGGGCCGCACAAAGGAGAATGCGCTGCCAGGGGAAGACTGGACTGCAGCTTTGTCCAAACCGGCCTTCCTGTTTCCTTGTTCTGCCTCTTTGACTTTCTCCACAGACCTCCTCACTTCGGTGAAGGCACTCTCCTTCTGTTGCAGCACTCCCTTCACTAACCAATGTTTCCTGGCACCAAATGTCCAGCAGGGTTCCCTTAATATGTGCTCCCCAGTTCTTCTATCCCTGATCTCGCTGTACACTGCTTTCTCCTGTAGACAATTTGCCTTCTCAAATAATGCAGATTTCCTGTTCCGACAGCTCTCCGTTTCATGGCTGTTCATTCTCCTCCCCTCAAAGGAAGCGACCATTCTAAATTCCAAGTCCCTGGACAGACCATGGAAGTTTGTAGATTGTTCCATAAATCTGCTTTTCACCATCCTGGGGAGAAGGTGTTTTATTCCGAGCTGAACTCTATCCTTCAGAAAGCAGAAGAAATGAGCAAGGTGGCCCTAGGAGACTTTCTTGAAGTCTGGACATATCGAGTTCTAGAACGAGAGAAGTCAAATAAATAATGATTGGAACAGACTCTCGTCTGTCTGGAAAAATTTAGTAATCAAACCAAGAAGGACCCTTGATGGCCTAGATTAACACTCTGTTTTGCAAAACCATTACAACCGTCTCTCCGGAGACCCTGAGCAAAGGATGGTTGCTGCAGGGACAAACATCTCGTACTCCTCATGCACCAGGAGGCAACGTTTATTTTTACTATCTTTTTATTAAACAGATGTATATATAGCTGCCCAGCACAGACATAAGTGACTCTGGATAGTTTACAACATTAAAAAAAAAAAATCTAATGCATAATAAAAGCCTATAAAAGGGATTTGCGTGAAGCCTCCTCCCCCCACACATACAGCCTCTGTCCCCTGCACTTCCAAACACATTTTTAGACTCAAATGTAAAGCCTTGCACTAGTGTTGTGTTTCCTGCACCCGCTGATCCATCCTTGGGTGGGGTAGGGGAGAGAAAGGAATAGAGGGGAAGGAAGATAATCAAGTTTTGACCACAGATGTCGGCAGAAAAAAAGGGAGAAACAGAAAACTCAACCTTCTGGATGGAAGTTCTCCTTGGAAGAATTCAGGGCAGCAGGCAATCTGCTGCTGTCATGATGAATACAAACATATTTTCAGGAAAAAAATGAAATCACAAGAAGGGCTAATACAAAAATCACGCAATGTTAAGACTCAAGAGCAGAATGTCAGCAACTGGGGTTAGTTTTATTATGATTTTATCCCGACTTTTTCATAGAGTATATAACTCAAGGCGGCAAACATAGCTAACACTCCGGCCCCTTATTTTCCCCGCACAAGAACCCTACGAGGCGGGTTGAGTCGAGAGAACGACCGGCCCACTAACCCGCGAAGCAGGGCTGCGGGGCCGCGGGAGAGGAGCGGCGGACGCGCTGCCGGAGTCCGGGAGGCGCTCGGCTTCACCACCTCCCCGTCTCCCGTTCCCCAGCCGACCCTGGCCGGGCGATCGGCTCCTTTCGTACCGCCCCGGCCCTCCTGCGCAGCCCCCGCCCCGCAGCCTCGCGTCCCACCTCCTCATCTTCCGGGCTCCCCAGCAGCCGCTCCGCCGCGGGTCCTGGCTTCCAGGCATGCCAGCGCCGGGAAAGCGGAGAGCGCGACCTGGCCCCTGCCGCCGCTCGCCTGGCAGGCACGACTTCGCCCGCGCCCTACCTGCGGAGGAGAGGCCGCTCCGTCCTGCGCAGGTGGACCCGCCGAGTGCACTGCCCAGGAGCGCCCGCCACGCGCGTGGGAGCGGAGAGCCGGGCGAGGGAGGGGCGGGGAGGACTCAGTCTGGACTAAACAAGGCAGGCAGCCGCGAGCTTCGCGCCGTCGTGTGTGACGCCGTCGTGTGAGCGCGGAGCTCCAGTCCCAGCCCTGCCGAAAGAGGAATAGCCGGAAGGCAGAAGCGGGAGGGCAGGGGCGCGGGATCAGGCGCCCCTAGTCGAGAAGCCCCCGCGGCCCGGCGTCAGAGGGCGGCCAGGAAAGTTTTGCGCCGGAGCGCTTCTCCTCGGGTGTGGCAGTCCAGGTGGAGGAGTGGGCCGAAGCCCTCGCGGCCTCGAAAGTCGCCCTGCGGAGCCTGAGCCGTCGCCGCGGTGGGGCTTCCCGCTGCCTTGCCGCTTCCGTTCGCCAGAGCTCCGGGCCTCCGTGCCTATTCCCGGTGCAGCGGCCCCGGATCTCTCCCCGTGGGGCTTTCGAAAGTACTGGAGCCTTCGGGAGCAGCGGCTCTAGTTTGACTTCGTTGTATTGCTTGTGCTTGCCTAATGTTCAGCTCCAATATTGCATGGTCACTCCAACCCCTCCCCCCCCCCCCAAGGTTCCTGTAGCTTCAACCTCTTCTATCATCTCATCTCTGTTAGAGATAATTAAGTCCAATATGGCTGATCCCTTCTCTACTTTTGGGGAGATAAAGTTGCCTGCTAGGTTTGTCAGGAACCTTCCACTTGGTGCAGAGTTTGCCTCCCAGTTGATGTCAGGATAGTTGAAGCCCGCCCCCCCCCCGCCCCCTTATTATTGTCATGTACTTCCTACTGACTAACAAAAGGTTCATCTATTTCCTCTGTTTGGTTGGGTGGCCTATATAGTGCACACCTATGGCAATGTTATTTCCTCCCCCCCTCCACCATTATATTGACCAAAATGCATTCAAGGCAGTTTTCATCAGTATTGTGCTCTATTTTTGTAGAGATGTAGTTATTTCTTATATATAGTACAACCCCACCTCCTCTTTTCTTTGGTCTGTTCCTTTTAAATAATTTAAATCCCTCTAGCTGGACCTTCCATTTGTGGGTGTAAACCCTATTTTGGAAATCCAGAAACTCAGTCAACAAACACATTTACTCACAGGTTTGGTGAAAAGTAGTTTATTGTAGATTGTTTTCTTCCAGTGGGCAAACAACGGCAATCCCGAGCAAAGCCAGCGCTGAGAGTGAACGCCTCTCAGCGCCTTTTATGCCCCTTCCCATTCCCAAACTAGCATCCGCCTAACTAATTAACCCCACGCGCCGCCGCCCCGCAATCCTAATCGCAACTATATCCGATGCCCAGAACACACCCAACTCCGAAGTGCTGACTCATAAGCCAAAGAAAAGGAAACCACAATAAGATGAGTTCCCCCCCTCGTCGCTGGAATGCAATACAATCCTTACGCCCTGCAATTAAAGATAGTTCGGCAGGAACTTGCAATGGATCCACCTTGTTACGCGCTGTAACTGGAACAGCCAACAGTCCCATGTTGTTTCATCGAGGGGAACAGCTAGTCGGGTAGGAGGCGCAGATTCGGAGACTCATCTCCCACTCCCTGTTAGGTGGCTGGCACGATCAGTGAAGCCCGACAGTGGGTTTCATCCCATCCTCAAGACCTCTGCCCACGTCTGCTGCTGCCCAATTGCTTGCAAGTGCTCCTCTCTTGTGCAGAGACATTGAGGCAAGCCCGAAAGGCAGATGGGCTCTGTTGGTGGTTTTGTCTTTCAGCCCATTACAAGTGCTTAGTGCATGTGGCTTCTGCTGGCGAAGGGTTTAATTGGCCATCCTCCTTCTTCTTGTTGCTGTGGCTCAGTGGTTAGAATGCAGTACTGCAGGCTACTTTTGCTGCCTGCCGGCTGCCTGCATTTGGTAGTTCAAATCACACCAGGGTCAAGGTTGACTCAGCCTTCCATCCTTCCGAGGTGGGTAAAATGAGGACCCAAATTGTTGGGGGCAAGAAGCTGACTCTGTTAACTGCTTAGAGGGGGCTGTAAAGCTCTGTAAAGCGGTATATAAGTCAAAGTGCTATTGGTATTGCGATTTGATTTGGGCATGCTGCTTGGCCCACTCCAAGGGCTGCTTGCTTTTGATCATGCTGCTGCCCAATTAGCACCAGTTGAAGATGGCTTGTTACTGGCTGCTTCCTTCTGCTTCAACTCCTGTCAACCCAAATGATTAGTCGGCGATGTGGAGGAGGGGCACACTGTGTAAGGGGGGGTGGGGAGAAACACCCACAATGCTTGCAACCTCAATGGTGGCTAAAAGAGCCCTTTAAAGCACCTCCCTCCCTTACCTCAAGTAGTCCTGCCCCACTGTACATTAAGGAGAATGGTTGATTGTTGTGACACTCACTGGGAGGGAAAATTAAACCAGGGAATTCACCAGTTCTTCTTCTATCTTGCCCTGGGTTCAAGTTGTAAGGGCAGCACATTCAACAGCCTCATTCCTGGGGCATAACATCCGGTAAGCTTTTCTGTTAACTCTAAGGCCCAGTGGATAGTATTAAGAGCATTTGGCTGTGCCCATCACTTAGTTCTCCTCTCAGCATTCTCCCTATCTGGTGGTGAAAATGCAACATAGACATTTTTTGGAAACAAGAAACAGCAGAAAAACCACTGAATCTATTATGTTCTCCCCATGCAAGCGGAGCAGCAAAATTAAGCTTGCTTATCCTGTGGGTTTCTTCATATTTATGTGAGTTTCTATCATTATTGCCTCCCCTCCTTTCCCTTATATCAGTTGAGGAGCAAAGACATTCAGATCTCACTATCAACAACCTTTTAGCCCTTCAGGTCTGCTGGCTGGTATTTTCTGGGCTTTTCTGCAGGAATTTGGGCACCTCTCAGCTACTGGTCGGAGGGTGGGATTTGGCGTGACTGCTGAGTTTCACAGCCAATCCTGCCTCCTGCCTGTTTTGCTCACCCTCTGAAACAGTCGCTGCCTCCAGCAGGGCCATGCATTCGACGGGCCAGCTTTGGGCTGAACATGTTCTCTTCTCCCGTGACAGCCTCTTTTCCTTCCCTCCTGTGGGAAAGGCCTTGTCTCCTCCTGACCCAAATCCAGATCCAGAATCTCCTCTGGTAGCAGGATCACAGGTGCAGCCCACCAATAACAGGACCTTGCAATTCCTGGGCAGGTTTGGACTTTTTTAACGTGTGTGTTAAAAAGTTTCAAACGGATTTCAATCCTTTCACAAAAGGAAAATTGCACTGTTATAGTTTGACAATTTTCTGCCCGATGATGCAATTTGCAAGTACTAGAGAGCTGGAAAAAAATAGAGAAAAGTACCAAATACCTTGTGCAGCTGCTCCAGTTCTGAACTATTCAACAGATGGAAACTAATCAAGGAGAAAAGCAACCCAGAACTAAGGAGAAATTTCCTGACAGTGAGAACAATTAGTCAGTGGAACTGCTTGCCACCAGAAGTTGTGGGTGCTCCAACACTGGAGTTTTTTTAAAGAACAGACTGGACAGTCAGCCATTTGTCTGAAATGGTAGAGGGTTCCTGCCTCAGCAGGGGGTTGGACTAGAAAGCTCCAAGGTCCCTTCCAACTCTCGTATTCTGTTATACTTCAAAAGATTTTAATCCAGATTGCATACAACATCCACCAATATCTCCTACAGATACCTAGCTCCTAATTCAACAAATTCAGATTTCATCCCATTTCAACAAGCACATAGCAACCCTTGAATCCCACATAATTGCATGCTCCATTCATATATGCATGAAGCACCTCTGGAGCACCAGCTGTCAGGCAGCACGAGGCACATGAGCTCTTGTGTTAAAACAGTGGCTCAGATTGCTGGCAGCTGTATTGGCAGGTGAGACTGAGGCAGGGGCACAGGTGAGGTCTTGTCTGTAAGCAATGCATGAAGAGAGCGATTAAACCAGGCCATGTGTCTGCTCCAAATTAAGAAATGTCTCCGCCTGGCCATGGCTCTTAGGCATTTCATGCAGCCATCTTTATTCTGACATGACAAAGCAGGAACATTGGCTCCTCTGCATGCAAAAAAAAAAATGCTGCTCAGTTGAGGTGTGTATAGCTCCCTAAACAATAGGGGAAATGATCATTTTTGCAAAAAGGCATTTTCAGCCTCTTTCTCTCTGTCCCCCTCCCCATCACAAAAATAGATACTGTGGAGGGGGGAAACAGTATCATTTATTAAATAGACTAGTGTCTAAACTTCTGGACCTTGGATTCTCTCATTCAATCTGTTTTTGGATTCTGGATTTCCTGTCTGGCCGCTCACAGAGGATCAGATTAGGTAATCATACCTCTTCAGCCTGTATTCTTAACACTGGTACACCACAGGGTTGCGTGTTGAGTCCCTTACTCTATACTCTTTATGTGCATGACCGCATTCCCACTCACACTAGTAATACTATTACTAAATTTGCAGGTGATACAACAGTGATGGGACTTATCTCCAGGGGGGAGGGATGAGTCTGCCTACTGAGATGAGGTGGACTGGTTGCTTTCGTGGTGTGGAGACAATAACTTGGTCCTCAACACCAATAAGACCAAGAAGCTTATAGTAGACTATAGAAAGAGCAGATCAGACCTCCAGCCCTTGCTTATCAATGGAGACCGAGTGGAACAAGTGGCCAGTTTTAAGTTTCTGGGTGCTACCCTAAAAGAGGACCTGACCTGGGTGCCCACATTGCAGCCCTGGTCAAAAGGGCCCAACAGAGATTAGTATAATACCTGGGACTTCTCAGAAAACAACAACTGGATGGAAAACTGCATCTCTGTATGGTTTGCCAGTTGCATAGTGGCAGATAGGACAGTGCTCTAGAGGGTTAACGTCATTGCCCAGAAATCATTGGTTGCCTTCTCCCCTATTTGGAAGAGCTTTATAGCTCCCGCTGCCTTAAGAAAGTTCAAAACATTCTCAAAGATCCATCTCATCCTGGGAACCCCTTTTTTTGAACTATTACCATTTGGCAGACAGTACAGGATAATAATAAAAATAAGGACAAACAGGCTGAAAAACAGCTTCTATCCCAGGGCAGGAACTCTTTTGAATTCTACTGCATAGTGCAATATTCATGCAATATCAGGGGTTTTCAATTCAATGTATAGAATGTGAAGGATGTGTGCTTGTGTTTTATTTTCATAGTCCTAATGTACACTGAAGATGGTATTTAATTTCGTTGTACGAGATGCAATGACAGTAAAGTTAAAGTAAAGGAAAGTAAAGGAAAGTAAAAAGCAAAGTAAAAAGTAAAGTAAAGTAAAGTAAACTAAACTGAACTAAACTAAACTAAACTAAACTAAAATGTCTATAGCCTTTCCAAAATCATCAATGGATCCTCAGACTCCATCTCCAAGGCTGCTTATTTAAAGGAGTGGAATATGAATCGTCTCTTTTTACTTTGCAAAATGTTTCTGTGTGCGCAACAAAAACCCCACAATAATCATGTCTTCTGAAATCTTTCAGTGGGAGGACAAGTTTTTTTCTTCCCGCAACATCTACCAGTTTTGTGTCTTCCTCTTCCTCAAATCTCAGTGTGTGTAGTCTGGGGCCTCTCTTTGGGCAGGCCACAGCTGTTGTGTTGTTTTTTTGGGGGGGAGATTGTGCCGGTTCTCTGGGGAAAGTGCAGTCCTTTCCTTAAAGACAATACCTGTCCATCTTGGATAGACTCCAGACCCACAAGTCGTGTGTCTTTGAAGACAAAGATGCGGGCTGTGACCATGATAGGAAAGCAAACAATGGGAGCGTCCACGTGGAAGATTCCCTTTTCTCCTTTAAACAGGGCCTAATGACAGCTCTAAAAATGATCTTAATAACTGAAGAATTCTTGCTCTATCACAGAAATCATTGAGAAATTCACATGTGAGCTGGACGTATATCTAAAAGCAATGATTATATTTGCAAGTAATATCTGGTGCTTGTTTTTAATTCTTTTATTAAAAGCATTCAGTGGAAATAATTTATGGATCTGTATTGCAAATGATTTTTGGCATAGCTGGTACACAAAATATAGCCATCAAATGTTTTGTCACAATCTAATAGCCCTGAATTTGGATTCACCTCATTGCTTTTGAAAGATGTCACTCCATATAAATGCCTTTAATGCCTGGAAGAAAAATTTTATGAACACATTGACAAATGAAATAACAACAGGAATTTGATTAATGTTCAAGTAAAATGAACGTTAGTCAACGGGAAGAGAAAGAGGAAAGAAAGATTTTGTTGTAATAGTTTCCACCAAATTGCAGAAAAGAAGGAAAGAAGATAAAATAGTATTTTGCGCAATGAGGTTTTACTGTTAAGACAAAAAGGGAGGACAATGTGCTGACCGTGCCTCCCCCCCTCCCCCCTCCCCCCCCCCCGCTTGCCCCCAGGATTGCCGCACTGGAAATCTCCAAAGCAAACTGCGAAGGGCAGAGTAGTAGCAAAAGCACCAGCACTCCATGCTCCTCTTAAGGGGGTGAGAAGAGCAGGTGGCTGCATAGAATAGCGGTTATTATAGCATTCCTTTTGGTGGGGGAGACTGAGGTTCAAATCCTAGCTGATACCTACCTTCCCAGCAGTGATCCTTTTCATGTAAATAACTATTTTTCTTTGAACTAACCTGTTATTCCTTTAATGGGGATATTGGTTGGAAACAGAAGTGGCCTTCATCCTGCAGTGAATAGGCAATGGCTAAAATGATGGTGATTGTAACTTAGGGAGTGTCAAATTTTTCAAGTTTCAATTTCCAAACATTGGAGCATTCAAAAGTTGTGACATGCCTTAGGGATTGTAAAGAGATTCTGATTACTTTAATATAATTTAGATGTGCTTGGTCAGTAACTACATAAATATAACTTTTTAACATTTTGTTTGATTTGGATATCATCACATACAGAGAGAGGTTTTTCGCACAGCCAGATGTTCAGACTGGATTTGGCATTTTTGTCTGCCTGTTGAGTCCTTCCCAAGGGAACTCAGCTAGGTAGATGTTTGATGGTGTGACAGATCTCCTCGTCACAAGATATAAAGCAGCCTTTTGCAATTGACTGATGAGGAAATCGCCAGTGCTGATGGTCTTCCCATGGTGCTTCATTTGTTTTGGGATTCTGCCTCAGGTGCCTATTATTATTATTGGTACTAATATTATTGGTACCTTTTCTTTCTTTTGTCACAGTTGTTCTATTTTTATTTTAAGATCTTTTCTCCAGTTCTTTCTGTTCTCTTCTGCTGTATCCAGTTATTTAACCCTAACCCTAACCCAACCCCAACCCCAACCCTAAACCCTAAACCCTAAACCCTAACCCCAAACCCCAAACCCAACCTCAACCCCAACCCCAACCCAACCCTACCCCAACCCCAACCCTAACCCCCAACCCCAACCCCAACCCCAACCCTAACCCTAACCATCTAAGGAAAAGCAATCCTCAGATCCATTTGCAACACTTAAAAATAGCAGCTGGTCTTTCTCACTTCACAAGATATCCTAAGGAAATCATCCGGATTTAAAGAAAGGTCATATGCCCCCAGAAAGGCAGTAAAAGATATCAGTGCCAAGCTTGCATCCTGCCTCTTGGAAGTATACCCCAAAAGGACAGTGCCATATAGTATTAAAGCAGTGAAGGAAGACCCCCTCCCCAGATAGAAAAAGAAACCATGAGGCAAGAAAAAAAATTCAAACACAATACAAATAATTAAATCACAACAGTAGCTGTTGGTTGTTGAAGCTGAATAGGGAAAACTATCCCATCAATAAACACAGGATTAAACATCACCAAGCACAGAATTAACCTTAACCAAAAACCAGTTTTAGACCAAAACTCAGAAAGGTTATGTAAACTCACGTTTGAATGTCAATCTTTCTAGCTGGCCAGAAGCCTTGCTGAATGTCACTCATCTTGGCTCCCTGTCACTAAAAACTTTGCTTTATTATTCAATTATTTCTTCAAAGTGCTGATTGTCCAGGGAAGTATTTCCTCCCAACAGTAGTGTAAAAATCTTAAAACAACCCTTCCCTTTTAAGAAAGTCATGCCCCAAAAGCTCCAGATACAGGAAGTCTAGGCATATTGGCAAGAATGTAATAAGGGTGGAAAAAAACAAAAGGAGATTGCTTCTAACTATAGGTTCTTCAAACTGCTTAGAAAGTTAACAAGGGGTTCTATAGGATCGGATAGAACCTGTAGAATCCCACCACTGGCTCCTGCTACTCTCTCTGCCTCAGCTGCTCAGCTGCTCAGGCTCTCTGGAAGGGGAGGCAGCCAAGTGGGCGGATGAGGGGGGCAGGCAAGTGGAAGGACCGGCCCTGGGGAAAGGAGGGGGGGCAAGCGAATGGGTGGCTACAGCAACGGGGCTTTTGCCTCTGTCCTACCACTTGTGTAGAGATAGAGAAATACAGTTGGTCCTCAACTTACAATTTAGCACAAAATTTCTGTCGCTAAGTGAGAGTTTTTAAGTGAATTTTGCCCCATTTTATGACCTTTCTTGCCATAATTGTTAAGTGTATCATGGCAGTTATTAAATTAGTTAAGGGAATCTGGCTTTCCCGTTCACTCTGCTTGTCAAAAGACCATAAAAGGTGATTGCGTGACGTCGGGACATTTGCAACGGTTATGAATATGAACCAGTTTCCCAGCATTCAAATTTGGATTGTGTGACCGTGGGGATTTTGCAGTGGCTATAAAAATCAGACACAAGTCATTTTTTCAGTGAGGCTGTAACCAGTGGTGGGTTTCAAAGTGGTTTGCCACCAGTTCGGTGGGCGTGGCTTGGTGGGCACGCTTTGTGCACACACAGAGGCTTTCCTACTCACCTCCTGCAATCCTGCACCCTCCCTGTTGCTTCAGCAGCAGACGCGCGGCAATCTGTTATGCCACGCAAAGCAGCTGCGCTTCAAAAGCAGGGAATAAAGGTCAGTATGGGAGCTAATACAGTTACAGTATATCAGGAAAACTTACTAAATACCAAAAAGGCCAAACTGGTCTACAAGAAAGACCAAATAAAGAATAGAAAAAAGACATTGCAAGGCAGTGTATTACATGGCCAATACATTAAAAAAAGTAGCAGGCAGAGAAGACAGCAAGAGCAGAAAAGTTGAAGAAAGAGACAGAGGGCTAATTCTGGATACATAAGGCCAAGTCTTAAGAACAAATGTATACAAACCTAGAAGTGAGAAGACAGCAACAGACAGTAAAAGCTGCCTCTGCAAAGGAGCTGAAGAAAGAGAGGACCAGCTGGTTAGCTGCTGCAAGAAGACTGCATAGACTGACTACAAGAAAAGGCACAATAAAAAAGCAACAATGGTGAATTGGAAGATCTGTCACAGAAATATAGAAATATAGAAAATAAAGAAGCAGAAGAGAACAGCAGAAGAGACTTTTCGTCACTCGGGATTTGAAGTTTATTATTCCGAATCATTAGTAATTGAAACGCCTCATGATGAAGATTAATACGGTATTATGAAAGCTTGAACCCTCTCGTGAAGGGACAGAAAAGTAGGCACCGCAGTCTCATTTAAAAAAAAAATAACTTTTGGGGGGGCTTTTTTGAAACGGTTTTTTCACGAAACAGTGCCGTCCTGTGGTGCAGGAAGGAATAACAGGGAGAAGGGGGGAAATCCCTTTTAATAGAGTTTTTTTAGGCTATTATCCCGTATCTTTATTATCAATATGCTATTAATATTAATAGGACAACACGAGACCGAAGGCTGCAATAGATGAACAGAAAAAGATGTCCCAGAAAAAGATGGGGTTGTGGGCTTAGAGGGTTGGGGTTGGAGGTTAGGGTAAGGGAGTTTAGGGTTTGTGGGTTTGTCGTTTGTGGGGTTGGGGTTGTCCGTTCACCGCGGCTACTCCCCCCACGATGCCTGAGGAGAACGACCTTTCTCTGACAGCCGACTTCCCGCCCATTCTTTTTAGTCTTCCCGCCCAGTTCCTCGCGCAGCGACTTTTTCGTCACTCTGGTTTTAAAGTTTATTATTCCGAATAATTATTAATTGAAACGCCTCATTATTAACATTAATACGGTATTACGAAAGCTCAAACGCTCTCGTTAAGGGACAGAAAAGCAGGTACCGTAGTCACATTTTTAAAAAGAACTTTTTGGAGGGCATTTTTGAAACGGGCTTTTTCTCGGCCGCCTTTTAAGGGAAACAGGAAACAGCGCCATCTTGTGGTCCTGGAAGGAATAACGGGGAGAACAGGGAAAAGGCGGCTGTTATCCTGTATCTTTATTATTAATACGTTATTAATATCAATAGGACAACACGAGGCCGAAGGCATCAATCGATGAACAGGAAAAGACATTGCACTTCAAAAGACCGAACCTGAAAGTGAGGTAAGAAGGAGAACGATGGCTTCAGTGTTAAGAGGCACAACGGTTAAGGGGTTAGGGGATTAAGGGGGTTTAGGGTGGGGGTTTAGGGTTTCGGTTGGCGGTTTGGGGGTTGAGGGTTGTGAGTTAAGGGTTGGGGTTTAGGGTTTTGGGGTTGAGGGTTGGGGTTGGGGTTAAGGGTTGGGGTTAAGGGTTGGGTTGGGTTGGGGATG